>NC_090930.1:152965063-153283970 GCF_040938575.1 Ambystoma mexicanum | reverse complement strand
CATTGATTGGGTCTCAACCCATCCCACGGAAATTGCTGATTTAAACCTGGAGCTAGTTCAAGGTCTGCCATTCATTCAAGGACGCATCTTTGTTCCGCCGGGCCAGGCCCGGACCGCACCTTGGCTCTCCAGTGGTCCCATGATTCCCTGCTTGCAGCACACCCAGGAAGTCAGAAAACCCTCGAGGCATTACGTCGTTGGGCTTGGTGGCCTTCCATGGCACGTGACGTAAAGGATTACTTCATAACTTGTGCTGTTTGCACCCAATGTAAGATCTCCAGAGCCAAACCTGTGGGTTTATTGCAGCCCCTGTCAATCCCATACAAACCTTGGCAGATGGTGTCGATGGATTTCATTGTTGACTTGCCTGACATACAGGGACACAACACCATTTGGGTAATTGTGGATTACTTCACAAAATTTGCTTTGTTCATTCCTTGTTCTGGTTTGCCCTCAGCTCCTGGTCTGGCTAGATTGTTCATGACGAACGTATTTCACTTCTTTGGCTTACCATCTGTCATTGGCCCTCATTACAACCCAGGCGTTAAGGGGTTAACGGCAACGTAAAAGGTGTCGGCACCGTTAAACGCTTAACGCCTGATTACGAGGTCCCTTTGCGGGTTGCACTTTAACGCCTGCTTTTAGCAGGTGTTAAAAAACCAACCCGCAAAGGGACCTAGGAGCTAATTACGGGACTGTAATTTACGGTGCCATAATTAGCTCCTTCCCCATTCCCATTGAGCCCTATGGGCCAAAAATGGGAATGGGGAAGGGCCATGGCGGCATGGGGAATTACCGCCCCGCCAACCTCGGAATGGGGTGGTAATTCCCCATTCCGTCATGGCAGAGTCGGTAAGTTACCGGCATGGACCATGGTGCTATTAGCACCATGGTCCAACGCCTGGGTCGTAATGAGGGCCATAGTCTCCGATCGTGGGACGCAATTTACCTCACGATTCTGGAAGTCCCTCATGGCTTCTCTAGGTATTAAGGATAGGTATTCCTCGGCATACCATCTTCAGACTGATGGGCAAACTGAAAGAACCAATGCCACTGTTGAACAGTTCCTACGCTGCTTATGTCTTCAGTTTCAACAGTCATGGGGCCTCATTACGACCCAGGCGGTAATCTTCCGTCATTACCGCCATGGCGTAATGAGCGTTTACGCCGTGGGCCGATGGCGTAAAGAGCGCCACATTACGACCCATCGCGCACGAGCATTACGCCGTGGCGGTAATGCAATTAACGCCATGGCGGAAAAGGCCCCTACCGGCATCGTAAAGCGAGCAAGGTGCACTTCCGCCACCGTAAGTAGCGGCCACCGTAATTAGCGCCCACCGTAAGTATCGGCCACCGTAATTTGCGGCGGCCGTAAAAAGCAGAACCGGAAATAGCGTCATCGCGCCGGAACGGGAAACAGCACGTCGGCCATCTTTAAAAACACAATCCATTGCCATCCTACCGAACAACACCAGATCTAACCCTGACACCTGTCCCAACCAATCACCCACCCATCCAAGTACCCGAAAATGCCTAAAGTTGTAAAGAAGGCATGTGACCGCCAGCGCCAGGAGAGATTCAGCCGGGAGGAACTCTGCATGCTTGCGGAGACCCTGCAAGGCAACGCAGGTGTCGTTTTCTCCCCGGAAATGACCAGGACAGTGATAGCGAAGAAGAAGGCCATCTGGGCCCTGGTGGCCGAGCGCGTCAGCGCGGTGGGGACCGTACCCCGCACCCCACAGCAGTGCAGGAAGCGCTGGGATGACCTACGCATACGGGTCAGAGCCGTCATCTCTGCAAACCGCAACCTTGCCCTGGGTACCGGTGGAGGGTCGGAATCCCCACTAAAACTCCAACCGTGGGAGGAGATCTGTGCAACCACGATTGGCATGGAATCCATTGAAGGCGTCGGAGGGATGGAAAGGGGAGCTCCGACATCAGGCGATGAAGGTAGGTGCCTCAAACAAGACATGCCATAGTCACTGCAGTCCATTCATGTGTAGCACAAGGTTGCCCTACAGTGTAAATGCAACACATTTCAACACTGCCCATAGCCACATGCGAGCACCACCCTGCATACACTGCTGGCACCCGCATACCTGCATCCACATTCCACACTAAAAGGAGACAACCTGCATGGCCCTGCCTGAAATCTGCCTCATCTACTGACCAGAATAATGTCAATCATTGTCATTCCAAAGTCCGCAGACCCATCAATAACGCCCTCCCTCCTTTGCTCCACCACAGGCACAGATTCACACCCCGAGGACCAGGACACCCCTGCGACGAAGAGAGCCAAGAAGGCCATCAATACCGTCTCCGCACCCTCAACCTCAGCTGCAGTGAGGCAGACCCCACAACAAGCAGGACCCACTGCGAGCATACCGGACGTCCCACCGGCAAGCACCCCTGTAGGCAGCAGCTGCTCCACCTCTACCGACATTGCCTGCCACAGAAGGCACCGGGTCAGCGGCCAGCAGCAACATCGGTGAGACAGCTGCAATAGCTGCATGTTCAGGCTCAGACATGGAGCACGAGGTCAGAAGCCCCACTGACCTACTACATTCCCCCTGTTTCTCAGATGCCAGCCCCCATGAGGATCACACACAGGGGCACACAGAGGTAGAGGAGTGGCCTTCCACCCCATGCCCAGTCCTCACTCCACAGGAGGGGAGCAGCCCCTCCATCACACCACCAGCACTGGCCATGGGCCAGCAGGGGCAGCAGTCCCTCGAGGACATCACAGAACGGCAGCAACAACTGTCCACGATGCTGACTGAGCATGCCGCGGAATGTGTGGGGGCTAGGGCAACCATTGAACAGGCCACGGAGACCCTAAGGGCCGAAGTAGCGCAGAGCACTGCCACCCTGAGGGATGCCATGCAGGCCATGTCCAGGGACATCTGTGCTGAACTTGCCGGCTTGCGTCGTGCGCTCACTAAGCTCACCCACACCCTACAGGACGTGCATGCACGGGGGCAGGCAGGGACATCCTCCACTGCCAGTTCTGCACAGAGCAGCCCCGTGCGACGTTCCGGACGTAACCTGCGCTCCACAGCCAGGGGTGCCCCGGGGGCCGGGAGAGGGGGCTTGTAACAGCCTGTGGCCACTGTCACAGGCATCTGTTGACACCTACATGGGGTGTGTTGGGGTGTGCAGGGGGGAGGTGGGAGGGGGTGTGTTGGGGTGTGCAGGGGGGAGGTGGGAGGGGGTGTGTTGGGGTGTGCAGGGGGGAGGTGGGGGGGTGTGTTAGGGTGTGCAGGGGGGAGGTGGGGGGGTGTGTTGGGGTGTGCAGGGGGGAGATGGGGGGGTGTGTTGTGGTGTGCAGGGGGGAGGTGGGAGGGGGTGTGTTGGGGTGTGCAGGGGGGAGGTGGAAAGGGGTGTGTCACGACGTTTCATAGTTTGAATACACTTTTTTCTTTCCGAAAAAGAAATGTGTGGACATTTTCATTGCGTATGTGTGCTTTATTGGTGTACAGTCCACAGTGTGCATGTCCCAGAGCCACACAGTGCCCCAAGTGCAGTCACCATGTGATACACACCAGCCGTGTGTGCTAGAAGCAGTGGTCGATGATACTTTGGCGCATTGCACGCCCCTCCTGTGCATCGCCTCCTCCATGGGGTGCAAATTCACCCGGTCTTTCACGTCTCTCTGATCAAACCCTTTGTCCGGTCTACTCGACTACCGACACGTCCTTCACCAATTTTGGTGGACGGCGAAGAGGAGTACGAGGTCTCACGCATTTTGGACTGCAAAATCTCTAAGGGCACGGTGTTCTATCTGGTGGATTGGAAGGGTTTCGGGCCTGAGGATCGTACCTGTGAACCTTTGTCCAATTTGCATTGCCCTGATCTTTTGAAAGAATTTCACTCCGCCCAGGGGTTGCCGGTGTCATTGGGGGAGGATGCCGTTACACTTCGGCAGATAAAAACTTCCCTGCGGCGTACGTCCCATTCACAAGCTTCTTTGTGGAGCAGATACAGGTTGTCATGGCGTCTGTACAAGCTACGTCGGAACCTGTGTCAGCTGACACGGCTCGTACGTGAAGGACTTACAACAAGGCACGCCCCCCTTATGGGTTTAAAACCAGCGTCTTCCAGCGGGCTTGTTGCTGCTAATTAGTGTTTCTTGCTATTTGCGGTTACGTCCGTTTTTCTTCATGAAATCCTGTCACAAAATCTCAACTTGATCTCCTGGTTTCGACCCACGCCTGAACTTTTGGATTTTTACGTCTCCTATTCCATTTACACTTCAAAGACCACTACGGTATCAACCCGGACTGCCCCTGGACTGCCTTCTCTACGCCCTTACCATTGTTATGATCTTCTGATATTGACAGGGAACGTTACTTGGATTATTCTTCCCTGCTCATGCTCCTGCTGTCTTCGCAACACCTTCGTCAGCAGTTATTCGGAACACTTCAGTTGCTCCAACTATCATTTTGGGAAGTCTGTGTTTCAGGTAATCAACTATATTGATTTTCTTCTATTTCTGCCAGAGCCATCTTTGACTACTATTCCTCACTAATGGATATGGGAAATTTATTGAACTGCAACTCTCAACAAACTTATTTTCAAAGTGCATATTGACGCTCTCCTGCTCCTGCACCAACCCGGCTCTAGCGCGACCTTCGTGCCGCCCGGGTTAACTTCCCGGTACTAACTTCCCTGTTTATTATTTTTTCCTGTCGTTTTGTTCTATCCTGGAATTCATTAACCCTTGACAGTCCCACAATTCAGGTCTGTAGTTTTTTGACTAAAACTCTCTATAGGAAGAATCCATTAGATTAATTCACTCATTTGGGTTTACTTCTTTACTTGTAGGTCCATTCCCAGGGAAAGTGCCACTCCAGTCACTGCCTAGGTATTTCCTGTCCTATACTGTGCTTGATTGCTTACTTGGTTCCTCAGCACTGTCTAACCTCTTTGTATTCCTTTGCAGCTTGGGTATTGGCGGTGTGTGTTCTCCCCGCTCTTTTATTCAACTGACACCTCTGCCTGTTCCAATTGAAACAGCAGAGAGGTACGTTGTAAAGAAGAGCCCCTCTCTTGAGGAAGCCTGAGTCTTGAACTCAGCGGAGCTGGAGTTGGAGGCTGGATATCGATTCTTGTGAACATATCGTCTCCAAGGTCATCTATCTATCTTCCTGACGTATTTACGGAGCGGTGAGTAACACATTCCTATAACGAAGGAGAATAAGCACATGGACTTTCGGGAACCTCCCTTGCTTCCTGCCCTGCCAGAGGCAGGCTTCACCAGTGAATCCCGCCAAAGACAAAACAAAGGGCCAAACCTGGTTTGGCGCGCAGAGTAAATCTCAAGAAGGACCTTTCCAACAAGAAATGGCAAAAAAAGAAGACCGGGCCTTTTTGACAAAATAGACACCCATGGGTGCAATACTGCAGCTGAGGATTCAGCCTGCGGTAAAAACGCACAATGGTAGGAAAAATAAACCACTGCCACCAGCCATTAATTGTAGAAAGGGTAACATAAAAATGTTACATGAGAAGGTAGACAAAAGGGGATATTAAGTAACCCATCCATGCACTCTATGTAAGATTGTGTGTGCTGGGTCTTCAAAGAGAAAAAGGTAAGTAAAGTCAATTGCACTTTACTAATCTTGGAAATGGTAGTTGGTCCAAGAGAAGGTATTTAAACCTTGGAGAAATCCAAAGGCCTTCTCTGTGACACTGCACTGAGGGTGCTGTGTGTCACAATACAAAAACGTGATGCCTATGGAGTTTGTCAGACTCCAAAACCATAAGAAACACAGTGTCCAAATCAGATAGAAACACGTGAGAGAGTGGGAAAAAGATTTCACTTTCTCCAGGATAAAAATGAAAAGTCCTAAAGTCCAGCAAAAGAGCTTGAGGTCTCTAAGGTAGAAGGGAATTAACACAGAATTGAGAATTCTCCCTAACAGTGTGTTTTATTAAAGTATATCTAGTTTTCTAGAACCTAGATTAGACATTCCCTTTATTTCTGACTGCACTGCTTTGCTGTTTGGGTCACTACTGAATCATATTCACACCCCTCTTAAGAGCATAGTCTTCCCTCAGCCCACATTACCAAAAAAGGCAAAGGGGGTATATCTCTTTACTGTGCCTGTTTTACCTTTATGATTGTGTTGGAACTTAGTTTGTAGCAGTGTGAGAGCTGAGTTGGCATTTTAGCCTCTACTCACCCTTGTACTTTGGCTGGGCAGAATCCAATGTGTCACTACTACACACATTGAAAACTTGATAGCAAAGGCAAACGCCGCCATTGGTGGGGAGTGTTTGTGGTACACTTAAACATGTCACACTGCACTTACAGACACCCCAAGAAAACCATGTGCTGTGTAACATAAAAACATTACAATCTTCGTATTAACTGTAGAATAAATGCTAGCCATGTGATTATTTATTTTAGGGTTAAAATTAATTCTTTTGTTTTAAGCGACTTTACTTGTAGCTGGGATTTCAGGGATACTAGTGGCCCCCAGGTGAGTGTAAAATCAGATCTCCTACCCTTTGTAGGCCCTGCATTTGCCATCATGTTGAGATGAAATGTTTTATCTGCAGTGAAAGTGGGTTCCCAGGATCTAGGGGTCAAGGAGAACAACGTATTGTCCAAAAGAGATAAACAATTAGCTTAGTAAAAAGCCATTGCTGGAAACGGCCAACACTAAAGAACTCAGGAGGTCATGAGTGATAATTCGGGGAATGGTCCCTTACTATTGACTCCAGTGGCTAGGGCAGATGGGAGTTGTATGCCAACACATCTGGAGGGCCGCAGGTTGCCACCATATTGTTAGATATTAAATGTAGCATGGACCAACATCCATGGAGTGGGATGAGCACTTTACACTGACCGTTAATGGAAGTATCTCCAGCATTCTGTGCTTTACACTGCAAGGGTATGTTCAGGCCTGATTACAGAAACCAGTATGTAATGAAGTAATAGTGGACATTTAATTAGGACTGGACATATTTACAGTGTATTACATGTATTTGCAGTGTAAGACACTGTGACAAAATGCCATCTGCATGGGTGTACATTCCTGAGCGTTTTTGATTCTTGCTATGCAATATTATGCTTTTTTTGTCTCAAAAAATGAGTGCTGCTAAACAGTCCCCACCTTTCAAAGCTCCGTGCTAAAAAAGTAACATCCGCACTTTGTTGCGCTCATTCACTGACACACCAGAAACTGCAATGTGACGTGTGCATATCTGAAACAACCGGCCAGAACCCAATAAATTGGAAGAGTCATGGGCTGTCTTTAGCTATATTAAGTTGATATCGTCAAGGCCTTGGGGCAGAACTTTAATTAAATATAAATATACAAATATATCTAGTTTGATATAGCACCTATGAGGCGATCCAGTTAAAACTGGCAAAATCCAATCTGATATCTTTTATTATCAACTGATTTCCTGTGACGTTTGCAGCAGCAGAGCCATTTGTGTACTACGTCTGGTCCTGGGAGGCCCACCCACAGCAGATGGAGGACCTGCCCTGGAACCTCTTAACCCTCTGCTGGAAAGGCATGACACTTCCCTTGGAGATCAGGACATTCCAACTCCAGGAGTCGAGTGAGTGCTGGGAGCTTCAAAGAGAGCTATGTAGGACTTTGAGGAAGTCACACCAGTGAGATAATTGGAGGGGTAATTTTGTTCTCAGGCTGACCAGAGAGGGGGGAAGGATAATGTACCCAAGGAGAGGGCCTGTACGCAGGAGAAGGGTCCAGCCATCTTGAATATGCCTAGGCCACACTTCCTTCTTGAACCCTCCCCCTCCTTTCGTCCTGCAGGCAAGGCACTCTGGGAGTTGACAGCGCAAGGAACAACCCCTTGTTACAACAGCAAAGACTGGCCCCTTACAAAAGGCTTGATCTTCGCTGACCACAGAGGCAAAATAACATGGTGTTGAGTGCAAACCCGCTTAAATGAATCTTCTTTGAATCCTCTGCATGGAACTATCTTCTTGCAGTCTATTTCCAGATTTCACTGCAAATGTGTTGGGGTAAAGACGGCCCAAAGACCCCAGCTATTGAGGTGAAGAAAGGGATTTTCAAGGAGTGTGCAGATCTTCTCCCTAACTGCTTCAGAGGAACATCTGAAGTAACCTGATGTTGAAAAGCTATGACTGCAGGTGGACACTGTTGCCCAGGGCTCTTCCTGCTGAAGTGACAAAACCTGAAAGTTTCCCTGGCAACCTTCCTGGCCATTGTGAGCCTATTCAAGCCTCTGTCAGTGTTCTGAATGCCTTTCAGCTGCTCCAAGGACCCAACGGAGCTGCCTTTCATAATCTACTCTTCAAACTGCTTCATGCACTTTCGGGCCACGCCGAACTAATCATTGCCTGCCTGTCCCAAACGCCATCAAACCTCCTCCTATTGCTGCTTGTGGAAATGCATCGCATTGTTGGACCTAGTCCAGCCAGCACACTGCAAAAGTCGAATCGGCACATTCACACATCAGGACCCACTCATTTGATATAATACGATAGGTTATTTATAACTCGCGTAATACCCAGAGGTTTCTAAGCACGCGGATCGAACCTGTGTTGCTCTGCGTCGTCTTGCTTCCAAGGCGAGCACATTGCCCCTGAGCTATCCTCCCGAGACATAGCTTCTAACCGTGTAGCTTTGAACATCCCTGCTTGTCCCAGGCTTCTTTAAGCCTGGGACAAGCTTGTTGAATTACACCACATTGCTGAATCCAGTGACACCAGCCCGATTTGACATATGTAGAGATATGCATGTCTCAAACAATGGTAAGAATGTTATGCCTCGCGGTGGTCACGCGCGCTCTTTTGTATTGATATGAGCGAGAGCCGCATGACCAAGCTGGCATTGAAAGGGAGTTGAAAGGTGTACATTACCAATGTTGGTTGGGGCTCCAGGGAGCTCCGTTTAATAAACAAACTCCTATTTAATTACTAGTACTGTGCTTCCTTCAGTGGCAACGAGGCACGGAGCTCGCCATGGAGCCGGCGGGGCGATCCTCTGAGGAGAGGCAGAGTGCCGGGACGTCGGCATCGGTAGCGGATCCCAGACGCCCTGCACAGAGCAGCACACGCAGGTGGGGGCCGCAGGAGGACTGTCTCCGCAGCAGCCGAATGGTGAGGTGCTGCAGGGAGACGGTCTCCGCGGTGAAGGAGGAGCGTGGTGCTCTTCGTTCCCCCGCCTCGGCGGCTCACTGATAAGCAGTTAATCCAGGTTGGTGCCGCCCACCCACCCCAACCTCGTTGGACACAGATGTGAGGAGCGGAGGGGGAGTGGGGCTGGGCTAAACCCAAACAACAAACAACAAGAGGGGGAGGCACATTAGAGATAAACTCTAAACTGAAAACAGGGCCACCTGTATTATAAGACAGCACCACCCAGAGGATACAGCTGGTAGAGAAAAGAGAAGTGCTGCCCAAAAGACGTTAAATAGAAAGTCAAGGCTTAAAGAACTTTGGAATAGAGATTAGGATTCCCAAAGAGACATTGACATTGGGGAAGGAGGAACCAGTTAGTGACTGGCAAAGGTATAGTCAACCGTCTGTGAGAGTGTGCACACAAAAAAAAAAAATTGGTAGTAACAATATCAGGATAATACAAATAAAATGGCTGCAGCAAGTATGTCACCGCCACCACCGTTCCTGGCAGAACCAGGTGCCCCGCCAATTAGGTGGGACAGGTGGAAGAAGTTGTTTGACACGTATTTGATTGCCATAGGAGGTGACAAATTCGCATCAGCAAGGAAAGAAGCGATTTTGCTACACAATTTAGGAACCGAAGGCAGGAGCGTTTATGATGGGTTGCCAGATCTTCCACAGCAAGGCCAAGGAGATGTGGATCAGTATTCGATGGCAGAAAGGAAGTTGGAAGTTCATTTTGAAGCTATAAAGAACATAACATTTGAAAGACACAAGTTCTTCCAGAGGGTACAAGATCCACAAGAACCTGTGGAAAACGTTATTGCAGCGTTAAGATCCCTTAGTCACACGTGTGAATTTGGACTACTCACAGACTCTCTGATAAGAGACCAACTGGTTAGATGCACGAACAATGTAAAAATACAGGAGAGGCTACTGTCAAAAGATGCATCACTGGAGTTAGCCATAGACACGGCAAGAAGCATGGAACAGACCCATAAATATATGAATACTATGAAAGGAGATAAGTCAGAAGGAGAAGTGGCTGCAGTGAGGGGATTCTGCAAAGGGGTTCCTAACAAGGAAATAAGATGTTATAAGTGTGGGAGTAACCGCCACATATCAACGAGCATGTTCTGTCCAGCCAGAAATATATTGTGCTTGAAATGCAAGTAAAAGGGTCATTTTGCGAGAGTATGTCGTGAATCGGGAATGGTACAGAACATCGAAGCAGGAGGAAGAGTTCATGAACAAGAAGAGGATCATGCAATGGGAGTGAGCCACCAAGCAAAGCATGTGCTAGAAATATTGGAAGTTTCAAATAAAGGAGGGGCACCAACGGATGTGTTCATGATCAACGGGAGAATAGTAACAATGAAAGTGGACAGTTGTTCACCATGGACTTTGATGTCGAAGGCAACGTTTTTGGGTTGCATGCAGGGAGATGTAAAGCAGTTGAAAGAACATAACATTGAACCCTATGCTTATGGAAATGTAAAAATTGAGATTTTAGGGAAGTTCCAGGCATCCATCAAATACAAAGGAAGAAGCTGTGGAGCTGAGATATATGTTACTCAAGAAGGTTCGTCACTCCTGGGATGGGGTGAACAGTGGAAGTTAGGAATCAGAATCCAAGCGAATGCGGAAAGGCCTATTGATGTAGCAGAGTTGAAGGATAAATGGGAGAAGGAATATCCTAGAGTGTTTCAAGAAAAATTGGGAATGTTAAAGGGATTTGAGCATCAAATTCAGCTGAAAGCAGGAGCCAGTCCTAAAGTGCACAAGGTGAGGCCAGTGCCTCTTGAATTAAATGAAAAGTTAAAGGTAGAAGTGGAATCACTACTTCAAAAGGGAATAATTGAAAGGACTGAAAGCTCCGAGTGGTTGTCGCCGGTGGTAGCAGCTAAGGCAAATGGAGACATCAGACTATGTGTAGACCTGCGAGACCTGAACAGAAACATCTTAATAGATAGACATCCCCTGCCGATAATTGGTGACAAATTATCTGTGTTGAACAATGCCAAGATATTCTCAGTTATTGATCTTTCTCAGGCCTATCACCAAGTCCCATTGAAGGAGGATTGTCAACATTTGACGGCATTTATTACAGTGTTTGGAGCATTTAAATATTGCAGGATGCCATTTGGACTCGCCTCGGTGGCGGCTGTATTCCAAAGGGTGATGGAGACAGTGTTGAGTGGAGTAAAGAACATAATTGTGTTTCAGGACGATGTACTAATATATGCCGGTTCCACAGTAGAACATGATGAGGTGTTAAAACAGGTGTTAAACAGATTGGGTGAGGCAGGGTTAACTGTGAAAAGGAGCAGGTGTAAGATTGCAGTACACAAAGTGGAATATCTTGGACATGAGATAGACGAACAAGGGGTGAGACCTAAGAGGAATTTGGTGGAGGCAGTGAAAGTTGCGCCTGTGCCAGAGAATAAGGAACAAGTGAAATCATTTTTGGGGTTGGCCGAATATTATCATAAGTTTGTGAAAGATTTTGCCAAAGTGTCTATTCCTCTTAGAATGTTGCTCAAGAAGGGGGCGAAATTTGAATGGTCGGCAGAATGTGATGTGGCTTTTGAGAGTGTCAAGAAAGCAGTGTGTGAAGCGCCCTCCATAGGAAGATTCGATCCCAAAGACAGGAGTGTTTTGGTGATTGATGCGAGTATGCTTGGACTGGGAGCAACATTGGTGCAGTATGACAAGGACAATACAGAAAGAGTGATTGCATTTGCGTCTAGGACGCTAAGAGGAGCGGAGTGCAAACATCCCGTTATAGAAAGGGAAACTTTGGCCATGTTCTGGGCCGTAAATCATTTTAAGTTTTTCTTGTGGGGAAGAAGGTTCGTAGTCAGGTCAGACCACAAGCCCATGGTTCAGCTTTTTGAGAGTGGGAGATGGGCGTTGGGCTCCCCAAGGATTAGCAGATGGGGTTTGGGACTCCAAAATTATAACTTTGATGTGAGCTATTTGCCGGGAAAAAGAAACGTGGTAGCAGACTGTTTGTCCAGGCTGCCGGTAAACAGTGATATTGTTGAAGAAAGGGAGACAGAGGAGGAGTCAGTAGTGGCTGAAATCCAGAGTGCAGTTAGTAAAGAAGAGTGGATACAGGATGAAGATTTAGATGAAGATCTTAAACTTGTGAAGTGTTGGACTGTGAAGGGATGGCCAGCGAAAGGAGAGTTAGAGTGTAAATTCAATACCTGGTGGGAGATAAGGGATGAGTTGAATTTGTGTGAAAACAGACTAAGGAGGGGTAGATGCGTTATTCCACCACAATCACACAGATCTGTATTGATAAAACTGGCACATCAGGGACATCCAGGAGAAGCCGCCATGAAAAGGAAGTTGAGGCAGAATTATTGGTGGCCAGGAATAGACAGAAGTGCAGAAAGGTATGTCAAGGATTGCATGGTTTGCCAAACTAGTGCCAAATGCAGGGTGGTGAGAGAAGCACCATTAATACCTAATGTAGTGCCAGACCAGCCTTGGAGTAAGTTGGCAGTGGACATTATGGGTCCAATATCAGGTTTGGGAGATGGATTAAGATTTGTATTTGTGGTGATAGACAACCATTCTAAATGGTTTGAGTGGGAGGCGGTGAAGGAAGTCACGGCTAAGGGATTGATTGTATTTTTGGAGAGAGTTTTTCTTAAAGAAGGAGTGCCTGTTGAGATTGTATCGGACAACGGGGTACAATTGGTGTCAGTAGCAATGAAGACATTTCTTGCAGAATATGGCATAAGACACACTAGAACAGCATTGTATAACCCCAAAGCTAATGGGCTTGTTGAAAGAATTAACAGGTACATAAAGGGGGGCTTACAAATGGCCATGTAACCAAGACAACCATGGAAAGAAGTATTAAGGATGTTAACACGGAATTATGTCACTACACCACACTCGGTAACGGTTATATCTCCATTTGTGTCTATGAAAAGTAGGGAACCTGGAACGAAGCTATGTCCAGGTTGGTTAGGCATGGCCAAGGTGGTGAATGTGGATCGGAGTCACATAATGAAACTCATTGCTTTGAATCAAGAAAGGAACAAGGAATTGTTTGATGTCAGGATGAGAGTGAAGGAACAAGAATGGAAGATTGGGGAGATGGTGTATGTTAAAAATCCCAGACTAGTGAACAAATGTGTAGAAAGTAAGTTCCTGGGACCAAAGAGAATTTGTGCAGTAAAAAGTAATGTTGTCATCTTGGAAGGAGGAGAGGTTTGGTCTAAAGGAAGGTTGGCAAAAGTAGGGGATGTGAAAGAGAGTAAATTGGGCGAACGGTTAGAAGGAAAAGAAGTAAAAGTGAACAATGAAAAGGAATTGGAGAAAGAGATGAAAGAAAGAGTAGTAGCGGTGAAAAATGATGATGCTGGTGTGAGAACCAATGAAGAAGGTCCGCATAGGTCTAGGTCAAAGCCTGTATGGATGAGAGATTATGAAACTTGAAACTTGATCTTCTAATACGAATTGCATGTGGATTTAAATGTGAAAAAAAAATGTTAACAGTTCATATTTAAATTTCAGAAAGTTTTCTCTTTTATACTGTGTTCATTACATCATATTAGTTATGTTTTCTTTACTCTGTTCTTATCAGATTCTCTTTTTAAATTTTCTGTAAAGGGGAAAGATGTGTAGAGATATGCATGTCTCAAACAATGGTGAGAATGTTTTGCCTCGCGGTGGTCACGCGCGCTCTTTTGTATTGATATGAGCGAGAGCCGCGTGACCAAGCTGGCAGTTGAAAGGGATTTGAAAGGTGTACATTACCAATGTTGGTTGGGGCTCCGGGGAGCTCAGTTTAATAAACGAACTCCTATTTAATTACTAGTACCGTGCTTCCTTCAACATACTGGAAAGTGCCCAGAAACTCGGCTTCACATTGTCGAGGCGCCTGAAAGAAGACGGTGATGTATCTAACAGTGGCTCTGTCCCCTGGCCTTTTTCTATGGGCCTTTTTAGTTTAAAGTCTTATATTTATACCCCCTTAATTGGACATTTATGTTGGTACTTATTGCCCTGTTCTTGTTTGGATGTTTCCATACTGTCGTGCACCCTCCCTCTTGAAGCGTATAGACTGCCCTCAGCCCATGCTACCTTAAAGAGTCAAAAGAGGTCGACTGTTCATGATTGAGATCACTGCTGTTCTAGTAGTAGTGTAGGGGGTGAGCAGGAGTTCAGAAACCACTGCCCATCCCTGTTCTCAGACAGGGCAGAAGTAATGTATGCACTAACACAGCAGGATCAGGCAATTTGCCTTGAATCCCCCAATTTTTTGGACAGGTGCAAATAAGGGAACAGAGCCCAGGAGCAATATTCTGAAAGTGGCATAAGTACAAAAAGACCAGAGGCTGTGCTTTTTTTTTTACCTGCGTCATTTTAAGTTATGCGCGGTCACATTATTCACAATGGTGACCTGTCTATATATTCGGGGGCAGTGTGGCAGCACGAGAAATGTTCTGGCCAGCCACCTTGCATACATAACTAATGTATGATAGGCTTCCGGGAGCCACTTTGGTACTGGGAACACATTTCACAGAGTTGGAAGAGCCGGTCATTTGGAAATACCAACAAACAAGCATTTCTATCCCCATTTGAGGGGTAGGCATGCAAGTGTAACAGCAGTGGTCCAGACCACTGATGTCACGCTTAGAGAAAAATACAGGCCAGGGTCATGCCTTAAGCCTAATGGTACCGGGAGTACATTACAAATTTATAAACATAAATATAAAAAGAAATGACCCAGTCAAGCGTTGTGCATTCCTTGCAACTGTTGTTGGGTGGATGTGGTTGTTCTCTGCGCATTTCAATGTGCATCCCATTCATGAAATCGGGGTGCACTTTGAAATGGCCGGAAAGGCTCCATTATTTGCTCTATGCCCACAGGAAAAAGGCACATCTATGATGAGCACATGCAAATGCTCTTTCTCAATTAAGCAAATTCAACTTTTGGTGCAAGTGACCATATGTGCTAGGCTAAGCGCATCTCATCACTTGCTCCAAAACATTTTTGAGAGTCTGGCCCCAAGCCTCCCAGTTTCAAGTGCCACAATGTAGCCACTAGGCCATGTTAAATTGCCCATTTGGCTATTGATTTAAAGGTTTCTGTTGTGCCGTGCAAATGATCACACCAGGCCGGAGATTGAGTTAGTGTTCCTTTATTAACTCGACACACTTAACTCTGACTTTACCCACCAATTATCCCTCAGCATACAGTATAGTCATAGGTGGTATGGTTAATCTAGTCCAGCTGGCAGTTCCAGGATATGTACTAGGCCCCTCCTCAGGAGGTTGCAGGGGAGAGCGTTGGGCAGTCTGCCTCTCCGTGACTTGCCTTCCTCGTAATGTCATGAGCGGGAACTAAGCACAGCCTTTAATCTCGCGTTCGTTCCCGCGAGATTTGGCACAGGATTTATGGACTTTACACTACAGTTTGCTGATGGGCACCTAAATGGGGCCTGGAATATCGCAGTGCACGCTCAAGGAAGTTCCTTTATACCAGGCGTTGGCAGCTTTCTGTCATGTGGTCAGTCAAACTTTACCATTCCTGGAGATGGAGCTAGCTTTCGGGAATCAATTATCTTCATGAATTGGGCTTGGGATAGACCCTGGATATTATTACATTTGTGTAAAGCTATTGTTATGTACTGTGTACGTTTTCTTCTAGGAATAACATTTCAAATTTGCAGTGAGGTAATGCGGGAATATATGTTCGAGCTTGGGGACTGGATTTCGCAAAAGATCCACTAGAGGGCAGTGTTCCTTCATTTCACATTCAAGAATCCTCTTCGCTGCAGCAGCTGTTTCGGCGCTTCTATTTCGGCGCGGCCGTTTCGGCTCAGAGGCCTTTCTGGCGCCGTTGATTTGGCGTAAGGGACGTTTGGACTTGGCTACATTGCTGCCACGTCCAAATCCCCTCATACAAAATTCTAAAGCATCATCCCATGTTAACATTCGTCTCTGCAAAGGACAATGGCTTGGGCACCACAAGGCGCTGTGACTGTGCAGCTTCACAGAGCTTCATGCCGAGCTTTGTGTCGTCATTGAAAACATGAGGTGTAGTTGGCAGGTAAGACAGGCAATATCCTTAGCTAAGATCCACAAAAGGCGTCAAGGACACAGCAACCACAATTTTGGGGTCTTTGAAGTCAAATGGATTTCGTATGCAATTTCACCCATGGAGATGTGGTTGCAACTCTGAAATAACCCAAAGTTGGCAGCGTGGGGTGAGCTGGGTGGGGTGCACCAGCTTTTCCTTTTGTCGACCTCCGCTCAGCGAACTGGCTTTATGACGTGTTTGTTCCAAGTATTTTTTGAGAAAATGGAGCATGCTAAAAGGAGGCTGTGTCGTGCTGATAAGCAGCCAATGAGATCCAATCGACAGTTCGGCTGTGACTTTTCCAGGATTGGCTGTATTGACTAGTACTGGTTCCGGCTCCTTGAAACATTGTAATACGTTCCAGGATGAGGTGTGAGATAGCACGGGAATTCCGAACTCTTGAAACAATACTGATGGAGATTCTGCATAGCGCCTGCCAGAAACAGAAAATGTTAGGCACTATTAAATGTGCCCCTCTTCATCTCTCCACATGCGATCCTCAGGTGGGCAGGAGCCCAGCCTGCTCCATCCACACCACAGCAGGAAGGAGCCCCCGGAAAGCAGTCACCGTGGAAAACATGGTAAGGTGTCCCAAGAGTGCAGTCTAAGCACCCCCCACCTTACCCCCAACCCCTGGAGACCCATCCACCCCTTTCTGCCGAAATAAGCATCTTATTCGGCTTCAATGAGCTCCCGACATGAGGAGCAGGCAGAAAATGGCGGCCGCACTTGCTGTGCTTTTGGTCGCCTAGCAGCGCCTCTCGAGCTTGCTGCTCATTGGTCCATGGCCCTACATCCCGTCCACGGCCGCGCCGGAAGGCGTCAGCCGGCCCTCCACCGAAGGCACCCTACAAAGGAACAGGCCTGTCTGTGCCCCTCTTCATCACTCCAGCCTGCTCCGTCCACACCCCAGCAGGAAGGAGCCACCGGAAAGCAGTCACCGTGGCGAACATGGTAAGGTGTCCCAAGAGTGCAGTCTAAGCACCCCACACCTTACCCCCACCCCCTGGAGACCCATCCACCCCTTTCCGCCGAAATAAGCATCTTATTCGGCTTCACGGAGCTCCCGACATGAGGAGCAGGCAGAAAATGGCGGCCGCACTTGCTGTGCTTTTGGTCGCCTAGCAGCGCCTCTCGAGCTTGCTGCTCATTGTCCACGGCCCTACATCCCGTCCACGGCCGCGCCGGAAGGCGTCAGCCGGCCCTCCACCGAAGGCACCCAGCAGAGTCACAGGTCTGTCTGTGCCTGTCCGTGCCGTACACGCCGTTAGCCAGGATCTCTGGTCAAACCCACTTATGGACACTGTGCGAGGTACGTGAATGCCAACTCACATTAGTATACCCTGGCAATCTGCTAGGCATCCATACGGCCAATTGCTCTATCGATTAAATGCTACCATCTAGATCTAACAAATGGCCCACCTGATAGAGAAGATCGTTGGGTCATTCAGCGACTTGTCTGCTCCAACGTTCGACCACCCATTTTGTTACTAGTGTATGGGAGGAGAGGTCCAAAGGCCTCTGGGAGGAGAGGTCCAGGGCCCAGGTGGCGGGTGGACCACTGGCTGAAACATTGACCAAACGTGCTGTATTAAGCTAGGCCCTGGAAGCCATTTTGTGAAATCAAAATGGCATGAGCCCTGTATGCCGCAGCACGGCCCCCACCCTTGGAGAGTTCTCACTTGTCCCCGTGGCCGAATGCTCCCTGGCAGATCCGCAGAGAGCCCGTTCCCACGACCAGGCAGACATGAGCGAGTGCTAGAAACAAACACTGTAACATTCACCTTCCGCAGAGTATCACTGTCCTCAGTATGACCCGGCCAGCAGGGCCGGGGTGGAAAAGAACTGTAAAATGATCCCCCGGCAAAAGTAGAGACCTTAAATACCAATATACAAACTGCCTGTGATAAAACCCTTTTCTCCACGACCTTTTGATAAAACATGTCATGGCAGAGTGTATGTGTTCACATGGCATTCTGGTTGAAATACCTATATCCCTGTAGCTCTGCGCAAATGGTATAAGTGTCCCGGGGTTTTATGTTATATGTTTTTCCGAGAAGAATGTACTCCAAAGCCCAATGCTATAAATGAACTAATGCTGCTAGAGTGCAAAGGAAAATAAATGCAACCGCATCGGGAGCTCATGCAAATTATGTAAGAAAACGCATAGAATATATTCGAATGTTCAAGCTCGCCATGTGTCACTGCCATCAATATCATTGGCCAGTTGTTCCTGCGTGCTCCACCAACCTTAATACTACCTCGCTTATCGTGCATGCATAAAATATAACAAAATGTCATAGATGTCACATACTTAGCATATAGTTAACAATAACAACATTGGTATATGTAACACATTTTGAAATGGCCATGTAAAGGTATTAACAAAGTAGACATGCAATCTTTGAAGAAAAAGCTCAACGAGTATTGTATAACCTGCAAACGCACGAGGAAAATACCATTGTGGGCATATCCAAGGCCACTTCCCCTCCCTCCCCAGTGACGCCTGCCAGATGAAAGGCAGAGGCCCGGGATGCTCTGCCTCACCTCCCCCAATTCGGCTGGAGCCGCTTCGAGCATTCACGTCCCCCCACAGCTCACATGGCCACGGCCAGCCACCTTCATTATTTACAACCCGGCATTAAACCCCGGTCATAAACGCAGGCCAAAAGTCGCCCTTCCTCAGGCCCCACGACCCACCAGCTCACCCCAGGTTAATGGCCCCTGTAAAATTAGGACACCCAATATTATAGCAACACTGAAGGAACACATTCATAATGACTTCTAACGAGCCATGATAACTTGGACAGTTTTACCCCATGCCCTGAGACCCAACCTCGTGACCTATGATACCCGGTCAACAGGATGATGGTAACCATGTATTGATGTATTGCCAAAGGATCCCACTCTAGGTGCATTCCTCTTGTGTTGCGTTAAACTGTAGAATAACCTATTGTAGAATTTACAGGGGAAAATAATATTACGGTATTGAATGAATGCAGTGTGCGTGGCCTTAGGGCAGAAAGCCAAGAAAGACGTTCATCAATGACACTGGTCACGCCTGGCACAACAACACCACCCGGATGAGCCCAGCTGACCTGCCCGGCCCGGCCCGGCCCACATGGGCAACCAGTGATGTCCACCAACCACGGCAAACCACATCACAGCTGCACCTATAGTTAGTCGTCGCCACCCAATCCCCACGAACATGTGCCCCCTATAGTGTGTAGGTTCTTATGACGCATTTTGTAAATATATACGCCTGTCTTTGCTATTGTCAGACAGAGCGCTCTCGGAGTTTGCAGAGTCCTTTGTATGCCCTATTCTGACTTATATAAACTCCCATTAAGCTCACCCGCACTTTGTTTTAGCCTTATTCGCATCTTGGGAGAGTCCATTATTGTCTCTCATTGTGGGGAGGATCGTGCTATCTGGGGATGCTCGCCTTCACTAGCCTATATCTAAGAACATTAATGTGCTTGGGGATACCCAGTCATACTGGCCCAGACATACTTAGCCTTCAATGCACTAAACCATTTGCAAAACTATGGAATCGCCCTGCATCACGGCTGCACCAACGTTGCATTTACCAACAGCTGCAATACAACTTGATAGCGACATATTATACCTAGCCCTCACATTGCATCGCCCCTGCTAATGAGATTTAGGGTCACCTACCAACACTGTGTCAAAATCAGGCACTGCCGGTCCAATGTACCTCTGTCTAATCACCATGTTTCACATTTAGGTGTTGCCTGCCCGCTGTATCTTAGTCTAATGGCCATGTTGCTTACTTAAGTGTTGCCTATCCGTTGTATCCTATTCCAACTGCTATGCCTCACACCTAGGTGCTACCTGCCTGTTGTATCTTAGTCTAATTGCTATGTTGCACATTTGGTGCTAACTGCCCGCTGCATTCTAGACCAATTGCTACGTTTCTCGCTCAGGTGTTGCATGCCGGCTGTATTCTAGACTTACCACTAGGCCTCACACTCAGGTGTTGCCTGCCTGCTGTACTCCAGACTAACTACTATGCCTCACATTCGGGTGTTACCTGCCTGCTGTATCTTAGCCTAATTGCTATGTTGCACACTTAGGTGCTACCTGCCTGCTGTATCCTAGCCTAATTGCTATGTTGCACACTTAGGTGCTACCTGCCTGCTGTATCTTAGCTTAATTGCTATGTTGCACACTTAGGTGCTACCTGCCTGCTGTATGTTAGCCTAATTGCTATGCTGCACACTTAGGTGATACCTGCCCGTTGTACTCTAGACTAACTGCTATGTTTCACATTTAGGTGCTGCCTTCCCTTTGTATTTTAGCCCACCTGCTATGCCCATAACCAGGCGCGGTCCTGTGTACCTTAGCCCAAATTGAGTCATTTCTAATCTAGGGACCAGGTCATTTAACGTTCATGCCACTAGTATTGAGCGTGTGTCCACTAATTACCAATTCACTTGCATGCACCTTGATCCTCTCCAACATTGTACTACGGCCTAGTATGGCACCTCAGCTACCTCAGCCAACTAACATGCCTTACTCAGCTATCCCTAACATCAAGTCCCCACACCCAGATATGTACAACCCTCTATCACTGCAATGCCCTAGTCTCCCTAGACCTACTATCGATCGGAACCTAGGATTTAGAGCCAGACTAGCTAAGATCTTTGAGCCCCTTGCCCGCTCACTGCCCACCTCACAGAATGCCAAAACCCTACTCACTTCCTCGACTAAAAATCCAACCCACCCCAAAAATCCCCACCCTAGACCATTACGCAATTCCCCCATGCAAAACGTCCCTGACTCCACACGGGACAAGGGCGTCACTACTAAAAACCTATCCAGTCCCAAAATAAAGAGAGCCTTGATCAACGCCAGATCATTAGTTGCGCACACTACAGAAATTGCTGACCTGATCCTCAAGGAAGACCTTGACCTTCTTGCCATTACTGAGACATGGCTACACCCAGCAGCAGGTCCCATGCTTATGTTGGCAGTACTTGACAACTACTCCATCTTGAGACTTGATCGCCCTAACTCTAGAGGAGGAGGCATTGCCATCATTCACAATTGTAGTCTTACTATGAGACTAGCGACACCTACAGAGGTCACATCATGCGAAAAACTCTCAGCTAAAGTCCCAGTAACCAACACACAAACCCTCAACATCCACCTGATCTACCGTCCACCAGGCCCCATTGGCACCTTTGACGAAGATATCAACACTATCCTCTCCAGTAACCTCATTAGCTCCACCCAGGTTCTCATCCTGGGCGACTTTAATATGGGCTATAATGATTCTGATGACCACTCTGCCAACACCATAGTCAACACACTCGGAGAATTAGGCTTCACGCAAAGAAGTATGTCACCTACTCACACCAAAGGCAGAACGCTCGATTGGGTGGCTGACTTCAACTGCCTAGCGAATATTAACAATTCCTCAGTACTAGCCTGGACCGACCACCACCTGATCTCGTTCCTGCTCTCGACTGAGAGACCCCCACCCCCACCTATTACCAGGGCCCCACCCACCCGCACAAGAAATAAGAAGAATATGACAGCTGAAAGACTTATCCCGCACCTACTTCCCACACTCAACGCACTCCCAGACAACCTGGACCCAGAGACCTTGGTCGAAGAATATAATAAGATTTTTGCCACCTAACTGGACCAAATTGCCCCCCTCAAACTTAGACCAAGCAAACCGAATACACACCTAAATAAATGGTACACACCATTCCTTAAAATCCTTAGACAGCAAAAAAGGAACTGCGAGGCCACCTGGAAAAAATCCCCTTCAGCCGCAAATAAACTTAAACTCTTCAAACTAACCATTCTCTATAAAAAAGAAATCTACCTAGCTAAACGAACCTCCTACGACTCCCGCATATCCCAGGCTAAATCAAATATGAAGGAACTATTCGCCATCACTAAAGAAGTAGAAAACCCCATAACACCTCCTGACACCAGCACCAAAGACAAAAACTGGTGCGCAGAAATCCAAAACGCCTTAGCCAGCAAAATTGCGACCCTTCAAAGTAAAATCGCCCGTGAAAAAGCATCCCTCATCGACACTATTCCATCAAAAACTCCAGATAGGCCCATGGCTACAGATCGCTCTCGGTTCAACTTTTCTAAAGTCACAACTCTTGAAGTAGAAAAAATCATCCTATCCCTGAAACCCTCCAACTGTCAGGGAGACTTGTGCTCGCCACAGCTCATCAAGGATGCTGCCCGAGACCTTTCCCCCTTCATCACGAAACTAATTAATGCCTCCTTCACCACTGGCTCCATCCCCTCCAATCTGAAACAATCCTGGGTACTTCCACTACTAAAAAAAAACACACTCGACCCAGCCACGCCCACAAACTACAGACCCATAACGACCGTCCCTTTTCTGCTAAAAATCCTGGACAAGGTTGCTTACGTACAAATTCAGAAGTTCTTGGAAGAACACCACCTACTAGGCTCCAGACAATCAGGGTTCCGCCCTCAACATGGGACTGAAACTGCCCTCATAGACCTGAAAGCACAGATTGATACACTCAGAGATAACGGCCAAGTTGCCCTACTCCTCCTCCTCGATCTGTCTGCAGCTTTCGACCTGGTCGATCACTCAGTCCTCTGCACACATCTCTACACATCAGCTTACTTCTCCACTGAAGCCATCACCTGGATTACCTCGTTTCTCAACGGCAGAACCATGAGGGTCTTCTCTCCAACCGTGGCAGCAGACCCCATACCAATCACTTGTGGCGTCCCACAGGATTCCTGTGTCTCTCCCACACTGTACAACATATTTACCAAGCCCGTTTTCGATGATTTGGATCATCTCGGTATCACCTACACTAACTATGCAGACGATACCCAGATCCTCCTTCCGCTTTCTGGAGATTATGGAAAGGATTTGGCCTTGCTAAACAGGGTGTACATCATCATCCAGGCATGGATGGCCACACATGGACTATGCCTGAATGATGATAAAACGGAACTCATCATTTTAGGCACCACGGCCAGCTTAAAGAAACTTGGCCCCACCCACAACTCCTTTATGATCGATGGCAACAACATCAGGGTTGGTCAAGAGGTCAAAACTTTGGGCTTTTACTTGGACTCTAATTTCTCCTTTAGAAGACAGGTGAGCTCCCTGGCGTCCTCCACGGCCTATATGTGCAAACTAATCCGCACAGCCAAACCATTCTTGTCCGACACCAGCTGCCTTACCCTGGCCAGAGCCCTCATCCTATCCCGCCTGGACTATTGCAACGCCCTTTACCTGGGATCCTCCATGGCTACTACCAGTAAACTTCAAACCCTTCAGAACAATGCTCTTCGAGCGGCTCTGGGAATCTCCAGAAAAGATCATATCTCAGGATTCAACCTACAGAATAACTGGCTCTCCATTAACAACAAAATCCTCTTAAAAACTGCTTCACTCACACACAAATCCCTCAACAACACTGCCCCTATCTACCTGATCAATAGATTCCATAGACAGTCCTCCCTGAAACCCACTAGAACTGCCTACAAATACTGCCTCTCTGTCCCTCACTTCAAACGCACCACCATAGGGGGCAACAGTTTCCCAGTGAAAGCAGCCAAACTGTGGAACTCCCTACCGCCTAATCTCAGAGTGCCCTTCCAGTACTTCCATTCTAAAGTTGTTTCATGGCTGAAAACTTAGGCTACTTAAGACACTACCGATGTCCATTGATCGGCCTATCTTCAGGTTACCAGCACACACTGTAACTTTGTGTGACCATTTGTCTATATGTATATAACATCTCTGTACTACTTTGTTGAAATGTATATAATATCATTGTACCCTATTGTCACTTTGTACACACTGTAACCAAGCCCCGCAAATTCTTGTAACGACTGCACCCTGATACCCACGGGTATGCTTGCGCATTATAAATAATAAAACAAACAACCAAACAAACCTGTGTCTCATTTCAATGGTTATGTCCTTAAGTGCTGTAGTTTGTCTGGGGAAATTGGTACATTACATGATAGACTGTGCATTACATTGCAGGAAAGCAATGGTTTTGGCAGAGATGACAGAGCTGATGCCTCCTTTATCATGGGAACCCTTCAGCCTGTCACTTGGGATTATGTTCTCAGGCTCTGCGACTTCTCTGAGTCTTATTGAAAACTGGCTTCAGAGCTTTCGACTACAGTAGGCCAGCACAAAACACATATGGCACGGCTATCTAGGGTCTAGGGTGCCCGTCCCTCTCCAGTGCTTGAAAGGCTTTTGCCACCAAAATGTATGGAGAGATTACTATTTTTAGCATTTTAACGACCTTGATTTAAAAGGGGGTACTTTTGGATGGAGCATGGGGAGCTGCAAGCTGAAGCGAAACCATCCATACACAGTTTACACATGCGTTATCGCTGTTTTTTCACTCAGGGTGACTTTTAAATATTTGTATGGTTGAGTGGGGGCAGGAATCGAAATTGACAATGCAGTTTATAATCCTACAAAATACAGAATTTGAAAAAGTTGGACACACACGGATTTGGCCATTAACTTCTCCCTTTCATAGATGGTCCATACAGTTGTGCATGCCAGGGATCGTGGCTGTCCCAATTCTTCTGGCAGCTTCTTTCAGAGCTGCCAGAAGCACCGAAACTGCTCTCCTGAACATCCATGAAGATCTGCTCTCCAACCTTGACTCTAACATTCCCTCTGTCCTCATCCTCCTCGATCTCTCTTCTGCCTTCGACGAGGTCAACCATACCATCCTGCTCAACCGTCTCTGTGATAACCTTGGTATCACTGATCAGGCTCTGGCCTGGCTGACCTCTTTCCTCTCTGATCGACCCTCCCAGGTCCAACTTGGGTCCTTCCTATCATCTATCTTCCTCTCTACCTGTGGTGTTCCCCCGGGGTCTAACCTCTCGCCCTGGCTTTTCAACAATTACCTGGCAACTCTCGGCCACTGCATTGCCATTTTCTGCTCAAATTTCCAGTGCTACGCTGACGACACTCAACTCATTTTCAGGCTGCCCTCGGCCACCTCCTCTCCCTCTCTCATCACTGATTGCCTAACTGCTATTCAAGATTAGTGTGCCGCCAATGCGCTTTGTCTGAATGCCAGCAAAACGGAGATCCTCCTCATCGGCACACCTTCACCATCCTTTCCCCTCACTCTCTGGCCGGACTCCCTTGGCCCTCCTCCTACCCCCACCTGCGAGGCTAAGAACCTCAGGGTCATCTTTGACTCGAAACTTTCCTTCTCCGGTAACATCTCTGATGTCTCTAAAAAGTCAAACTTCCTACTGCACCTCCTCATTCTGCCTTTTCTCTCCTCCCCCAGAAGCTCATGGTCTCCCAAGCTCTGGTTCTCTCTAAGTTGGACTACTGTAACAGCCTCTTTCTAAATCTACCTGCCTCTACTCTCCACCCTCTGCAACTAATCCAGAACAGGACTGCAAGACTTGTCCTTGGCCTCAAGCCCATGGACTGCATCTCTCCAGCCCTGAAATCTCTCCACTAGCACTATGCGGCCGCAAGGATCAAATCCAAATCCCTCTGCATCATCCATAAGGCTGTCTGTGGCCAGGGACCAAGCTATCTGCAACTTGTTCTCACTAAATACTCTTCCTACAGATCTTTACGTTCCTCCGGCACCAACTCTCTGTGTGTTAAGTGCTTTGCTAACCAGTGAGCTGGTGGCTGATCTCTTTCCTCAGCAGGCTTCCTCCTATGGAACAGCCTCCCCCTCCATCTTCGTCTTGAGCTGGATCTCCTCAAATTCCGGAAGCTCCTCAAGACTTTCCTTTTCACCCACTCCTTCCCTTCCTCGCACTGCTAGATCACACAGTTGCTGGGATTGGTGACCAGGGCGCTTATGTATCCTCACAGGTCCTGGCCTCCCACACCCAATCACCTACAGCCTCCACCCCTCCCAGCACTTCGCCTTGACACCCTCTGGCCTATGTCACCACAGGCCTGCACTTATTTATTGGTGGCTGACCGCCCCATCAAGCCACGTACAGCTGCTCACTCCCTAGCACTTCCCTCTTGATACACCTGCACTTATCCCCACCCCACTCTCTCTTTCTGCACTTGCACGTTCCGAATGCTCACAAGGCCTAGTAAGTCTGCCTCTATCTTTCATTGTTATATTTGTTTTCATTCCCATGTTCCCTCCCTGTTGCCCTGTGGGTACTTTCAAACACGATTTACTTGATGTATAAGCACAATAAAATCAAAATAAAATATGTAGAATGCCATGCAAGTGGTTCTTCAGAAAACAGGAGAGCTGGGAGGTATGATTTAAGTTTGAGTAGTTGGAGAGGGAGAGGAAAAGAGCAGAAACAAGAGGGAGTGCAAGGGGCATGAGAGGTGGTAAGGAGGTGAGCCGAGGATGATCGCATGGATCAAGGGGGAGAGTAAGGAGTTAGATGGGCTGATAGCTAGGGTGTGTATAGTTTTGAAGATCATGAGAATGATTTTATGCTCTGCCCTCTGTCTCATAACCAGTCCAACTGAAGCGGGGAAGGTTGAAGAGTCTGCGGACAGCAAAGTTGAGGACTTTTGTCGAGAGGTGAAAAAGCATAGTTGGGAAGGCTATAGAATAGACTGCCACAGTAGTCAGATCAAGAGAGAGTACTAAAGAGGAGATTCAGTGCTTGGCAGTGTTCAAGGGAGGAAGATGTCTTATTTTTCTGATGTTGAGATTAAGTCTTAGCACAGTGGCAGATTCGGAGATGAAGAGCGAGAATTTGTGAGATGGGTTGAAGACGACACTAAGGTTGCGAGCAGATGCACAGTAGGGAAGGTAGTCAGGAGAGAAGAGAAGAAGAGGGGGAGAGGAAGAGATAGCCTGTCTTCATGGGAAGTAGAGAACTTCAGTGTTAGTGGAGTTTAGCATGAGCGAGTGAGATGCCATCCAGTATTTGATGGCGGAGAGACAGTTAGAAATGTTTGACCACAGTTTGTCAGATGAGGGGATAAAGGAGAAGAAGATCCGAGTGTCATCAGCAAAGAGTTCATAGCAGAAGCCATAGGAGAAGATCAAGGTGCCGAGAGCAGAGGTATAGAGAGTGAAGAGAAATGGGCCGAGGACTGACTCTTAGGGACCACCAACAGTAAGGTGGGTGAGTGGGAAAGTAAGGCTGTTCCAGGGTACCTGGAGGTGTCTGGGGAAACAAATGAAGCAAACCAAACAAGGGCCTTGGTCCTGATGCCTACGAGAGAAAGTGTTGAGAGAAAGTCAGAATGGTTGACGGTATTGAAGGCAGAAGAGAGGTCGAGAACAATAAGAACAGATGAACGGTTAGCATGATGTGAAGAAGAGATGTAGTTGCTGACATTGAGGAGAGCTGACTAAGTAGAGTGCAGAGGTCAGATGCCAGATTGAAGGGGTTCCCAGCGGTCGTGTGTGTCAAGAAAGTGAGTCAGTTGAAAATTACACTCTCTAAGATTTTGGAATAGTTTTGTAGAATAGAGAGGACGAACGTTAGCAGGAAAGTGAAGATTTAGGCAAAGTTTCTTAAAGATAGGGATGATGGTAGTCTATTTGGAGGATGATGGAAAAGTGGCACTGTCAAAAGAGGAGTTGAAAAGGTAAGTAAGATATGGAGCAACACCGGGAGCTATGGATTTCACTATGTGTGGGGATAGAGGGTCGATGGGAGGACATGACTGGTTAGCCCTGAGGAGAAGGTCAAGTATTTTATCAGAGTTAGTGGGGGCAAAGGAAAACATTGTTTCAGGCGAGGAAGGTTGAGGTGGCGGAGAAAAGAGATAGTAAGAGTAGCGCATGGGGAGGGCGTTACTAGGCAAAAACTGGATTGGTACTCACAAGGAAGTAGCTGGACTCAGCAAAGAAATAGCTCAAAGGTGAAGTGGCAAAGAGGCTGGAGGAAAAGCTGGAGGTTTGCCCTTAGCTGTTTGCCCTTTGCTGGGTTACCCGGGGCTGATTCGCCCTCAAGCAAGGAGTAAAGTACTGGAAGTGGTGAGGAGCATCCAATGGCAGGAAGGGGAGGCAGGAACCCCAGCCTGCGGACACAGAACAGGAAACAGGTCAGGCTGGCAGATGGAGTCCTGACCCGGCAGCCCTGTTTATCAGTTAATGGTGATGTAGGTGGCTGAGAGGAGTGGGCTGGATGGAGGATGCTACACTCAGATTAACAGCAGGAGCCGGTGGGGGAGCCAGCTCGCCTCAGCAGACAGCATCAGGCAGATGGAATGAATGCCTCTGGTGCTTTTGTCATGAGCTCTGTGTTGCTCTCAGCCCAGTTGAAGCCCATTGTGGAGGTGAAAAGACCTTTCAAAGATGGTGCCTTTAGGGTCAGAGGTCACCTACGCAGTCCCTACACAGAGCTGTCAACTGATCTGCGTTTCTGGGTGTGACCTGCTAAACAATAACAAACCCTCAAGGCTGCAGTGTCTGGAAACCGGCAGGCATGGCACGCTGAAAAAAAAAGGTCATCACTTACCAAAGTGACGATCCTTTTACATTAAAAACTAGCCTACCATCTCCATACAATGGCTTTATTGAGGTCTGTTTCTGCCATTGACAGATCTTTGACATCCTGTGACCTCCTAACGTCTGAGGTTTTCGTAGCCCAGAAGTGCATAGCCTTGCTGCTGAGTTTATGGCCCTTTGGGAACGTGCACCTGTTACTGGATGGGATCACAACAGAATAATTCTGAGTCCAAATAACCGGACAAACTCAAGAAGATGACAAGTTGCTGTTTTATTAGCAAATATCTAAAACAGGGAGTTTACAATGAACATCAACGGACGTACGATCATTCTCTCAGTGATTTCCACTAAGAATACACTTACATACTTCTTTATACGTCAGAATGACATCATCCTACGTGGCAATAGTGAAAAACCTATGAAGGGGTGGTATTGGTTAAGGGATACATCTAGATATATAATCATATCGGAGCTAGGTTTGTTATTGGCTTTCAAATATCAGGTGGACAATTTATGCCTACCTCTTCATACGTGTCATTTAAGAAGAATCAGTTACACAGTGTTTCATTGGTTTCCCAAGCTTTAAGGTCCTTGGTTATACGGACTAATACAATTGGTTTGACATGCTTGTGCCATGTCTGGAACATTCGGTTCAATTAGCAGCACGTAAGCCAAGACCCAGGTGCAAGTAGATAGGACATGAGCTGCTCTACCACCCAATTAGCCCAACATCTCTCATCACCCATGCCGTCTGCCATGAAATATCTTTTGTACTTGGCCTTGCAGTGTATTCTTGTCCTGGGTATGCAAAGGGAGTAAGGGCACCCACTATCCTATCTGGAACTCCAAGTTCAAGCCCTATTTTCAGCCTCGACTCACGTGACAAGAGACCACAATTTTGTTCATTCTGCAGGCTTTTAAATGTTTTAATGATTCAAGAGTTGGCATCCTCTGTGTTCTTTTTTGCACCTTAACGTGAGAGGATTCATCCTCGGCACACACGCTCCTCTTCAGCGTAGATAGCTGACCTCGACTTCTCAGCTCTTGACTTCAGGCCAGACAGCCTCTCAAAGCAGCTCCAACAACCTGTTATTTTACTGCAACACAGTCTTTCATTTTCTTTCCATGGTTCTTTTGCTTATTTATTTCATGTTACCAATGTCCAGCTTCTTTACAATGGCGGCTCCACCTGCATTCTAGTCACTACTTGTGGCTAGACTATACGATGACTTGATTCCTCTTGTGTTTCATTCATTATACTTCTGATTTCTGCAGCATCTTCTCACTGTGTAATATTCTTCTTTTACACTTTTAAGATTTACTCGAGTCTTTACTTCGCCATTTCTCCTGCAGGATGCGTGCATTGTCTTCATTCAGTATTTCAGGACTTTGTGCACACTTTCTTATGACATCATAAGTCCATTTTCTTAGCTCTCTCATTTTCCTTCAGGGAGATCCTCCTGCAGGCTGTCATCATCTCAAGGGTGCATTCGATAGGTTTGTCTCAATGGATACCGTCGTTCCAAATACTCGCTGCAGTATTGGTACAACAGCTGGTGTTAGAAAGGGCATGGTCTCATGTCTCCAATACAGGGAAGCTAGGTGCGTAGGATCTCCTGCGGATGTATACGTCTGCCCTTCTACACTGCCACAACTCCACAGAAAAAAATGATGAAGTGCTTAGGAGTAAGGTGCACACCTTATTGGTAGGACTGGTTTGGAAAATAAATGCTGATATCAATTTTTCCAAAAATAAATCATGCACTGATATACAAGTGTTTACAACAGAGTGAATTGTAAGTCCAGATAATTGTGTTTTCCCCATCACTACATATATTAATTACTGTTGTTTCAATTTATCAAGAAAGTCACTGCCAGTGAAGACATGTTCTCAGAACAGTTTTGCCCAAGATCACAAGTCTAGTGCAATCCCATCACTTCTGAATACCTATTACAGGGTAACTCAAAAGTACAATGCAGTGCACACTTTAGCTGAATGTTGCACATATGTTGTCTTTTAGACTAATAACAAATCACATCTAAGTGACACTTCTATTGGGATAAATACAAAATCACAAACAGGTAAGTTAAAGGAAACTGTGCTTGTTTTTAATTCCACAGTGCTTGTTTGTCCTTTTAGTGAGGTGGGCGGAGCTATGCATATTATGCAATGTTTTGGAGCGCGGGCCATGGGAGGGTGAGCACTGCATAAGTGGCCCTCGAGCCCACTGTGAAAAGTTGGCATCTATGTCTGTAGATCGATCCTGGATGCTTCTTGTAGGTTCCCTGACCTGGAACAATAAGTGCCGCTGTTGTTATGAGCTCCATGTTGCTCTTAGGGTCTGCAGGGTCCAACAAACAGCTGAAAACATTAACATATTTAGCATCGGAACTGGTTGAAAGCTTGAAGCGACTCCCGATGATCCCATGATAGTGGCCAGTCCCAACTGTAAGACCGCTATACAGTTGTTTTGACACCAGTTATTTTTCCGATTTGTTTTTTTTATGAAAAATATTAATCGAAAAAACTAATAAAAAAATAAAGGGGAGTTGGTAAGGGGATAAAAGGGGCAGGGTTTAGGGATAGGGATTAAATTATAGCAAAGGGGGTCTTGCGGGAAAAATAGATTCATTTTTTCGATGAAAAATATTCCTATAAAAACTGGCGGTAAAAGAACATAGAACCGTGAGACCCCTGGCTTTCTCAGTGCACCTTCAAATAATTATTCGAAAGTGACTGAATCCACATCAGCCACGCGACTGCCAAGATCAGACCGTGGCATCAAGTTGTTTCATGGTCCCGAGGCCAGGACTCTATTTCGGAGTCATCTGGTTAGCTGTCACCGGTAAATCTATGCTTGATAATAATGACTATGAGTAGGCCATGGAAATGTTGAAGTGGAGGGATGAGAGTCTGGATTCCTGTGGGACACTGCATGTGATGGTACATGGTTAAATTGAATGGGGGCACATGAGAGGTTTCTGTCCTGTCGAGAGAAATGGTTTGATCTCCTGTAAAGACATTTGCTCCAGCCCTGCTTCTGTCATCCTTTTTTATCAGGATTTTGTAGCCAGTGAGGTGCCCAGATGGATGAGAACGCTTGGAATGTTGACATCAGCGTTGTTTGTGACATTGTTCTCAATAGTGTATTCAATAGTGTAGATTTGGTTCTTCTCATTGGCCTGAATGCTAATTTGGACGGATATAGGATGTTATTAGAGTCCACATGGTCCTCTAGCTGTTGATGAAGGGATTTGTTACCAGGAGATTTGCTGGGTAGAGGACATTGGAAATGGGGCGGTAGCTAGCGATTGCAATAGCTGTACGTATTTTTAAGAAAGACTTGATGTAGGATGTTGTTAATGGTTGCGGTAGGAGTCCGAGCAATTAAGGGAGGTAGACACATTCTTGGTGTTGCTTGATCGTGTTGTGGATGTCCAGTGGGCTTGGGTCTTCTGGAAACCCTGCTTGATTGCATCCCTGACTAGTATCAAGATTTCCAGTTCTGTAAATGGGCACAACATTGGCAGGGTGCAGGAAAATGAAGACATTGAGGGGGCTCTGGTCTGTGTTCATGGAAACTAAGCTGTCTGCTTGTTGTTGAGTTGCTTGTGATTTGACAAAGTGCGATAAAGCGTAAAGTGGGCTTTCTTTGATTTTATGGTGTTTACCCCTAAATACTGAGTGGTCAGGATTAGGTGTGTTTGTCTATGTTGCACTAGTCTTAACATCAAGGTTGTTTCATCACTCTTTTCTTTTTCAGGTTGTTGAGGTTACAGGTATTATCATCTGGCTGACAGTTTTTTCCACTGATTTTGTCTTTTTTGGAGCCAACTTGGCAGCGGGTGTGTTTTCCATTGGGGGAAGTTGTGGGGGTCATCCGTCTGCATTCATGTTGCACAACATAGACTGCGATTGCTTGGAGACACCAAGGCCTGTTAGTAGATCCCTTAACTTACATTTTCAATGGCCATGCTCTTTTAGCAGTCGGCAGAAGCATATGTTTACTTAGTGTGACATCGGGGGCTGAGGATCGTTAACAGTATTGGAAGGTGATCTCACCACAGAAGAGAGGGCAAACATTGTAAGCTTTCCATCACAATACATTCTGCCCAGGGGGTTTTCAGTTGTGTGGATGGAACCACTCAATTGCTTTTAAGTTGAAGGTTGTCTGAGTTTGAAGAGGGTGTTCTGGCTGTGCTAGTTTTATCTCTAACCATACATTAAAACCACCCAGGATGGTCAGGTTGTCATGTCAGAAAATGTGTCTGCTTCATAGATTATAAAGACCGTGAACTATGGACCGTTCTTTAGCCTCCTGTTCGTTGGAAAAATCATTGAGATGGCAGTGGCCAACCAGCTACATGATTGTATTTACAAACAAGTCATGCTCCGTAATAACCAATTGGGGAAGCTCTTCAAATGAAGCACAAAGGCAACTCATGCCTCATGGTCCTTCTTGACATCTTTGTTGCGTTTGACACTGTCACCTAAGACTGACCAGCCTACTCGGTATCAAAATGGGCTTCTCTGGACCAGTTCTCAACTGGTTTGCATCTTATCTCTCGGCAGGCACCAAGCCACTGCCCAGTCACCTACAGGGTCCCACAAAGTCCAATACACTCACTGTGTGCTCTAGTCTATACACAAAGCTACTGGGACCACATTGAAATGACCCCAACATCTCACACCACCAGTACATGGACGATACCCATTTATACCAAAAAGTCAGTTGCATCCAGGACATTTTATGCCTCAGAAGTTGCCTCCTGTGAGAAACCAGAAGGTGTCTCACCCGCTTGTCCCTGAGGATCTGTCATCCAGGTGGCCAGGACACGGCCATTGCTTTTGGATCCAGTTCCTGGCAGTGGACCAGTGCGGGAGGATCGCCTGTGTGAAGGGTCTTCGGGGAGTGGGACAGCTGATGGCAAGATGCGGTACCCCCTTCCCTGTAACACCTTTACCACATCCTACCAGGTAGTGTACTTGAGAACTTTACCCTCCCACCCCCTTTCCCTTCATGAACACTTTCACATGGACAGCCCACTCTGGGAGAAAGCAGACTCACACCTGAGCATTGTACCTAACATGTCCCTCTACTATGGTCAGGCAAGGCCAGGCAATTACTGGTAACCACTCACACCTGACTTCCATTAAACTTCCCCACACGGATAAAAGGCAGAGCACGAGAGCACACTCTGAGCGAGGAAAAGCACATGAAGGCATAGGGTTTTCCAGATGACAGCTGAACGACGGGAGAAAGACGGCAAACCTAGAAGGGTGTGCTAGGAGGGAGATACCCTTGACCTTTCCGGCAAGAAACAGTTACTTTTCTATATCCTTCAGATTAAAGAGCGTAAGGCCAGGAAACCAGACTGAAGAATCCTGCATTGTCTTAGAAATATCCAGGGCACTCCTACATGGCTGATTGATTCAGGGTGGAGCAGCAGCTGCCGTTGTACCATCCTTGGCTCCAAGAACAAAGCAGCGCCAACGAGATCAACCCAGTCGGTGAGTTGGGGAGACAGATGCAAGACCAGTCTGTGCTGAAGCCAAGATTGCAAGCAGCAACGTTGTATAAAGAGCGCAAGTACCATATTACACATTTAGAAATAAGGATTGGCAATAGGTTTATTAGTATAGGCCCTTTTATTTTGACAAAGACTCCACTAGGACTGTGTTATTATAATTTGATGGTCGTAGCTTGCTCCCATCCTTAGATTCAGGTTTAGATAGGCGTTCAACCAACCCGTTGAAGTTCAATAAACACCCTTGAACTGTGATCACTTGTGTCTGTTTTCACTGTTTGATACCATGCCTTCCCTACGCTCCACACCTTCCAAGCCGAAAGGCAAGCACATACTTGAAGCTCAATCCCACAGAGACTGATTTCTTTCTGCTCTGTCATCCACCTATGCAGGATACCATTCACGTGTGGCAAAACAACATACACCTTGACGGCTTCACAGCACACCTCGCTTCGACTGCCAAATAACTTGGGTCAATTACAGACAGGACTCTCTGATTCTGACAAAATATCAACAAAAAGGACCAAACTGTCTGTTATCAGCTAACCCTTCTATAGAAGATAAAACTCTTCCTTCCACCCGAGGCCTTCCGAGCCAGAGTAGTACTCAGTAATCTCCCACCTCGATGGGAGAAATGCCCTCTTCACTGACATTCCAGCAATGCACCTGGTTCCACTTTGGGTTGCCCAACATGCTGCAACTACATTTCAGGAGGTGAGTTCAACAAAGGGGGTGCGGCTGGAGCCTTTGCTGTCTTGCTGCCGATCAACGTTTGCTTGGGTATTACTGTGCTATTTCTCCATGTGTGCTCAACCTGCAGTAGGAGAGAACATGTTTAAGGAGTGTTGGTTTCTGTCTTGAGAAGTCTAAAGAGTCTAAGGAGGCTCCTCTTGATGTTATGTTCGTAACCCTGGCTCAGGTGTCCTGGGGGTGGGGAGGTGAAGGCTGTTTAGTGCTAAATATGGGTATTCACAGGTGATGGAGGAGATTGTAAAAACAGTGGGGTCCCTTATCATGTAACAGTGCCATGGTTGATGAGTTCTATGTTTTGTTGCGTGCTTCTTTCTATTCCAGGGTGTCATGTATTTTGTGGTATGTTTTGCAGGTGGTGAAAAGTTTTCTCCTGTATGATCCCAGAGGCTGGCAAGGTATCGAGAGAGTTACAAGTACGCTCGTCTAGTGGGTGCATTTAGTTTTCTTGATCAGATATTTGTATTTGTATTTTGTTTATTTGTATAGCGCACCTGCCCCAAAGGCATCTGGGTGCATATCTTAGGTTACAGTTATACATTACAGAAAGTGTACATGGTAAGAAAGTGCACAGTGAAAGTGCAAAGGATGAAATGCCAAGCATGAGGTACAGTAAATGAGCAAGTGGTCAATGTACAGTCAGCGTTACAGTTACACATTTACAGAGGAATACAAGGTGCAATAACAGAGAGGAGTGATATACTTAGCATGAAATAAACTAGATGAGACATTGGACTAGGTACAATCAAAGGTTGTAGAATTACAAACAGGTAATATACAGTAAGGCAGTCAAGTGCATGTCGGGCAAAGGTATCAGGGTGTTGAGTCTTAGGAAGCTTGTAGATTGACCATTTGGGGTCTTGAAGTTGTTCCGGTAGGTCTCGCCAGACTCTGGTTCGAAGCAACTACTTGGTCACAGGCAGGATGTGCTTCTAGGTTTGTTGGCTGCTCTGACTCTACTGTATTTTTGGTTCCTCTTTGGAGTGGAGGTGGAGGTTGCGTTTACCCTCCTTCCCTCTCCCCTGCACTTCTTTTCACTTGCACAATCCGAATATCACAAGGCCTAGAACAGGGATGCACAACTGATTTTGACAGAGGGCGGAAAGTACCTTACATGATGGCTATAGTGGACCGAAAAGTAAATGTGGGTGGGACGGTAGGCACAGCAGGGCATGGCGTGGCAGGAGGCTTTTCCGACCCCCTATTTTTATTAAATATACGGAAAAAGAATATGTTTTTGAGGTGTAACGATTTTTATTTGTATTTCTTAAACTTACATTTTGTACTACACATTTTCCATTGTTATCATTTATTTCTATTTAGTTATTGCATATCGTCTGTTTAATAAAATTACGTATTTTTTATTGACCCTTGATTGGACATTCCGTTATTTTGGACTGCTATACTTTGCTGTTTGGGTTGCCCACGAGGAGTATGGCCTTTGTTGAGTCAGGTTTCCACAAAAAGCAAATGATGTACATCTCCTAAGTGTGCCTGTTTTAGCTTTATCATTGGGTTCACTCTTGGAATGCAACACTATGCCCGGTGGCCCCCACCCCCCCAACCAAACCCTATGCCCCATGGCCCCCAACCAAACACTATGCCCTATGGCCCCAACCTCTCAACCAAACACTATGCCCCATGGCTCCCACCCATCAACCAAACACTATGCCCAGGGCCCCAACCCCCCAACCAAACACTATGCCCCATGACACCCACCCCTCAATCAAACACTATGCCCCATGGCTCCCACCCCTTAACCAAACACTATACCCCATGACACCCACCCCTCAACCAAACACTATGCCCCATGACACCCACCCCTCAACCAAACACTATGCCCCATGGCGCCCACCCCTCAACCAAACACTATGCCCATTGCCCCCACCCCTTAACCAAACACTATACCCCATGACACCCAACCCTCAAGCAAACACTATGCCCCATGGCTCCCACCCCCAACCAACACTATGCCCCATGGCCCCCACCCCTCAACTAAACACCATGCCCCATGGCTCCCACCCCTCAACCAAACACTATGCCCCATGGCCCCCACCCTCAACCAAACACTATGCCCCATGGCTCCCTCCCCTCAACCAAACACTATGCCCCATGGCCCCCACCCCTTAACCAAACACTATGCCCCATAACACCCACCCCTCAAGCAAACACTATGCCCCATGGCTCCCACCCCCAACCCAACTCTATGCCTCATGGTCCCCACCCCTCAACCAAACACTATACCCCATGGCCCCCACCCCCTCAACCCAACACTATGCCCTATGACACCCACCCCTCAACCAAACACTATGCCCCATGGCGCCCACCCCCAACCAAACACTATGCCCCATGGCTCCTACCCCTCAACCAAACACTATGCCCCATGGCCCCCACTCCCCAACCAAACACTATGCGCCATGGCCCCCAACCAAACACTATGCCCCATGACCCCCACCCCACAACCAAGCACTATGTCCCATGGCTCCTACCCCTCAAACAAACACTATGCCCCATGACACCCACCCCCCAACCAAACACGATGCCCCATGGCCGCCACTCCCCAACCAAACACTATGCCCCATGGCCCCCACCCTGGCTCCCACCCCTCAACCAAACACTATGCGCCATGGCCCCCAACCAAACACTATGCCCCATGCCACCAAGCATGCACCATGCATACATACCCATACAGGCCCCAACTCGCCCACCCCCACCCCTGCATACACTATCACTCAAAATCAAACACTCAGGCAGACATGACCTCCCACACCCCCACCCTCGCATCACAACATACATTGCACTTCACTCAAAAACAAACACTCAGGCAGACCCGACCCCCTCCCCCACCCCTGCATCTCAACATACACTGCACTTTCACACAAAAACAAACACTCAGGCAGACCCAACACCCCCCCTCCCACGCATCACAACATACACACACAAACATACAGGCAGGACAGACCTGACACACAAACATACATGCAGGACAGACCCAACACACAAACATACAGGCAGGATAAAGACCTGACACACACACAAACGCCCCCCTCCCCCAAATATGTACTTACCGGACGTGCTGGAAGGCAGGCTAGCTGGAACTCTGGCGTGGCAAGGCTGAAAGGCATTCTGGCATCAAGCCTTACTGACCACACCAGCCGTAGTGCTGGCCCTCCATAGGTGCAGCACACACGCATTACGTGACTCGTAGGAGCTACATGATGCGTGTTCCCTGAGCCAATGAGGGCCAGTGTTTTGTCTGGCCACAACTGGCCTGCGGGCCGTAAGTTGTGCACCCGTGGCCTAGAAGGATCGCTTTTTGTTTTTTGTCCTCCCTTTTCCCCCACCCTCTTGTCTTGTTTGCACCTTGAAACCCATTGTGTATAGGCGCATTTTACATACCCAATAAATAAAACAATCAAAATGTTAGTTAGCTTGTTCCCTATGACTAACCCAGTGGGCCTGGGGGTTCTTTGGTTCCGGCTGTACCGTTTTTGCACTTTCTGTTGATGGTAAGGTAATGTCAAGGACAGATGGAGCCAAGTGTTTGATAGTTCTGAAATCCCAAAGGAGGCTTCCACCAGACCTGAGTCGACAGCTGGTTCAGCGTTTGCTGATGAATCTGGGAGCAAGGTGTCTTGGTGATGGGCCTTTGGTGTGTGTTAGGGAGATGTGGCAGGTCTGATTCTAACAGTGGCAGCTGTGGCAGAGCAGTCACACTTCACACTTAGGAGGAGACAGGGGCCGTAGTAAATTACATCTTACACACCCACCACCCACATCTGCACACCATAAAGGGAGGTTCACAAAGTACATTACTGAAAAGGTACCTTTATATAAACGTGTGCATCAAGTTATATATACAATGAGAGGTACTTACTATACAGTTAGTAAGGGGGCTTAGGGAAGCTGTGAAGAGTCTCTAAAAAAAACAAAATGTAGATACTTTGGTAAAGTTTAGCTAGAGTGAAAGTTTGTCCATAGGAATCAAAGGGAAGGAGTCTATAGGCAGCTCCCGGTTACAGGACAAAATGGAGTCAATATTTCCAGAATCAAGTGGGAGCTTTAGACGATGCTTCTGCTGGGGGCGAGGCAGCCCAACAGAGGAGATCCAGACCCGAGTTTGACGGTCAGAGGCCCTTGGAATGAAGACAGAGGTAATCCACAAGGCCAGGTGCTTACCTGCTAAGAAGGTCTAATGCAAAGGTACTGAGACACTGAAGATGACATACAACAATGGGGTAGTCCTCTGAGGACCTGGAAGGTGTGTACAAAGCACTGAATACTGAAGAAACAGTGGGCATGTGAGTTAGGGTGTTAGGCTTTCTGTGGGTCGCCGTCCAGGTTCCTGGAAACAAGGCAGCACACAGAGCCCCTGGTAAGAGAAGGATGGAACTAATGATGAAGATGAAGTTAGAGGTTTCAAAAAGATGACCTTCACATCAGTGGAATCAAGAACTGCAGCAGCTGCACGGTAGCCCAATACTAGCACTACAGGACAGGTCAGTGGATTCTACCATCAGAACTCTGCACATTAGGGCTCAACAAAGGAGGTTCCATTTGAATAAGGACAGCTCAGCAGCCTTGTTCGGCAAGTCCTGGGATGAAGCAGCATGGCAGCAACAACTCTGTCTGGTCTCCAGCACACACAAGGACCTCCCAGGTGTATTCCAGTGATGCATTCGATGCAGGTGCTTCAGGCAGAGCACACAGAGTCTCCATAGAAGAAGTATCTACAATTCCCATTGGATCAAAGCAAAGGAGAGTCTGAAACAGAACAGCCTTGGTCTGGAAGGAACAGAAGTTGTCATCAGGAGTATCAGGAGTCCTCAAGATCCTCAACCTCTTCCAGACACATCAAGATTTAGTTCCAAATATAATTCTTGTGGATGGGTCATGGCATGCAATGATATACACACACACATACACACGCTGGAGATGCACCCACCTCTCCAACCACATCACGTGCAACCTGCAAAAAGTTGGAAGACTTCCAGTCAGGGAAGGTCCACCATTCTCAGGTTTTGCAGGCATACACAGAGGCATGATGGTTTGGGTAGACCATCACCAAGCACATCTGGACAGTATCAATTAGTTGGGTTACTGCTACGATCTTTGGTGGACTTACAAACTCTGTGAGGCGCAAACGAAGAAAGTTATGTTAATGCAAACAGGAGCTGAATTCAATGAGAAAGAAGAGTGGAATCAAGAGCAACATTTCACACCTGTGCAATATTTGTCTAAAATGCATGAGCATGAGTTTGTAAAGCAAAGACAAATGGCATATGCTTCATTCAGGAAACAGATCGCATATGCGTGATATCAGGAGCGGCTATCACAGAATCTGATCATGATCGTTTATCATAAGTGCAAAATCAAAGAGCAAAAATCACGGCTGCACTCAAGGAATAAATATCTAGGGGTGTATTCAAGGAAGCGATATTAAAAGGGTGCACTTAGAAAGCCAATTTCATGAGGTTTCCGCCTGTGAATACCACAGTGGTGTAAAAAACAAGTGGTGGAATCAAGGAGCAAATACCCCACATTCAAGAAGGAGTAAGTATCACTGGGGTGCAATCAAGTTGCAAATGTCACATGAGGTCAATCAAGAAGCACATTTCACAGGGGTTCAATCGGGAGTAGAATATTGCAGCAGTGTAGATTTCACAGAATGCAGCCAAGGAACACATACCACAAGCGTGCAGTTAAAGAGCAGACATCACAAGCGTGCAAGTCAGGATCAAATATCACAATGGTGCAATCAATGAGAAAATATCACAGTATTCAATCAGTTGTGAGTATAATGGAGTTGCAAACTAGTAGCAAATGAACATTAAAAGATAGTACATTTAGTTCTGATATTTTGCAGAACTAAGTACACCTGTTGAACTTCATGAAACGAAATATGGGTTAGTGGCTAAATTGGTAACATGTTATCCTCGAGGCGTAGAGTGTAATATCAGCTTTGCCCTTTGACCTTAACTGGTGTGCATCTAAAGTGCCTTTCGCCCTGTGCCCCGAAACGTAAACATGGAAACATGTTAAATAAAGTGTACAGATGGCAATGTATGGGCTTCTGCTTAAGTTACATACAAAGGTCTAAGTGGGTGGGAACTAAAGGATACGATGTTCCCTTACTTCTCGGAGCAATCCATGATCATTCCCTTACTTTATGTAACCCGAATTACCGTTTCAGGATGGCAATTTTTTTTAATTCTTTAATTTTCTAACCTGAGCCTTGCCAATAAGTAGCCAGTGTAACATGTCACTGCACTATCTTGCATTGGTGTTCTTTATTTCAATAGACTGATTGGAACATAAAACACATTCCCAAGCAGCCAAAAAGTCCAGCACAGCAGCGATCTGCATATGAATTGCTGTAGGTGCAGCAGTGTTTGCGGGTAATGGGAGAGGTGTGTGTGGCTTGTGGGCGGGCATGCGGCGTGGACACGGATAGATTTGCAGCGAGTCTAGAAGGCGTGCCGGGCCTGGGGGTGGATGTGCCGGTCGCCCTGACAGGACCTCACTTCCCCCTGATGGGATCTTCGGCCTCACCTTGTTGCGTGGCAGCCAGAGTCCGTAGTCCTCTTCGTGTGACTTCCTGTGCTGGGTGTGGATGGGTCTGCTTCCTTCTCCCAGGAGTGCCTGGTTGCCGCAGTCGTCCGTACCAACCACATGTGGGGCCTTCCGGCGTCGTGGTTGCACGTGGCTTCCGACCCCTGGATGGCAGGATTCAAATAGTGGCAGTTCTCCTTGGCCAGAATGGTGGATGTTGCACCTTCCTTACACGGCAGGAGCGTGTGCAGATGAGAAGAAAAAGAAAAAAAAATGTTTTTCTTTTTTTTGGGGCGGGGGTTTTGTGTATCCCCCCCACTGGGTGTCCAAAAATTGTTGCAACCGCTATTGTGGCAAACAGCTGATGGTGTGTTGCACGCGTGTCTTGGGTTCCACGTCCCTCGTTGCCAGTGTTACGTTCTGCCCGTGGCGCCACGGGGCCCGGGGACAGAACGTTTGAGGCCGCGGAGGTAGGCCTCTGCTGCTCAGCTCCGGCAGGAGCTAACAAGACACACACAGACGTATCTGCTTGCACGGCCCCGGAACTGCCTCCTCTTCGTGGGGGCAGGGCTTTTATTCAGACGCCCTGCGTCACCGCGTTGCGGGAAGCAGGGCGGATACAACAGTGGGCAGCAAAAGGGGCGGGTAACGGGAACACAATTCTTCTAGTTTTTGTTTTAGACTTCGACCATTGGTTACATATCTCCCCTTCAACCGCCATCTACTTTCTGTGATAAGGGCTGTCCACTCTATTCCAAGTATCGATCCTAGCGTGCTAATCAACAATGGTTCTCTGTCAACCATTCAGCTGCATTTTGTCAAAAACGTAACGAAATGCGTTCTTAACCATACATTTTCTGAAGTATATTTTTTTTAAAATAACAGGTTGTAAGGTGTATACTTAGCGGCCTATTTTTTTCCAGGAGGAAGAAACTTATCTCGCCACTAGAGGGCACTGCCGTGCCTGCCATCGAAGAACGAGGGGGGATGGTAAACAAAAGGGAAAGCTATATCTGTAGTCAAAAATAATGGCTCCAAACGAGATTCGTCCATTCAGCCGCTCACCACACACGGTTGCTGCTCTCAAAGATGAGAGCACATTTAATTGAAGCAAATTCGTATATCATTGTTTAGCGCGTGCTTACACTCTGATAAAACAGCAGGGATTCGCTCGCTAAAATGGCCTGTGTGGACCCAGGAGAGCTGGGCTCTGACCCAGGCCAGCATCCGTTCTTTTGTGATCACATGGTCTGATCCTGGATAGTCATGGCACCTCCATGCACAGCAAGCGGCCACAACTGACACCTCTCAGAAATGTGAAAGCTTTGCTCTATGCATAATTTGAATTGCACAGCTGCCAACTCTTTTGCTCTCGAGCTGCACCTTCTACTGCTATTAAGTTGCACTGTGAATAATAGTTGCTTTTATTACCTCCATTACTTAATGTCATCAAAAGTCACAGCCGCGAGCGCTCGCCGTCACAGCTATTTATTTTATTATGTTCTGCAGGTTGTCTTGAAGGTCTGATCAATTCAGAGAAAAGATCTGATTGCAGGATGCCTTCAGCTGTGAGTGGCATTTACATTGTTCATTACGCAAATTCGAGCACAGATTTGATCAGACCCGTAAAAATGCACGTAGCCACCAGTGGAAAATGGAGTTGACAAATGGGTTCTGCAGGATTCAGATAAGGGGAAGCCAAGAGGATCGCCGATGAGCGGAGCCAGTCCATTGCCAACCACCAAATAAACATATATTCTCCCAGACGAAGGAAAATTAGTTACAGAAATGTTTTTAAAAAAATCATTGGCTGTGAAGCCAACCTAGTGTCACCGCAAAGACAGAGCTCATCACTGAAGTCGTTTTCAGTTTGAACCGGAAGAGGACCCAGAAAGAGCCCAAGCACTTCTGGGGCACTCCTGCCATATTCTCGCAATTTACTGCACAGAGTGATGACATGCACAGAAACCGAGTGGGCTCCAGGTTCCCGTGCCTGTCACTGTTTAACAGGGGCGCTTGTTCTTCTTCTTGCTGATAGATTTTTATCCATCAGCGGTGATTTTTTTGGATACCGAGGCTTGAGCCTCATTACTCCATCTTCTCGGGTTGAGTGTGTAGTCGTGGGTTTGTATTCTTCTTGGGCTGTGTGGTCTTGTCACAGTAGGGCTGGTTTCACAGGGTCTTCGCTGTGAGTGTTTAACGGGGGTGGCACACAATCTAAATTTATTGGGGGGGGGTCTAACTGATGATGGGAGGGCCCACTTCAGAAACTAGGCGTGGCAAACTTGGAGGCTCTGTCCCCTCTATTCTGCCCCCAAGGGTTGCCTGGAGTGGGGCCCAATTATCAAATGGTAAATTTTAAAGTGCAATATGCCAATGAGAATGACAGAGTGATTGGATTTTAGGATAACATACACATTTAGTTGCTTTAATAATTTGTATATCTAAAGGCCAGGTATCCGATCAAGCATCACCCTTTAATTAAGCAAGAGCGATCACCAGGGCACAAAGCGGAATGACAGTGTGGCACAAATCCAACTTCCACATGAGATAGAAAACATACATTTCTGTTCATTATACCATTATATGCCAGCATGAAAACATGTTCATGCTGGCTGTGCCCATTTATTTCCCTTCTGACTGCACCGATATATGCCAATATTCCCATATATGAACATACTCATGTTTGCTTTGAAGATAATGCCAGTAATGATATTATAAGAAAACATGTTCATGCAGGCTCTGCCAGTGTATGACAGTAATCCCACATAAGGACATACTTATAATAATAACATCATGCTTACTTTACAACAGATGTGCAGTAAAAAATGTCAAACCACAGAAAGAAATGGCTAGACTGGCTGCTGAATATACATCAAGTGGCACGTTACGTGGCTATCCGGCAAGTGAATATCGCGGCATGGCCAACTGAAAGCCCCACTATAGTTATTTACAATAGGCTTTTTGTATGGTTGAAGCAAAGGCCACGCCTGGGAAAGCACCTATTATATTCATTTTAATTGTTTTTTTTCATAATGTGCTTAATACCGAAGAGATTTTATGCACGGACCCAGGATTCGAACCTGTGCTGCTCTGTGTCATCTTGTATTTGTATTTGTATTTTTTTTATTTGTATAGCGCACCAGGCCCAGGGGCAACCGGGCGCATCACTTAGTTACAACATAAGCAGGACAGAATAGAACAATAATTACAAAGTTTACATGTATAGTACAAAGTTTACAGGTATAATGCAGAATTAACAGGTGTACTGATAGCCGTGGGGGACAGACAGATAGTATATATAGGGTACGGCTTTGTGACAGTTGGACAAAGAACCCAGAGCTAGATGTCTTGGAAGGTGAGCCAGGATTTGGTAAGATGTTTGAATCTTGGGAAGGAAGGTTCGGCTCTGAGCTCATTAGGAAGCGTGTTCCATAGTTTAGCAGCCATGATAGGGAAGCTGGTTCCACCTGATCTTTGGAGATTGAAACGAGGAACAACAAGGCAGTTTGCATGAGCCATTCTGCGGGGTATGGTGGAGTTGTGGAGGGCAAATCGGTTGGCCAGGTAACAAGGAGCTTGGTTGTGAAGGCATTTGTGGGTAAGGGCCAAGGTTTTCAGAGAGATTCGATGTGGGATAGAGAGCCAGTGAATGTTGCATCTAGTGTCGGAAATGTGTTGGCGCCTGGGGATGTTGAGGGCGCTCTAATCGCATTGTTTTGGACAATTTGTAGCTTGTTTAGGTTACAGCGATTGGTGCCTAGGTACAGTGCATTGCAGTAATCAATCTTGGATAATACAAGAGTCCTAGCCAAGGTAACACAATTGGCAGCAGAGAGAAAAGGGCGACAGGCTGTAATAAGCTTGCAGGTATATGCCGCTGCGGATGAGACTGAGTTAGTTTGTCTGGTCAGGGATAGGGTCGAGTCAATGTAGATGCGGTTTCTTCCAAGATGAGCACAAGCTATACTACCCGTGCTCATACACGCTAATAGGTCCAGTGCGGTAAGCATCTTTGAATTTTGAGGACTCGAGCGACGTGCCATATCGTGGTTCATATATTCTGGAAAAGTGATGTTGCAATGCACCTCGTCATTTTTGTTATTTTATTTGAGCATGCTAATCAGACACCTCATTACGATTGTGGCGGTAAGGCAACAATGGTGCCGGTAGTGCTACTAGCACCGTTGTTACCATACCGCCACAGTACGAATTCTGTTTGCGTGTGCCGCTCTGCACCATGCTGACCACCCCCATTCTGCCCTATGGGGCAGAATGGGGATCGGGAGCCCAGCCATACAGGCACCCGCGAATGGGCAATTACCGGCCCATTCAACTCGTAATGGGCCAGTAATGGCCCATTCGCGGGTGCCGGTAGCGAGTTGCCGTGCCCTTATTAAGGGCACGGCTACCGCCAAACTCGAAAAGAGGCCCACTGTCTGCCCTTTTGATCCCATTGAGAACTATAGATGTGGGACTGATGCATACTCAAGCCATCATGACGCCAATGGGAGCCACACTGGCTTTGCATGTTTGAAACAGCTACTTGCATAATTCGTGGAGAACTTGTGGATATCACAGCACATGTTGTGTGGCCTATGGCATGAACAGGTATGTATACAAATCTCCACCTTTTTAAATAAATAACCTCAACTTGATAAAATGCTTAAACTAGGTGCATTCCTTGTATGAATTTGAGTTAAGAATTTTAACTTCATAGTATTTTAAGGCATTGACACAACATCCCTGATGAACGATGAGCCAAAGATCACTGGCACAAGCAGCCAAAGCTTAAGTTGGCATTCTGTGAAACAAAATATTAGAAATTGTGTAGTTTTCTGTGTAATGCGACCATGTGTCTAGATAGGTCGCCATGTTCCTTCCCCAAATAATATTGTATAAAATGGAATACCTGACCTATATTGTCTGCACTATATCCTATCCTAGACTAGTGTGGATGGCGGATTTCATATTTTTTCATGTGAATGTCAACTATTTGGTCTTTATGTGTATATTATGGTGACCGAGCCATCCTAGGTGTTTTGAGTTTTTGCTTGCCTGTTAGTTCGGGGGTAATACAGTCCTAGTGACTTTTCATGTGTTAGTTGGTAAAAATATTTCAGTTATTTCAATGAATTGACTCCATATATATGTATAAGAATACATGTATGTCTATTTTTCTAAAAAGCATTTGGGTTCTTTTGATGTTGATGTTTGTCTCAAAGTTTCTACTCTTGTGTTTGTTAAACTTTATTGGATTTGTATTTTATGTTAATGCAATATTTTCTGACCCGCGGGACCGAAACAAAGATTGAATACTTGGGTCGCCATCTACATACGTGTTTTATTATGCTATAAGAAAACATGTTCATGCGGGCTCCGCCAGTATATGACAATATCCCCACATAAGGGCATACCTCTGGTGGCTTTGCCATTAACAATACCATTTCATAAGAAGAAAACATGTCCAAAGTGGCTGCACAATGTAGGCCAGTCTAGACACGTAATATCACTTACCATGCGTACTTTACAAGAGATGAGATGCACAGTAAAAAATGGCAAGCCACAGAATGAAGTAGCTATACTGGCTGAACTAAAATGCCAGTCTAGCCAGTTAATAACATGTCATCCCTATTTTATCATAGATTATTATTATAGATGCCCAGTAAAATAAAGTAATGCCACAGTAATAAATGACTAGACTGGCTGCACCAAAATGCCATTCTAGCCACATAACAAATATCATGCTTACTTTATCATGGATGCCCATTAAAATAGCATGTTTAGCAAAATACCCAATTCCCCACCTGTCACTCTCCGCCCTACACCCACACACCCCCTACCTTCCACATCCTCCCAGGCAAAATCAGCCCAAGCATTATAAATAAGTGCACACACACACGCACGATTACACATCATTCACTCATTCATTTAAACATACCATTCACTTGCGCCCCATACATCATACACTCATTCACACACTCACTCATTCACACACACATTACATAACACATATACACACTCCTTGCACACATGCATACATACATAATGTTATTACATCATGTTATGTTATGTTATTGAATTCTGATAAGGCACAACACACCCAAGGCCTCAGTGCGCTGCAAGAAAGAGGGCCAATACAAGGGGTCAGCAGCAAGACAGCAAGACTGAAAGAGTTCCAGTCTAATCATTGGAATTAAAAAATAATGTCTTCACAACTTTTTTGAGGTCTGCAAGACTGGATGTGACGTGGATGCTAACAGGTATGGAGTTCCAAAGAATAGGGGCCTGAACAGAGAATCACGACCACCAGTTTCTCATTTTGTGCTGGGGTACAGAAAGTTTAAATTGCTCGCTGGACCTAAGAGTGTGAATCGAAAGACTAATTCTTGATCTATTAGCCAGAAAGCTGGGTGTTTGGTTAGTAAGGCATTTATATGACAAAGCCAAGATCTTATGAGAAATGCAGTGGCGAATAGGCAGTCAGAGCAATTGTCATCTTGACTGAGTGACATGATCACGCCGGCCCAGATTGCAGATTGTTCTGAGCACATTATTTTGGACTACCTGAAGGCTGTGGAGTTTTTTTTTTAAGTGCCTGTGAAAAGGCTGTTACAATAATCCAGGCATGAATTAACAATTATGAACATAACATTTTTATTTCAGAAACATGTTGATTCATGGTAAAACCAGAATGTAGTATAACACCAAGAGTTTTAACATGGAAACTGACCACAATACAACAATTTGAGATAAGAAAATGGGAGTACCGCGCTTCAAGTTTCAAAATTCGTTGAGGCGAGCCAAAAAGTCCTAAGTTCTGTCTTATTGTTATTCAGCGCCAGTGAATTATGAGTCACCCAGTGCTGGATCATATCATGGATGCTGTTCAAACGAAAAAGATCAGTGGCATAGTCTCCATCAAGTTCTAGGATAAGCTGGGTGTCATCAGCGTAATTAGTGTAGACGACACCAGTACTATCAAGCATGTCAAACAGCAGGTGGGTTTAAATATTATATAAAATAGGCGAGAGGCATGCACTAAGTGGAACCCCACATAAGAGGGGCTGCGGAGGAGCCTTAAAGTCGTCAATACCCACCCATGCTGTTCTGGGGCCAAGGAATGACACAGGTAATGAGCTGACATGCAACACCCTTTAAAATCGCTAGTTTCAGGAAAGACTTACCTCGCCTCTCTGCCAATGAAAAAGCAAGTGAGAATACCAGCCACCTCCCGCAGATGCGAAAGAACACATAACGCTGTTACGTTGGCTTGCATCCATGGGGAGGGGGCTGATGAATGCATTTGATTTTTCTGAGGCAGAGAGGCGATGGAGGCTTTTCTTGAAACTAGCAGATTTAAAGCTTTACTGCATTTGTGCAAATACACTTCTATGCACGAACACAGTAAAACATTAACGCCGCCAGTTTCAGGAAAGGGGTCGCTCCCCTCTCTGTCGAACAAAAAGTAAGTGCGGAAGCCCCACCACTCAACTCACATTCCAATGAGGCTGAAGACTGGTTAGCCCAATGGCATTGCACGCCTGCTGCTTAATGCAGTGACTCTGTCGATTTCTGCCATGTGCGCAGTGGTGTGCAACGGGCACCGCATGATAAATATGGTGGGTGTCATTATTCAGTGGATTCCTGCTGACTAAGCCTGATTTTTCCAGTCTTACAATAAGCAGGACAATCCCCAGGAACCCAGCCTCACTCCCCGATTGGCTTGAGGTTCAGTATTGCGCCACATGGTTTCTGATCTGTGCGATTGATCAGTAGATAATAGGATATGTGGGGGTGGACCTTTAATCCCTTTAACCCAAACCAGGCCCACCACTTAAGAAGCGAGTACATGGTTGTACATAAAGCAGGTTTATTGTACAAAAGCTCTGGGGAGCGGATAGATGGTGTTACAGGACCAAACTAACCCACGTCTCAACAATACAACATCAGTTGGCAGTTTATATACTTTTTAGCAACAATTTAAAAGACTCCCAGATGTGTTTATTACTCTACACCCACCAAATATGATTGGACAAAACCCCTTCAAAGAAATCACATCTTTCCCCAAGTCTTCCATTTTCATTGGTCATGCTTACCTTCATTATTATCTTCAGATCATATTTTAAAACACACATCTTCTTGGGATTGTTTGTAGTAGGTCCTGGCGTTGGTGCATGGTTTAAACGTTAGTAATGAAAACATAATTCATTGCTAGCAATAACTGGCCTAAAACCTTTAACGTTAAGTGTGATTGCACATGGTCTGGCTAACATATGTTAGCAAATAGAGGAAAGTCTGCTTGACCATTATTTCCCTTTAACTATAGATCGCCATCTCCATTCCACAGACTTCTGGCACCTTTAAAAGACCTTCTAAGGTATGCAGCTACATACAACCTCTGATGACCTGCAAAAATACTTAACTGAACAAATGACTAATCCCCTCTAAAGGTTTTAATACAATGGGCAAGATCACATCTGTTTCCTTGCAACATTTCCAATCTACAAGGCTCCCACTTTATTGCACAATTGAAACTTCTAAATAGCTTTAGGCATTTAGCTTATACCGTGTTTTAATACTGACCAGAATAAACAACAAAACTCTCTTGGTCACGCTCTCAAACATCAGGAGATTATATGTACTATCTACGAGACTTATCAGACCATAAACCCAAGGCTATTTTTGCAGATGCTGACTGCAAAAGGTTGAGATTACTCATTCCCTCCCTTTTGTCCTTTGAAAACATGTTTAGAAGTCAAGGTGCATTTTGCAAGAGAGCCCCAACCGCTATTTTCTGATTTATTGTATAAAGGGCATTTGTATTGAGATTCACTAATTTCTCAGGTATTTATATTTAGGTACATGTATGTGTTTACATTTCGTAGATTCAATACGCTTTCTTTCTGCGTGCATGCAAGCTAATATTGTATCAGTTCTGAACAAAAAGTAAAGCATGCTCAGTTTGCCACACCCCAGACATCAATACGGTGCTCATAACGTGAATTCCTCACAATAGAAGGCACCCTTCTTGACCACCCACACATTCCCCCCTTTAGTTAATACTTTAACTAACAAATCATAATTATCCTCTTGCTGAACATCTCCACAACCATCTCTGACCCTGCTCTCTATATGGGCATAGTCCTCCAATGAATCAACCTGACTCGTCCCCCCACCATTTCCACAATCTAATTCCCCCTTCACACAAGCATGCAAATTTGGTGGAGTTTTAATACTCATATGGGATGAAGCAGTGGTGGCCCTAGTCTTGGTCAGGGTTACGATCATCATAGCCACACCTGATGGTACCTTGGCAGAGCAACAACAAAAAGCTAACTGACAGAAAACAAAAAAGAATAAGTAAAAAGACAAAAATAAGCATAAGAATCTTCCCACCAAGACTCAACCAGGGAGGTACCCATGCACACAAAGAGTCTATCCATGAGTCGTTGGTGATCCCAGCTCAGTTTCCATGACTTCTTTCAGTTTCTGCAGAGCAGCGATGGTCCTGGTGAGCGTGCCATTCTCAGTGTCACTTGGAGGCACACATGTACAGCAGGTACTCCCTATCTTCCAACATACACCATCCTCCATTGCTGCCAAGAGGTTGAATATGTATAGTTTCTGAAAAGTTATGATCCTTAACTATATAATGGGTGAGGTAAATGCCTAATCTAAACCTATATCTAAGATGGGAGCAAGCTACGACCATCAAATAATAATAATACAGTCCTAGTGTATCTTAGTCAAATAAAAAAGGCCTAACCTAAAAACCTATTTCCAATCCTTACTGCTATGCTACAAAATAGTGTGAGATAATGTTCACAAGAAAAGAAAGAAATGTTCTCAAAATAATAAGTAAGGATGGCATGGCTGGGTTCTCCCTTTTGCAAGTTTTTAGCACACAACAAGGTGGGACTCGTGAGCACAGCACACTCCTGGGTTTCTCCAGCACAAGCTTATAGTTTGTTTCCAAAATATCATGGCCTTCTCTGGCCAAGTGTGTTTCCCAGAAAGTCTCTTGCCTCAGAGGACCTGATGTGCCATAAACAACAACAACAAAAAGTTCCTTTCAGTAATCTTCACGTCAGGTGATTTCTCTTCAACCTTGGATCCCCCTTAGCCAGGCTCTGATCCTTCTTGCAACATGGGTCTCCCTCAGTCTGGTTCACTACGGCCTTTTGTTCAAAGTATCAGCAACTTGTAACATTCAAGAGTCTCAATGTCTGTTTAAACAACCATTTACTGTGGACATCCCTCAGCAGTGTTCACACTTGCCGTCACAATGTTCATGGGTGCATCACTGTTCACCCCAATTCGCAGGCATCCCTCAGTCGGATTCACATTTGACAAATGTACAGTTCACTTTGTTTTATCACAATGCGGGATGTACTTCCCTTAGCTTTCCTCTCGATTGTACTAGAGGCTTGGCTTGACCCTTGTATGACCACTTTGACACCTCACACCGACCTCTCCTAGGGCCTCTTGCTATTTGTAGTTTCAACAAAGGGGACAAGCCAGAGTCCTTCAAATGAGCGTCCATGTGGCTGGACCACTCTGCAGCTGGTCCTTCACGGGATCTTAAATGTTCAATCACACACAAGTTCTTTGTTCATATAATGTTGCCGTTTGCAACCTTGGGCTCAACAGTCTGGTTTACTATTAGCTCTCTCAGACTCACCGCTTGTGCTGAACTTGTAGGTGTTTCTTGCCTCTGAAATCAAGGACGGTACCACAGTGGCAAGCGCTTATCCCTGCCTTGGCTATCAATGCAGGAGGGCCCTGTGCACCGTTGACATCTTTCACACCACATGCCAGCTGTAGCTCCCAGTCTTATTGTTCCTTTCACAGAGCCTTTGCGGATCTGGGCTGAAATGGGCAAGAGCACTTCTCTCCTTGTCCTCCTTCCAGGTCTCGCCGCCTTTCTTCCCCATTTGAACTGCCGTCCTGGAATAACTGCTTCTTGGTGCATTTGGCCTTGCTCATAGTGTGCTCTCGCGCTCCGCCTTTTATCGCTGCGGGGAAGGGAAAGGACAGTCAGGTCTGTGTAGTTATCGGCAATAGCCTGACTCTGCCTGACCTTTGAGTTGGGACATGTCAGGTAAACAGCTCTGGTGTTAGTCCATTGTCTTTCACATAGTGAGAAAGTGTTCGTATTGTGAAAAGGAGAGGGTTAGAGCTTCTAAATATCCTATCGGATAGGATGGGGAACAGCTGTTATAAGGAAGGGGGTACCATGTCTCACCCTTTGGTGTCCCACCTCCACTCCCCAAAAACCCCTCATTCAGGTGATCCTCCCTCACTGGTCCCCTTCCAGGAACTGGATCCAATAGCAATGGCCGTGTCCTGGCCACCTAGATGACAGATCTCCAGGGACTAGCGAGTGAGACACCTTCAGGTTTCTCTCACAGGAGGGAGGTATAAAAAGGTTTTTGTGTGCCTAAATAGCCAATATCGATCAGGAATGTCTGCTAAGGCCTGTGATGATGCTGCTGAGAGTTAGTTGGACCTTTACCTTCATAATAATTGTCTGGGATTTCCTCCAAATTAACAAAGAGGGTCCTGGGAGTCCCTCTGCCAGACGTTAGTCCTGGTTACAAAAGACGTACCCAGAGTTTTTAGCTCACTATCTTTCACAGGGAAGAAATATCCCAAACAGAGCAGTCTTTGTCCTGCCCTGGGGCAGTCCAGCACGTAATGCTAGGCAATTCTCCTCTGAACAAGAATACCAACAGCAAACCCAGACACGTGTTTCGGTCTGGTTGGACCTCATCAGTAGGGTGGAGCTGTGCCTCTCTAAGAATAGTGAGCAAGGGGTCCACGTCTCGATTCCCCATGTAACTTAGGGTGAGACCCAAAGTTACTTAAATATGCAAATTAACAAGGGAGGTCCTGGGAGTCCCTCTGCCAGACATTAGTCCTGGTTACGAGAGACTTACCCAGAGTCTTTAGCTCACTATCTTTCACAGAGAAGAAATATCCCAAACATATCAGTCTTTGTCCTGCCCTGGTGCAGTCCAGCACCGAAATGTTAGGCAATTCTCCTCTGAACAAGAGTACCAACAGCAACCCCAGACACGTGTTTCAGTATTGTTGGGCCACATTAGTAGGGTGGTGCTGTGCCTTTCCTCCATCAAGAATAGTCTCCAATTTGTGGTGATGAAGGGGACGCAAGGGGCACAGGGGACAAAGGGGGGGACAGATGTAATTTCAGGCATTGAATGTGCCATAGTAAAATGCTCTTCAGGGATTACAAGAACAGGCACATGAAGGGTAGTGGGACTGCACACACCTCACCAGGCTGGAGGCATCTGCCTGTATGCACGCTGTCCTCAAATCCAGAAGTTATGGAAAAAGGGGAGCCGTACCTCCAGCCAAACCCACAAAGCACAAAGTGTTACTGCAGTTCCCATTTGTGCCAATGGGTACCGTGCCATTGCCCTTAAAACATAGAGAAAAATGGGAAAGTGTCTGTATCTTAACAGGTTTTTCTGGTTCTTTGAGCCATGTCAGATACTGCAAATGATTTTTCCACACTGTCCCACACTCTTTGTTTATTTGTGCCACCCTTTCTTCTGAGAATCCCCTCATTCCTCCAGCTATGCAACTCTTCCCCCTTGCTCCCATCGATTTTTAGTAAAATAAATAGTTCCTTCCAAAATCAATTGAACTCTTTCAGTACACCTAATATTGTTGTGCTCTGCGAGCTCGGCCATTGAACAGTCCTCATCACTGGGCTAAGTGCACAAGACACAGTGCATCTGTTACCTCCATCTCATTTGGAATAAACACCCTAGGAACGCCAGAGGCATGGGCAATAAGAGACCAGATGTAGCAATAGCCTGCCGATCTCTCTCCCCCCTGCCTTCCTCATATGGCTGTACCATACGTGTCAGCTCCCAAACCATGGGCATCCATTATGGGATTTAACTTAACAATTCTAATTGGTTTCCATTTGTTATCTTCAGACATGATGGCCCAAGGACCACAAAAAACAAAAAAACATTCATTGTTACACAATTTCCAATTATAAACATTCCTTATTTTATACAAAAATGATTTAAACTCCAGATCTCCATCCGTCCCCCCGTTCCCTCACAGTGAAACGAATGGTGAATCCCTTAGGGCATACTTAACATTTATGCATGCTCCTGCTCCAGTGCAGTTGGAGGGCTGCCGGCAGCCCTTTCACTGTCTTTTAGGTGGATACAACTCCCATTACCCTCCACCTTCATGGCAGCCGGAGTCGCATAGACTATTGTGTGTGGACCATGGAAACGCTGATCAATCCAGTGATGCAAAAAGGTGTGGATGTTGACTCTTTTCCCGGGGAGAAGCTGTATCTTGTGCTGATCATCGGTAGTCTTGCTGTTTTCTCCTGTTGTCTATTGGTGAGAAGACATGACCTGTGAATATATAATCTTAACACTTTTTGTACACAGAGACCAACCTCAAGCCACTGGGAGATGGGCAAGCCATGCCAATTACATATTTTAAGCTACTGTACCTCATTATCATGACCACAAAATCGATATGGAGCTCCTTGAATGGACGTGAGGGCCTGGGCAAGACCCCACCTCACTGACCTCATGGTATTTCCGGGATTGAACTCCTTGCACACTAAACAATTCCCTACGAATCTCCTTACCTGTTCTTATAAGTTAGAGATAAACAAATCCTTCTGGAGCTCTGCTACGATTTGTCATCAAGAAGTATCTAATAGGTAATGTAGTTGCTTGAGGGCCAAAAGAAGCAGCTCTACAGGCATAACTACCTTCCCCATCACCTGCTGTCTCCAAAGCAAATCTGTGGGTGAGAGAACACATCCTCTCTTTTTCCAGAGCACCTGTTCTTCTCTAGGTGCTTTCCCTTGTATTTCTTTTACATGGAGGACCAGGACTACGGTGTACGAGGCTGGTAACTGTACTTGTTGGGACGTGGTTTCCTTTTTCTGGGATCTGTGAAAGGCAAATAAGCTGCTTCCTTTGCTGCCTGTCTGCGGCATCACTTCCATAAGCTGTTGAATAAGTGTTGTTAGTGTGTGTAGAGCACTTCACTAGACCTATCTCTGCTGGCAAGGTTCACGCTTCAATCAGCTGGAATAGTAGCGCAGCATGCTGGGCAGGGGACCCATCAGACCTCCTAAATCCTCTTCTCTGCCATCTTGATAACCCAGAATGGATGATGGAAGTGACGCATGCAGAGTCAGAATAAGCAGTGACTGTCTTCCCCTTACACATTTCTTGTGCCTCTATAAGTGCCACCAGTTCCGCCAGTTGTGCAGAGTAATCAGAAGGCAACCGTTTCTTCAATCCGACCTGGTACTACCCATCCACAAGGCCCATGACAGCTGCACCCGTATGCCTCTCTTCCGTCTCTCGGTTGATGATCAAAGACCCAACAACAAAAATCACATCACCCCCCTCCAGGGCATTCTCTTTCACATTTACCTTTTCTTCTTCTTCTTCCTCATACGTCGTGCAATCGTGAACAATATCCTTAGTTTTACTGTGACTGACTGAGGTGCATTTTGAACAGTGGTAACTCTCTCTGGCATTTCCTTCCTTCCTGCAGCACATAAGGCTGGAATAGAAACTCAATCTGTACACGCCATGTCTGATTTCTGATCCCTGGGACCCAACTCAGCAAAACCATGAACCCATAAATAAACAATGCTGTGTGCACGGGAAACCCCCTTATCACACTATTGCTACAAAAGTTCTAAAAATGTGCTGCTTCCCTTAACGGATACAACCCTGAGGTTGAGCATGCAATACCTTCCTATGTGAAACCATAAATAAACAATACTGTATGCACGGAAACCCACCTTATCACACTATCGCTATTATAGGTCTGAAAAATGTGCTACTTTCCTTTATGGATACAACGCTGAGGTTGAGCATGCAATACCTTCCTCCGTGAAACCAATATCTGCAACTTGCTCAGGATGTTCCATCCCAAAGGATTTGCTGGGGTATCCATAAACTACAACAAAGGGGCTGATACACTTTCATTACCCTTGAGTCAAAGATTTTCAGTACAAGGAACTAACAGGACAGACCCAGAGAGAATCCCTGTGAGTCTGTTGTTTTGCCTGACAAGGGGAACTCACCTTCATTAATACAAGACTTGGTAGCTCCTGTGTCAACCATAAATGAAAACGTTTGGTCGCCTACCTGCAAACCTATCTGGGGTTCCTCTTCCGGATCGGTGGGCTCTGTGGGCTGTCCTACTCCTGGTACATATTAACACCTAGTAGAGAAAAAGGATTTGCCCCAAAACACTTCCTCCAGTGTAGTGTGCAACTGTTAGCTGGGGTAAGGAATTCTTATACCATATCTGCACTGATGCTTGTTCTGGCACGGTTGATGGGATACAAAAGGTCTGTGCAGCCCCAGTTGCTGGGTCCTGTTCAATCCATGCCTGCTGCAAATGCACAGGACATGGGACATATGGCAGGGTCAGGCTTGCATCTGTTGAGCTCCCATGTTAAAGTACTGTAGCCATTTACGACAATACCGTGACATGTGCCCCAACTTACCACATGACCAAACTGAATCCTATAAAATCCTCCATAATTATTTCCTGTAGACCCATTAAACTGGGGAGCCATTCCTCCGAACCAGCCAAATGACCCACTTCCCAATGGAAATCCTCCTCTGCCCCTCGGAAACCCTCTCATTGGCCTCAGACTGGGAACATACAAGTCCACCAACCCTGCATCATACCTGATTCACTGTGTCCTTGTCCCAGTTTCCCTAGCTGTCCCTCCATAGACTTTGTAATTACTGCCCCTTCTAAGCAGATTTTTGCTAATTTCTTTTGAATAAGCTTAGCCTCTGTTTATTGTACCTGCTCTACATTCTCCCTCTCTTTTTCCTGTTTTCTCTTGCAGAAATGCACAATGTGTGCCTGAATTTCTGAGCAACTCTTAGCCTCCATCCCTACTAAATTATCTAAATCATGCTGGACTTCTTTCGGAAGTTCCTTCTTCAGCATGTGGTAAAATATTTACACATTATTGTCCCATGCTTCTATCGTTTCTGCCCTCCTCATCTCCTGAATTAACTGGATGTGTGCGGCAGCATCATCATCCAATTTCATCGTCTTAGCTAAAATAGAATTAATATCAGACATATTGGGGTACATAATCCACAAGGCCCCCATACCGGTGCGTCAAGATTATTAAAAGCTTCCCCATCATGGGTATTTGTATTTAACTTAACTCCCGGATACCCCGTTCTTTTCTAAAGCTTGTGAGACCACTCCCCCATTAGGGCTGTAAATAAGCTCTTCATGTCTCTGTAAATGAGAGACCTGGCAGCAAGGATTGTTGAACCAAAATTAAAACCTTTATTCAGGATGCAGAGATAACTGCTTCAACTTAAAAGGTTCTTAATAAAGATTACTTCTTTCTTCTGTAGTAAGCATGAGGCTTCACAAAGGTGTAGTTAGTTATCATAAGCCCACAGCGTCTCGGGTGCTTCTTCTCCCTCGGGTTCCTGCAAGGAAATGGAGAAGACACACACAGTCTGTCATTTGTCTCCACCTTATATATGGGCTGGAGTATTGTGAACCAATTAGGGAGGTGTTGTTCAGGAAGTCTATAAAAGTTCCCATTAGCCCCGCCTCCTTTCTCTCGTAACGAAGTTGCCTCCATGCCTGGTCCACCAAGCCCGCGCAACCGAAAGGAATGCCGGCCTCCACGTGAGCCGACACCGCCGGAGTCGCTGGGCCTCTGCAACGAGAAATGAAAGGTGTGTGTGTCAAGAAACTCAGTGAGTCAGTTGAAAATTACACTCTCTAAGATTTTGGAATAGTTTTGTAGAATAGAGAGTACGAAAGTTAGCAGGAAAGTGAAGATTTAGGCAAAGTTTCTTAAAGATAGGGATGATGGTAGTCTATTTGGAGGATGATGGAAAAGTGGCACTGTCAAAAGAGGAGTTGAAAAGGTAAGTAAGATATGGAGCAACACCGGGAGCTATGGATTTCACTATGTGTGGGGATAGAGGGTCGATGGGAGGACATGACTGGTTAGCCCCGATGAGAAGGTCAAGTATTTTATCAGAGTTAGTGGGGGCAAAGGAAAACATTGTTTCAGGCGAGGAAGGTTGAGGTGGCGGAGAAAAGAGATAGTAAGAGCAGCGCATGGTGAGGGCGTTACTAGGCAAAAACTGGATTGGTACTCACAAGGAAGTAGTTGGACTCAGCAAAGAAATAGCTCAAAGGTGAAGTGGCAAAGAGGCTGGAGGAAAAGCTGGAGGTTTGCCCTTAGCTGTTTGCCCTTTGCTGGGTTACCCGGGGCTGATTCGCCCTCAAGCAAGGAGTAAAGTACTGGAAGTGGTGAGGAGCATCCAATGGCAGGAAGGGGAGGCAGGACCCCCAGCCTGCAAACACAGAACAGGTCAGGCTGGCAGATGGAGTCCTGACCCGGCAGCCCTGTTTATCAGTTAATGGTGATGTAGGTGGCTGAGAGGAGTGGGCTGGATGGAGGATGCTACACTCAGATTAACAGCAGGAGCCGGTGGGGGAGCCAGCTCACCTCAGCAGACAGCATCAGGCAGATGGAATGAATGCCTCTGGTGCTTTTGTCATGAGCTCTGTGTTGCTCTCAGCCCAGTTGAAGCCCATTGTGGAGGTGAAAAGATCTTTCAAAGATGGTGCCTTTAGGGTCAGAGGTCACCTACGCAGTCCCTACACAGAGCTGTCAACTGATCTGCGTTTCTGGGTGTGACCTGCTAAACAATAACAAACCCCCAAGGCTGCAGTGTCTGGAAACCGGCAGGCATGGCACGCTGAAAAAAAAGGTCATCACTTACCAAAGTGACGATCCTTTTACATTAAAAACTAGCCTACCATCTCCATACAATGGCTTTATTGAGGGCTGTTTCTGCCATTGACAGATCTTTGACATCCTGTGACCTCCTAACATTTGAGGTTTTCGTAGCCCAGAAGTGCATAGCCTTGCTGCTGAGTTTATGGCCCTTTGGGAACGTGCACCTGTTACTGGATGGGATCACAACAGAATAACCGGACAAACTCAAGAAGATGACAAGTTGCTGTTTTATTAGCAATTATCTAAAACAGGGAGTTTACAATGAACATCAACGGACGTACGATCATTCTCTCAGTGATTTCCACTAAGAATACACTTACATACTTCTTTATACGTCAGAATGACATAATCCTACGTGGCAATAGTGAAAAACCTATGAAGGGGTGGTATTGGTTAAGGGATACATCTAGATATATAATCATATAGGAGCTAGGTTTGTTATTGGCTTTCAACTATCAGGTGGACAATGTATGCCTACCTCTTCATACGTGTCATTTAAGAAGAATCAGTTACACAATGTTTCATTGGTTTCCCAAGCTTTAAGGCCCTTGGTTATACGGACTAATACAATTGGTTTGACATGCTTGTGCCATGTCTGGAACATTCGGTTCAATTAGCAGCACGTAAGCCAAGACCCAAGTGCAAGTAGATAGGACATGAGCTGCTCTACCACCCAATTAGCCCAACATCTCTCATCACCCATGCCGTCTGCCATGAAATATCTTTTGTACTTGGCCTTGCAGTGTATTCTTGTCCTGGGAATGCAAAGGGAGTAAGGGCATCCACTATCCTATCTGGAACTCCAAGTTCAAGCCCTATTTTCAGCCTCGACTCACGTGACAAGAGACCACAATTTTGTTCATTCTGCAGGCATTTAAATGTTTTAATGATTCAAGAGTTGGCATCCTCTGTGTTCTTTGTTGCACCTTAACGTGAGAGGATTCATCCTCGGCACACACGCTCCTCTTCAGCGTAGATAGCTGACCTCGACTTCTCAGCTCTTGACTTCAGGCCTGACAGCCTCTCAACGCAGCTCCAACAACCTGTTATTTTACTGCAACACAGTCTTTCATTTTCTTTCCATGGTTCTTTTGCTTATTTATTTCATGTTACCAATGTCCAGCTTCTTTACAATGGCGGCTCCACCTGCATTCTAGTCACTACTTGTGGCTAGACTATACGATGACTTGATCTCTCTTGTGTTTCATTCATCATACTTCTGATTTCTGCAGCATCTTCTCACTGTGTAATATTCTTCTTTTACACTTTTAAGATTTACTCGAGTCTTTACTTCGCCATTTTTCCTGCAGGATGCGTGCATTGTCTTCATTCAGTATTTCAGGACTTTGTGCACACTTTCTTATGACATCATAAGTCCATTTTCTTAGCTCTCTCATTTTCCTTCAGGGAGATCCTCCTGCAGGCTGTCATCATCTCAAGGGTACATTCGATAGGTTTGTCTCAATGGATACCGTTGTTCCAAATACTCGCTGCAGTATTGGTACAACAGCTGGTGTTAGACAGGGCATGGTCTCATGTCTCCAATACAGGGAAGCTAGGTGCGTAGGATCTCCTGCGGATGTATACGTCTGCCCTTCTACACTGCCACAACTCCACAGAAAAAAATGATGAAGTGCTTAGGAGTAAGGTGCACACCTTATTGGTAGGACTGGTTTGGAAAATAAATGCTGATATCAATTTTTCCAAAAATAAATCATGCACTGATATACAAGTGTTTACAACAGAGTTAATTGTAAGTCCAGATAATTGTGTTTTCCCCATCACTACATATATTAATTACTGTTGTTTCAATTTATCAAGAAAGTCACTGCCAGTGAAGACATGTTCTCAGAAAAGTTTTGCCCAAGATCACAAGTCTAGTGCAATCCCATCACTTCTGAATACCTATTACAGGGTAACTCAAAAGTACAATCCAGTGCACACTTTAGCTGAATGTTGCACATATGTTGTCTTTTAGACTAATAACAAATCACATCTAAGTGACCCTTCTATTGGGATAAATACAAAATCACAAACAGGTAAGTTAAAGGAAACTGTGCTTGTTTTTAATTCCACAGTGCATGTTTGTCCTTTTAGTGAGGTGGGCGGAGCTATGCATATAATGCAATGTTTTGGAGCGCGGGCCATGGGAGGATGAGCACTGCATAAGTGGCCCTCGAGCCCACTGTGAAAAGTTGGCATTTATGTCTGTAGATCGATCCTGGATGCTTCTTTTAGGTTCCCTGACCTGGAACAATAAGTGCCGCTGTTGTTATGAGCTCCATGTTGCTCTTAGGGTCTGCAGGGTCCAACAAACAGCTGAAAACATTAACAGATTTAGCATCTGAACTGGTTGAAAGCTTGAAGCGACTCCCGATGATCCCATGATAGTGGCCAGTCCCAACTGTAAGACCGCTATACAGTTGTTTTGACACCAGTTCTTTTTCCGATTTGTTTTTTTATGAAAAATATTAATCGAAAAAACTAATAAAAAAATAAAGGGGAGTTGGTCAGGGGATAAAAGTGGCAGGGTTTAGGGATAGGGATTAAATTATAGCAAAGGGGGTCTTGTGGGAAAAATAGATTCATTTTTTCGATGAAAAATATTCCTATAAAAACTGGCGGTAAAAGAACATAGAACCGTGAGACCCCTGGCTTTCTCAGTGCACCTTCAAATAATTATTCGAAAGGGACTGAATCCACATCAGCCACGCGACTGCCAAGATCAGACCGTGGCATCAAGTTGTTTCATGGTCCCGAGGCCAGAACTCTATTTCGGAGTCATCTGGTTAGCTGTCACCGGTAAGTCTATGCTTGATAATAATGACTATGAGTAGGCCATGGACATGTTGAAGTGGAGGGATGAGAGTCTGGATTCCTGTGGGACACTGCATGTGATGGTACATGGTTAAATTGAATGGGGGCACATGAGAGGCTTCTGTCCTGTCGAGGGAAATGGTTTGATCTCCTGTAAAGCCGTTTGCTCCAGCCCTGCTTCTGTCATCCTTTTTTATCAGGGTTTTGTAGCCAGTGAGGTGCCCAGATGGATGAGAACGCTTGGAATGTTGACATCAGCGTTGTTTGTGACATTGTTCTCAATAGTGTATTCAATAGTGTAGATTTGGTTCTTCTCATTGGCCTGAATGCTAATTTGGACGGATATAGGATGTTATTAGAGTCCACATGGTCCTCTAGCTGTTGATGAAGGGATTTGTTACCAGGAGATTTGCTGGGTAGAGGACATTGGAAATGGGGCGGTAGCTAGCGATTGCAATAGCTGTACGTATTTTTAAGAAAGACTTGAGGCAGGATGTTGTTAATGGTTGCGGTAGGAGTCCGAGCAATTAAGGGAGGTAGACACATTCTTGGTGTTGCTTGATAGTTTTGTGGATGTCCAGTGGGCTTGGGTCTTCTGGAAACCCTGCTTGATTGCATCCCTGACTAGTATCAAGATGTCCAGTTCTGTAAATGGGCACAACATTGGCAGGGTGCAGGAAAATGAAGACATTGAGGGGGCTCTGGTCTGTGTTCATGGAAACTAAGCTGTCTGCTTGTTGTTGAGTTGCTTGTGATTTGACAAAGTGCGATAAAGCGTAAAGTGGGCTTTCTTTGATTTTATGGTGTTTACCCCTAAATACTGAGTGGTCAGGATTAGGTGTGTTTGTCTATGTTGCACTAGTCTTAACATCAAGTTTGTTTCATCACTCTTTTCTTTTTCAGGTTGTTGAGGTTACAGGTATTATCATCTGGCTGACAGTTTTTCCCACTGATTTTGTCTTTTTTGGAGCCAACTTGGCAGCGGGTGTGTTTTCCATTGGGGGAAGTTGTGGGGGTCATCCGTCTGCATTCATGTTGCACAACATAGACTGCGATTGCTTGGAGACACCAAGGCCTGTTAGTAGATCCCTTAACTTACATTTTCAATGGCCATGCTCTTTTAGCAGTCGGCAGAACCATATGTTTATGTAGTGTGACAGCGGGGGCTGAGGATCGTTAACAGTATTGGAAGGTGATCTCACCACAGAAGAGAGGGCAAACATTGTAGGCTTTCCATCACAATACATTCTGCCTAGGGGGTTTTCAGTTGTGTGGATGGAACCACTCAATTGCTTTTAAGTTGAAGGTTGTCTGAGTTTGAAGAGGGTGTTCTGGCTGTGCTAGTTTTATCTCTAACCATACATTAAAATCACCCAGGATGGTCAGGTTGTCATGTCAGAAAATGTGTCTGCTTCATAGATTATAAAGACCGTGAACTATGGACCGTTCTTTAGCCTCCTGTTCGTTGGAAAAATCATTGAGATGGCAGTGGCCAACCAGCTACATGATTGTATTTACAAACAAGTCATGCTCCGTAATAACCAATTGGGGAAGCTCTTCAAATGAAGCACAAAGGCAACTCATGCCTCATGGTCCTTCTTGACATCTTTATTGCGTTTGACACTGTCACCTAAGACTGACCAGCCTACTCGATCTCAAAATGGGCTTCTTTGGACCAGTTCTCAACTGGTTTGCATCTTATCTCTCGGCCGGCACCAAGCCACTGCCCAGTCACCTACAGGGTCCCACAAAGTCCAATACACTCACTGTGTGCTCTAGTCTATACACAAAGCTACTGGGACCACATTGAAATGACCCCAACATCTCACACCACCAGTACATGGACGATATCCATTTATACCAAAAAGTCAGTTGCATCAGGACATTTTATGCCTCAGAAGTTGCCTCCTGTGAGAAACCAGAAGGTGTCTCACCCGCTTGTCCCTGAGGATCTGTCAACCAGGTGACCAGGACACGGCCATTGCTTTTGGATGCAGTTCCTGGCAGTGGACCAGTGCGGGAGGATCACCTGTGTGAAGGGTCTTCGGGGAATGGGACAGCTAATGGCAAGATGCGGTACCCCCTTCCCTGTAACACCTTTACCACATCCTACCAGGTAGTGTACTTGAGAACTTTACCCTCCCACCCCCTTTCCCTTCATGAACACTTTCACATGTACAGCCCACTCTGGGAGAAAACAGACTCACACCTGAGCATTGTACCTAACATGTCCATCTACTATGGTCAGGCAAGGCCAGGCAATTACTGGTAACCACTCACACCTGACTTCCATTAAACTTCCCCACACGGATAAAAGGCAGAGCACGAGAGCACACTCTGAGCGAGGAAAAGCACGTGAAGGCATAGGGTTTTCCAGATGACAGCTGAACGACGGGAGAAAGACGGCAAACCTAGAAGGGTGTGCTAGGAGGGAGATACCCTTGACCTTTCCGGCAAGAAACAGTGACTTTTCTATATCCTTCAGATTAAAGAGCGTAAGGCCAGGAAACCAGACTGAAGAATCCTGCATTCTCTTAGAAATATCCAGGGCACTCCTACATGGCTGATTGATTCAGGGTGGAGCAGCAGCCATCGTTGTACCATCCTTGGCTCCAAGAACAAAGCAGCGCCAACGAGATCAAACCAGTCGGTGAGTTGGGGAGACAGATGAAACAGACAGGACTCTCTGATTCTGACAAAATATCAACAAAAAGGACCAAACTGTCTGTTATCAGCTAACCCTTCTATAGAAGATAAAACTCTTCCTTCCACCCGAGGCCTTCCGAGCCAGAGTAGTACTCAGTAATCTCCCACCTCGATGGGAGAAATGCCCTCTTCACTGACATTCCAGCAATGCACCTGGTTCCACTTTGGGTTGCCCAACATGCTGCAGCTACAGTTCAGGAGGTGAGTTCAACAAAGGGGGTGCGGCTGGAGCCTTTGCTGTCTTGCTGCCGATCAAAGTTTGCTTGGGTATTACTGTGCTATTTCTCCATGTGTGCTCAACCTGCAGTAGGAGAGAACATGTTTGAGGAGTGTTGGTTTCTGCCTTGAGAAGTCTAAAGAGTCTAAGGAGGCTCCTCTTGATGTTATGTTCGTAACCCTGGCTCAGGGGTCCTGGGCGTGGGGAGGTGAAGGCTGTTTAGTGCTAAATATGGGTATTCACAGGTGATGGAGGAGATTGTAAAAACAGTGGGGTCCCTTATCATGTAACAGTGCCATGGTTGATGAGTTCTATGTTTTGTTGCGTGCTTCTTTCTATTCCAGGGAGTCATGTATTTTGTGGTATGTTTTGCAGGTGGTGAAAAGTTTTCTCCTGTATGATCCCAGAGGCTGGCAAGGTATCGAGAGAGGTACAAGTACGCTCGTCTAGTGGGTGCATTTAGTTTTCTTGATCAGATATTTGTATTTGTATTTTGTTTATTTGTATAGCGCACCTGCCCCAAAGGCATCTGGGTGCATATCTTAGGTTACAGTTATACATTACAGAAAGTGTACATGGTAAGAAAGTGCACAGTGAAAGTGCAAAGGATGAAATGCCAAGCATGAGGTACAGTAAATGAGCAAGTGGTCAATGTGCAGTCAGCGTTACAGTTACACATTTACAGAGGAATACAAGGTGCAATAACAGAGAGGAGTGATATACTTAGCATGAAATAAACTAGATGAGACAACGGACTAGGTACAATTAAAGGTTGTAGAATTACAAACAGGTAATATACAGTAAGGCAGTCAAGTGCATGTCGGGCAAAGGTATCAGGGTGTTGAGTCTTAGGAAGCTTGTAGATTGACCATTTGGGGTCTTGAAGTTGTTCCGGCAGGTCTCGCCAGACTCTGGTTCGAAGCAACTACTTGGTCACAGGCAGGATGTGCTTCTAGGTTTGTTGGCTGCTCTGACTCTACTGTATTTTTGGTTCCTCTTTGGAGTGGAGGTGGAGGTTGCGGTTACCCTCCTTCCCTCTCCCCTGTACTTCTTTTCACTTGCACAATCCGAATATCACAAGGCCTAGAACAGGGGTGCACAACTGATTTTGACAGAGGGCCGAAAGTACCTTACATGATGGCTATAGTGGACCGAAAAGTAAATGTGGGTGGACGGTAGGCACAGCAGGGCATGGCGTGGCAGGAGGCTTTTCCGACCCCCAATTTTTATTAAATATACGGAAAAAGAATATGTTTTTGAGGTGTAACGATTTTTATTTGTATTTCTTAAACTTACATTTTGTACTACACATTTTCCATTGTTATCATTTATTTCTATTTAGTTATTGCATATCGTCTGTTTAATAAAATTACGTATTTTTTATTGACCCTTGATTGGACATTCCGTTATTTTGGACTGCTATACTTTGCTGTTTGGGTTGCCCAAGAGGAGTATGGCCTTTGTTGAGTCAGGTTTCCACAAAAAGCAAATGATGTACATCTCCTAAGTGTGCCTGTTTTAGGTTTATCATTGGGTTCACTCTTGGAATGCAACACTATACCCGGTGGCCCCCACCCCCTCAACCAAACCCTGTGCCCGATGGCCCCCAACCAAACACTATGCCCTATGGCCCCAACCCCTCAACCAAACACTATGCCCCATGGCTCCCACCCATCAACCAAACACTATGCCCAGGGCCCCAACCCCCCAACCAAACACTATGCCCCATGACACCCACCCCTCAACCAAACACTATGCCCCATGGCGCCCACCCCTCAACCAAACACTATGCCCCATGGCCCCCACCCCTTAACCAAACACTATACCCCATGACACCCAACCCTCAAGCAAACACTATGCCCCATGGCTCCCACCCCCAACCAACACTATGCCCCATGGCCCCCACCCCTCAACTAAACACCATGCCCCATGGCTCCCACCCCTCAACCAAACACTATGCCCCATGGCCCCCACCCTCAACCAAACACTATGCCCCATGGCTCCCTCCCCTCAACCAAACACTATGCCCCATGGCCCCCACCCCTTAACCAAACACTATGCCCCATAACACCCACCCCTCAAGCAAACACTATGCCCCATGGCTCCCACCCCCAACCCAACTCTATGCCTCATGGTCCCCACCCCTCAACCAAACACTATACCCCATGGCCCCCACCCCCTCAACCCAACACTATGCCCTATGACACCCACCCCTCAACCAAACACTATGCCCCATGGCGCCCACCCCCAACCAAACACTATGCCCCATGGCTCCTACCCCTCAACCAAACACTATGCCCCATGGCCCCCACTCCCCAACCAAACACTATGCGCCATGGCCCCCAACCAAACACTATGCCCCATGACCCCCACCCCACAACCAAGCACTATGTCCCATGGCTCCTACCCCTCAAACAAACACTATGCCCCATGACACCCACCCCCCAACCAAACACGATGCCCCATGGCCGCCACTCCCCAACCAAACACTATGCCCCATGGCCCCCACCCTGGCTCCCACCCCTCAACCAAACACTATGCGCCATGGCCCCCAACCAAACACTATGCCCCATGCCACCAAGCATGCACCATGCATACATACCCATACAGGCCCCAACTCCCCCACCCCCACCCCTGCATACACTATCACTCAAAATCAAACACTCAGGCAGACATGACCTCCCACACCCCCACCCTCGCATCACAACATACATTGCACTTCACTCAAAAACAAACACTCAGGCAGACCCGACCCCCTCCCCCACCCCTGCACCTCAACATACACTGCACTTTCACACAAAAACAAACACTCAGGCAGACCCAACACACCCCCTCCCACGCATCACAACATACACACACAAACATACAGGCAGGACAGACCTGACACACAAACATACATGCAGGACAGACCCAACACACAAACATACAGGCAGGATAAAGACCTGACACACACACAAACACCCCCCTCCCCCAAATATGTACTTACCGGACGTGCTGGAAGGCAGGCTAGCTGGAACTCTGGCGTGGCAAGGCTCAAATGCATTCTGGCATCAAGCCTTACTGACCACACCAGCCGTAGTGCTGGCCCTCCATAGGTGCAGCACACACGCATTACGTGACTCGTAGGAGCTACATGATGCGTGTTCCCTGAGCCAATGAGGGCCAGTGTTTTGTCTGGCCACAACTGGCCTGCGGGCCGTAGGTTGTGCACCCGTGGCCTAGAAGGATCGCTTTTTGTTTTTTGTCCTCCCTTTTCCCCCACCCTCTTGTCTTGTTTGCACCTTGAAACCCATTGTGTATAGGCGCATTTTACATACCCAATAAATAAAACAATCCAAATGTTAGTTAGCTTGTTCCCTATGACTAACCCAGTGGGCCTGGGGGTTCTTTGGTTCCGGCTGTACCGTTTTTGCACTTTCTATTGATGGTAAGGTAATGTCAAGGACAGATGGAGCCAAGTGTTTGATAGTTCTGAAATCCCAAAGGAGGCTTCCACCAGACCTGAGTCGACAGCTGGTTCAGCGTTTGCTGATGAATCTGGGAGCAAGGTGTCTTAGGGAGATGTGGCAGGTCTGATTCTAACAGTGGCAGCTGTGGCAGAGCAGTCACACTTCACACTTAGGAGGAGACAGGGGCCGTAGTAAATTACATCTTACACACCCACCACCCACATCTGCACACCATAAAGGGAGGTTCACAAAGTACATTACTGAAAAGGTACCTTTATATAAACGTGTGCATCAAGTTATATATACAATGAGAGGTACTTACTTTACAGTTAGTAAGGGGGCTTAGGGAAGCTGTGAAGAGTCTCTAAAAAAAACAAAATGTAGATACTTTGGTAAAGTTTAGCTAGAGTGAAAGTTTGTCCATAGGAATCAAAGGGAAGGAGTCTATAGGCAGCTCCCGGTTACAGGACAAAATGGACTCAATATTTCCAGAATCAAGTGGGAGCTTTAGACGATGCTTCTGCTGGGGGCGAGGCAGCCCAAAAGAGGAGATCCAGACCCGAGTTTGACGGTCAGAGGCCCTTGGAATGAAGACAGAGGTAATCCACAAGGCCAGGTGCTTACCTGCTAAGAAGGTCTAATGCAAAGGTACTGAGACACTGAAGATGACATACAACAATGGGGTAGTCCTCTAAGGACCTGGAAAGTGTGAACAAAGCACTGAATACTGAAGAAACAGAGGGCATGTGAGTTAGGGTGTTAGGCTTTCTGTGGGTCGCCGTCCAGGTTCCAGGAAACAAGGCAGCACACAGAGCCCCTGGTAAGAGAAGGATGGGACTAATGATGAAGATGAAGTTAGAGGTTTCAAAAAGATGACCTTCACATCAGTGGAACCAAGAACTGCAGCAGCTGCACAGTAGCCCAATACTAGCACTACAGGACAGGTCAGTGGATTCTACCATCAGAACTCTGCACATTAGGGCTCAACAAAGGAGGTTCCATTTGAATAAGGACAGCTCATCAGCCTTGTTCGGCAAGTCCTGGGATGAAGCAGCATGGCAGCAACAACTCTGTCTGGTCTCCAGCACACACAAGGACCTCCCAGGTGTATTCCAGTGATGCATTCGATGCAGGTGCTTCAGGCAGAGCACACAGAGTCTCCATAGAAGAAGTATCTACAATTCCCATTGGATCAAAGCAAAGGAGAGTCTGAAACAGAACAGCCTTGGTCTGGAAGGAACATAAGTTGTCATCAGGAGTATCAGGAGTCCTCAAGATCCTCAACCTCTTCCAGACACATCAAGATTTAGTTCCAAATATAATTCTTGTGGATGGGTCATGGCATGCAATGATATACACACACACACACACACACACACACGCTGGAGATGCACCCACCTCTCCATCCACATCACGTGCAACCTGCAAAAAGTTGGAAGACTTCCAGTCAGGGAAGGTCCACCATTCTCAGGTTTTGCAGGCATACACAGAGGCATGATGGTTTGGGTAGACCATCACCAAGCACATCTGGACAGTATCAATTAGTTGGGTTACTGCTACGATCTTTGGTGGACTTACAAACTCTGTGAGGCGCAAACGAAGAAAGTTATGTTAATGCAAACAGGAGCAGAATTCAATGAGAAAGAAGAGTGGAATCAAGAGCAACATTTCACACCTGTGCAATATTTGTCTAAAATGCATGAGCATGAGTTTGTAAAGCAAGGAGCAAATGGCATATGCTTCATTCAGGAAACAGATCGCATATGCGTGATATCAGGAGCGGCTATCACAGAATCTGATCATGATCGTATATCATAAATGCAAAATCAAAGAGCAAAAATCACGGCTGCACTCAAGGAATAAATATCTAGGGGTGTATTCAAGGAAGCGATATTAAAAGGGTGCACTTAGAAAGCCAATTTCATGAGGTTTCCGCCTGTGAATACCACAGTGGTGTAAAAAACAAGTGGTGGAATCAAGGAGCAAATACCCCACATTCAAGAAGGAGTAAGTATCACTGGGGTGCAATCAAGTTGCAAATGTCACATGAGGTCAATCAAGAAGTACATTTTACAGGGGTTCAATCGGGAGTAGAATATTGCAGCAGTGTAGATTTCACAGAATGCAGCCAAGGAACACATACCACAAGCGTGCAGTCAAAGAGCAGACATCACAAGCGTGCAAGTCAGGATCAAATATCACAATGGTGCAATCAATGAGAAAATATCACAGTATTCAATCAGTTGTGAGTATAATGGAGTTGCAAACTAGTAGCAAATGAACATTAAAAGATAGTACATTTAGTTCTGATATTTTGCAGAACTAAGTACACCTGTTGAACTTCATGAAACGAAATATGGGTTAGTGGCTAAATTGGTAACATGTTATCCTCGAGGCGTAGAGTGTAATATCAGCTTTGCCCTTTGACCTTAACTGGTGTGCATCTAAAGTGCCTTTCGCCCTGTGCCCCGAAACGTAAACATGGAAACATGTTAAATAAAGTGTACAGATGGCAATGTATGGGCTTCTGCTTAAGTTACATACAAAGGTCTAAGTGGGTGGGAACTAAAGGATACCATGTTCCCTTACTTCTCGGAGCAATCCATGATCATTCCCTTACTTTATGTAACCCGAATTACCGTTTCAGGATGGCAATTTTTTTTAATTCTTTAATTTTCTAACCTGAGCCTTGCCAATAAGTAGCCAGTGTAACATGTCACTGCACTATCTTACATTGGTTTTCTTTATTTCAATAGACTGATTGGGACATAAAACACATTCCCAAGCAGCCAAAAAGTCCAGCACAGCAGTGATCTGCATATGAATTGCTGTAGGTGCAGCAGTGTTAGCGGGTAATGGGAGAGGTGTGTGTGGCTTGTGGGCGGGCATGCAGCGTGGACACGGATAGATTTGCAGCGAGTCTAGAAGGCGTGCCGGGCCTGGGGGTGGATGTGCCGGTCGCCCTGACAGGGCCTCACTTCCCCCTGATGGGATCTTCGGCCTCACCTTGTTGCGTGGCAGCCAGAGTCCGTAGTCCTCTTCGTGTGACTTCCTGTGCTGGGTGTGGATGGGTCTGCTTCCTTCTCCCAGGAGTGCTTGGTTGCCGCAGTCGTCCGTACCAACCACATGTGGGGCCTTCCGGCGTCGTGTTGCACGTGGCTTCTGACCCCTGGATGGCAGGATTCAAATGGTGGCAGTTCTCCGTGGCGAGAATGGTGGATGTTGCACCTTCCTTACACGGCAGGAGCGTGTGCAGATGAGAAGAAAAAGAAAAAAAAATGTTTTTCTTTTTTTTGGGGCGGGGGTTTTGTGTATCCCCCCCACTGGGTGTCCAAAAATTGTTGCAACCGCTATTGTGGCAAACAGCTGATGGTGTGTTGCACGCGTGTCTTGGGTTCCACGTCCCTCGTTGCCAGTGTTACGTTCTGCCCGTGGCGCCACGGGGCCCGGGGACAGAACGTTTGAGGCCGCGGAGGTAGGCCTCTGCTGCTCAGCTCCGGCAGGAGCTAACAAGACACACACACACGTATCTGCTTGCACGGCCCCGGAACTGCCTCCTCTTCGTGGGGGCAGGGCTTTTATTCAGACGCCCTGCGTCACCGCGTTGCGGGAAGCAGGGCGGATACAACAGTGGGCAGCAAAAGGGGCGGGTAACGGGAACACAATTCTTCTAGTTTTTGTTTTAGACTTCGACCATTGGTTACATATCTCCCCTTCAACCGCCATCTACTTTCTGTGATAAGGGCTGTCCACTCTATTCCAAGTATCGATCCTAGCGTGCTAATCAACAAACGTTCTCTGTCAACCATTCAGCTGCATTTTGTCAAAAACATAACGAAATGCGTTTTTAACCATACATTTTCTGAAGTATATTTTTTTTAAAATAACAGGTTGTAAGGTGTATACTTAGCGGCCTATTTTTTTCCAGGAGGAAGAAACTTATCTCGCCACTAGAGGGCACTGCCGTGCCTGCCATCGAAGAACGAGGGGGGATGGTAAACAAAAGGGAATGCTATATGCTAGTCAAAAATAATGGCTCCAAAAGAGATTCGTCCATTCAGCCGCTCACCACACACGGTTGCTGCTCTCAAAGATGAGAGCACATTTAATTGAAGCAAATTCGTATATCATTGTTTAGCGCGTGCTTACACTCTGATAAAACAGCAAGGATTCGCTCGCTAAAATGGCCTGTGTGGACCCAGGAGAGCTGGGTTCTGACCCAGGCCAGCATCCGTTCTTTTGTGATCACATGTTCTGATCCTGGATAGTCATGGCACCTCCATGCACAGCAAGCGGCCACAACTGACACCTCTCAGAAATGTGAAAGCTTTGCTCTATGCATAATTTGAATTGCACAGCTGCCAACTCTTTTGCTCTCGAGCTGCACCTTCTACTGCTATTAAGTTGCACTGTGAATAATAGTTGCTTTTATTACCTCCATTACTTAATGTCATCAAAAGTCACAGCCGCGAGCGCTCGCCGTCACAGCTATTTATTTTATTATGTTCTGCAGTTTGTCTTGAAGGTCTGATCAATTCAGAGAAAAGATCTGATTGCAGGATGCCTTAAGCTGTGAGTGGCATTTACATTGTTCATTACGCAAATTCGAGCACAGATTTGATCAGACCCGTAAAAATGCACGTAGCCACCAGTGGAAAATGGAGTTGACAAATGGGTTCTGCAGGATTCAGATAAGGGGAAGCCAAGAGGATCGCCGATGAGCGGAGCCAGTCCATTGCCAAACACCAAATAAACATATATTCTCCCAGACGAAGGAAAATTAGTTACAGAAATGTTTTTAAAAAAATCATTGGCTGTGAAGCCAACCTAGTGTCACCGCAAAGACAGAGCTCATCACTGAAGTCGTTTTCAGTTTGAACCGGAAGAGGGCCCAGAAAGAGCCCAAGCACTTCTGGGGCACACCTGCCATATTCTCGCAATTTACTGCACAGAGTGATGACATGCACAGAAACCGAGTGGGCTCCAGGTTCCCGTGCCTGTCACTGTTTAACAGGGGTGGCACACAATCTAAATTTATTGGGGGGTCTAACTGATGATGGGAGGGCCCACTTCAGAAACTAGGCGTGGCAAACTTGGAGGCTCTGTCCCCTCTATTCTGCCCCCAAGGGTTGCCTGGTGTGGGGCTCAAGTATCCAATGGTAAATTTTAAAGTGCAATATGCCAATGAGAATGACAGAGTGATTGGATTTTAGGATAACATACACATTTAGTTGCTTTAATAATTTGTATATCTAAAGGCCAGGTATCCGATCAAGCATCACCCTTTAATTAAGCAAGAGCGATCACCAGGGCACAAAGCGGAATGACAGTGTGGCACAAATCCAACTTCCACATGAGATAGAAAACATACATTTCTGTTCATTATACCATTATATGCCAGCATGAAAACATGTTCATGCTGGCTGTGCCCATTTATTTCCCTTCTGACTGCACCAATATATGCCAATATTCCCATATATGAACATACTCATGTTTGCTTTGAAGATAATGCCAGTAATGATATTATAAGAAAACATGTTCATGCAGGCTCTGCCAGTGTATGACAGTAATCCCACATAAGGACATACTTATAATAATAACATCATGCTTACTTTACAACAGATGTGCAGTAAAAAATGTCAAACCACAGAAAGAAATGGCTAGACTGGCTGCTGAATATACATCAAGTGGCACGTTACGTGGCTATCCGGCAAGTGAATATCGCGGCATGGCCAACTGAAAGCCCCACTATAGTTATTTACAATAGGCTTTTTTGTATGGTTGAAGCAAAGGCCACGCCTGGGAAAGCACCTATTATATTCATTATGATTGTTTTTTTTCATAATGTGCTTAATACCGAAGAGATTTTATGCACGGACCCAGGATTCGAACCTGTGCTGCTCTGTGTCATCTTGTATTTGTATTTGTATTTATTTTATTTGTATAGCGCACCAGGCCCAGGGGCAACTGGGCGCATCACTTAGTTACAACATAAGCAGGACAGAATAGAACAATAATTACAAAGTTTACATGTATAGTACAAAGTTTACAGGTATAATGCAGAATTAACAGGTGTACTGATAGCTGTGTGGGACAGACAGATAGTATATATAGGGTACGGCTTTGTGACAGTTGGACAAAGAACCCAGAGCTAGATGTCTTGGGAGGTGAGCCAGGATTTGGTAAGATGTTTGAATCTTGGGAAGGAAGGTTCGGCTCTGAGCTCATTAGGAAGCGTGTTCCATAGTTTAGCAGCCATGATAGGGAAGCTGGTTCCACCTGATCTTTGGAGATTGAAACGAGGAACAACAAGGCAGTTTGCATGAGCCATTCTGCGGGGTCTGGTGGAGTTGTGGAGGGCAAATCGGTTGGCCAGGTAACAAGGAGCTTGGTTGTGAAGGCATTTGTGGGTAAGGGCCAAGGTTTTCAGAGAGATACGGTGTGGGATAGAGAGCCAGTGAATGTTGCATCTAGTGTCGGAAATGTGTTGGCGCCTGGAGATGTTGAGGGCCGCTCTAATCGCATTGTTTTGGACAATTTGTAGCTTGTTTAGGTTACAGCGATTGGTGCCTAGGTACAGTGCATTGCAGCAATCAATCTTGGATAATACAAGAGTCCTAGCCAAGGTAACACAATTGGTAGCACAGAGAAAAGGGCGACAGGCTGTAATAAGCTTGCAGGTATATGCCGCTGCGGATGAGACTGAGTTAGTTTGTCTGGTCAGGGATAGGGTCGAGTCAATGTAGATGCGGTTGCTTCCAAGATGAGCACAAGCTATACTACCCGTGCTCATACACGCTAATAGGTCCAGTGCGGTAAGCATCTTTGAATTTTGAGGACTCGAGCGACGTGCCATATCGTGGTTCATATATTCTGGAAAAGTGATGTTGCAATGCACCTCGTCATTTTTGTTATTTTATTTGAGCATGCTAATAAGACACCTCATTACGATTGTGGCGGTAAGGCAACAACGGTGCCGGTAGTGCTACTAGCACCGTTGTTACCATACCGCCACAGTACGAATTCTGTTTGCGTGTGCCGCTCTGCACCATGCTCCCCACCCCCATTCTGCCCCATGGGACAGAATGGGGATCGGGAGCCCAGCCATACCGGCACCTGCGAATGGGCAATTACCGGCCCATTCAACTCGTAATGGGCCAGTAATGGCCCATTCGCGGGTGCCGGTAGCGAGTTGCCGTGCCCTTATTAAGGGCACGGCTACCGCCAAACTCGAAAAGAGGCCCACTGTCTGCCCTTTTGATCCCATTGAGAACTATAGATGTGGGACTGATGCATACTCAAGCCATCATGACGCCAATGGGAGCCACACTGGCTTTGCATGTTTGAAACAGCTACTTGCATAATTCGTGGAGAACTTGTGGATATCACAGCACATGTTGTGTGGCCTATGGCATGAACAGGTATGTATACAAATCTCCACCTTTTTAAATAAATAACCACAACTTGATAAAATGCTTAAACTAGGTGCATTCCTTGTATGAATTTGAGTTAAGAATTTTAACTTCATAGTATTTTAAGGCATTGACACAACATCCCTGATGAACGATGAGCCAAAGATCACTGGCACAAGCAGCCAAAGCTTAAGTTGGCATTCTGTGAAACAAAATATTAGAAATTGTGTAGTTTTCTGTGTAATGCGACCATGTGTCTAGATAGATCGCCATGTTCCTTCCCCAAATACTATTGTATAAAATGGAATACCTGACCTATATTGTCTGCACTATATCCTATCCTAGACTAGTGTGGATGGCGGATTTCATATTTTTTCATGTGAATGTCAACTATTTGGTCTTTATGTGTATATTATGGTGACCGAGCCATCCTAGGTGTTTTGAGTTTTTGCTTGCCTGTTAGTTCGGGGGTAATACAGTCCTAGTGACTTTTCATGTGTTAGTTGGCAAAAATATTTCAGTTATTTCAATGAATTGACTCCATATATATGTATAAGAATACATGTATGTCTATTTTTCTAAAAAGCATTTGGGTTCTTTTGATGTTGATGTTTGTCTCAAAGTTTCTACTCTTGTGTTTGTTAAACTTTATTGGATTTGTATTTTATGTTAATGCAATATTTTCTGACCCGCGGGACCGAAACAAAGATTGAATACTTGGGTCGCCATCTACATACGTGTTTTATTATGCTATAAGAAAACATGTTCATGCGGGCTCCGCCAGTATATGACAATATCCCCACATAAGGGCATACCTCTGGTGGCTTTGCCATTAACAATACCATTTCATAAGAAGAAAACATGTCCAAAGTGGCTGCACAATGTAGGCCAGTCTAGACACGTAATATCACTTACCATGCGTACTTTACAAGAGATGAGATGCACAGTAAAAAATGGCAAGCCACAGAATGAAGTAGCTATACTGGCTGAACTAAAATGCCAGTCTAGCCAGTTAATAACATGTCATCCCTATTTTATCATAGATGATTATTATAGATGCCCAGTAAAATAAAGTAATGCCACAGTAATAAATGACTAGACTGGCTGCACCAAAATGCCATTCTAGCCACATAACAAATATCATGCTTACTTTATCATGGATGCCCATTAAAATAGCATGTTTAGCAAAATACCCAATTCCCCACCTGTCACTCTCCGCCCTACACCCACACACCCCCTACCTTCCACATCCTCCCAGGCAAAATCAGCCCAAGCATTATAAATAAGTGCACACACACACGCACGATTACACATCATTCACTCACTCATTTAAACATACCATTCACTTGCGCCCCATACATCATACACTCATTCACACACTCACTCATTCACACACACATTACATAACACATATACACACTCCTTGCACACATGCATACATACATAATGTTATTACATCATGTTATGTTATGTTATTGAATTCTGATAAGGCACAACACACCCAAGGCCTCAGTGCGCTGCAAGAAAGAGGGCCAATACAAGGGGTCAGCAGCAAGACAGCAAGACTGAAAGAGTTCCAGTCTAATCATTGGAATTAAAAAATAATGTCTTCACAACTTTTTTGAGGTCTGCAAGACTGGATGTGACGTGGATGCTAACAGGTATGGAGTTCCAAAGAATAGGGGCCTGAACAGAGAATCACGACCACCAGTTTCTCATTTTGTGCTGGGGTACAGAAAGTTTAAATTGCTCGCTGGACCTAAGAGTGTGAATAGAAAGACTAATTCTTGATCTATTAGCCAGAAAGCTGGGTGTTTGGTTAGTAAGGCATTTATATGACAAAGCCAAGATCTTATGAGAAATGCAGTGGCGAATAGGCAGTCAGAGCAATTGTCATCTTGACTGAGTGACATGATCACGCCGGCCCAGATTGCAGATTGTTCTGAGCACATTATTTTGGACTACCTGAAGGCTGTGGAGTTTTTTTTTTAAGTGCCTGTGAAAAGGCTGTTACAATAATCCAGGCATGAATTAACAATTATGAACATAACATTTTTATTTCAGAAACATGTTGATTCATGGTAAAACCAGAATGTAGTATAACACCAAGAGTTTTAACATGGAAACTGACCACAATACAACAATTTGAGATAAGAAAATGGGAGTACCGCGCTTCAAGTTTCAAAATTCGTTGAGGCGAGCCAAAAAGTCATAAGTTCTGTCTTATTGGTATTCAGCGCCAGTGAATTATGAGTCACCCAGTGCTGGATCATATCATGGATGCTGTTCAAACGAAAAAGATCAGTGGCATAGTCTCCATCAAGTTCTAGGATAAGCTGGGTGTCATCAGCGTAATTAGTGTAGACGACACCAGTACTATCAAGCATGTCAAACAGCAGGTGGGTTTAAATATTATATAAAATAGGCGAGAGGCATGCACTAAGTGGAACCCCACATAAGAGGGGCTGCGGAGGAGCCTTAAAGTCGTCAATACCCACCCATGCTGTTCTGGGGCCAAGGAATGACACAGGTAATGAGCTGACATGCAACACCCTTTAAAATCGCTAGTTTCAGGAAAGACTTACCTCGCCTCTCTGCCAATGAAAAAGCAAGTGAGAATACCAGCCACCTCCCGCAGATGCGAAAGAACACATAACGCTGTTACGTTGGCTTGCATCCGTGGGGAGGGGGCTGATGAATGCATTTGATTTTTCTGAGGCAGAGAGGCGATGGAGGCTTTTCTTGAAACTAGCAGATTTAAAGCTTTACTGCATTTGTGCAAATACACTTCTATGCACGAACACAGTAAAACATTAACGCCGCCAGTTTCAGGAAAGGGGTTGCTCCCCTCTCTGTCGAACAAAAAGTAAGTGCGGAAGCCCCACCACTCAACTCACATTCCAATGAGGCTGAAGACTGGTTAGCCCAATGGCATTGCACGCCTACTGCTTAATGCAGTGACTCTGTCGATTTCTGCCATGTGCGCAGTGGTGTGCAACGGGCACCGCATGATAAATATGGTGGGTGTCATTATTCAGTGGATTCCTGCTGACTAAGCCTGATTTTTCCAGTCTTACAATAAGCAGGACAATCCCCAGGAACCCAGCCTCACTCCCGGATTGGCTTGAGGTTCAGTATTGCGCCACATGGTTTCTGCTCTGTGCGATTGATCAGTAGATAATAGGATATGTGGGGGTGGACCTTTAATCCCTTTAACCCAAACCAGGCCCACCACTTAAGAAGCGAGTAGATGGTTGTACATAAAGCAGGTTTATTGTACAAAAGCTCTGGGGAGCGGATAGATGGTGTTACAGGACCAAACTAACCCACGTCTCAACAATACAACATCAGTTGGCAGTTTATATACTTTTTAGCAACAATTTAAAAGACTCCCAGATGTGTTTATTATTCTACACCCACCAAATATGATTGGACAAAACCCCTTCAAAGAAATCACATCTTTCCCCAAGTCTTCCATTTTCATTGGTCATGCTTACCTTCATTATTATCTTCAGATCATATTTTAAAACACACATCTTCTTGGGATTGTTTGTGGTAGGTCCTGGCGTTGGTGCATGGTTTAAACGTTAGTAATGAAAACATAATTCATTGCTAGCAATAACTGGCCTAAAACCTTTAACGTTAAGTGTGATTGCACATGGTCTGGCTAACATATGTTAGCAAATCGAGGAAAGTCTGCTTGACCATTATTTCCCTTTAACTATAGATCGCCATCTCCATTCCACAGACTTCTGGCACCTTTAAAAGACCTTCTAAGGTATGCAGCTACATACAACCTCTGATGACCTGCAAAAATACTTAACTGAACAAATGACTAATCCCCTCTGAAGGTTTTAATACAATGGGCAAGATCACATCTGTTTCCTTGCAACATTTCCAATCTACAAGGCTCCCACTTTATTGCACAATTGAAACTTCTAAATAGCTTTAGGCATTTAGCTTATACCGTGTTTTAATACTGACCAGAATAAACAACAAAACTCTCTTGGTCACGCTCTCAAACATCAGGAGATTATATGTACTATCTACGAGACTTATCAGACCATAAACCCAAGGCTATTTTTGCAGATGCTGACCGCAAAAGGTTGAGATTACTCATTCCCTCCCTTTTGTCGTCTGAAAACATGTTTAGAAGTCAAGGTGCATTTTGCAAGAGAGCCCCAACCGCTATTTTCTGATTTATTGTATAAAGGGCATTTGTATTGAGATTCACTAATTTCTCAGGTATTTATATTTAGGTACATGTATGTGTTTACATTTCGTAGATTCAATACGCTTTCTTTCTGCGTGCATGCAAGCTAATATTGTATCAGTTCTGAACAAAAAGTAAAGCATGCTCAGTTTGCCACACCCCAGATATCAATACGGTGCTCATAACGTGAATTCCTCACAATAGAAGGCACCCTTCTTGACCACCCACACATTCCCCCCTTTAGTTAATACTTTAACTAACAAATCATAATTATCCTCTTGCTGAACATCTCCACAACCATCTCTGACCCTGCTCTCTATATGGGCATAGTCCTCCAATGAATCAACCTGACTCGTCCCCCCACCATTTCCACAATCTAATTCCCCCTTCACACAAGCATGCAAATTTGGTGGAGTTTTAATACTCATATGGGATGAAGCAGTGGTGGCCCTAGTCTTGGTCAGGGTTACGATCATCATAGCCACACCTGATGGTACCTTGGCAGAGCAACAACAAAAAGCTAACTGACAGAAAACAAAAAAGAATAAGTAAAAAGACAAAAATAAGCATAAGAATCTTCCCACCAAGACTCAACCAGGGAGGTACCCATGCACACAAAGAGTCTATCCATGAGTCGTTGGTGATCCCAGCTCAGTTTCCATGACTTCTTTCAGTTTCTGCAGAGCAGCGATGGTCCTGGTGAGCGTGCCATTCTCAGTGTCACTTGGAGGCGCACATGTACAGCAGGTACTCCCTATCTTCCAACATACGCCATCCTCCATTGCTGCCAAGAGGTTGAATATGTATAGTTTCTGAAAAGTTATGATCCTTAACTATATAATGGGTGAGGTAAATGCCTAATCTAAACCTATATCTAAGATGGGAGCAAGCTACGACCATCAAATAATAATAATACAGTCCTAGTGTATCTTAGTCAAATAAAAAAGGCCTAACCTAAAAACCTATTTCCAATCCTTACTGCTATGCTACAAAATAGTGTGAGATAATGTTCACAAGAAAAGAAAGAAATGTTCTCAAAATAATAAGTAAGGATGGTATGGCTGGGTTCTCCCTTTTTCAAGTTTTTAGCACACAACAAGGTGGGACTCTTGAGCACAGCACACTCCTGGGCTTCTCCAGCACAAGCTTATAGTTTGTTTCCAAAATATCATGGTCTTCTGTGGCCAAGTGTGTTTCCCAGAAAGTCTCTTGCCTCAGAGGACCTGATGTGCCATAAACAACAACAACAAAAAGTTCCTTTCAGTAATCTTCACGTCAGGTGATTTCTCTTCAACCTTGGATCCCCCTTAGCCAGGCTCTGATCCTTCTTGCAACATGGGTCTCCCTCAGTCTGGTTCACTACGGCCTTTTGTTCAAAGTATCAGCAACTTGTAACATTCAAGAGTCTCAATGTCTGTTTAAACAACCATTTACTGTGGACATCCCTCAGCAGTGTTCACACTTGCCGTCACAATGTTCATGGGTGCATCACTGTTCACCCCAATTTGCAGGCATCCCTCAGTCGGATTCACATTTGACAAATGTACAGTTCACTTTGTTTTATCACAATGCGGGATGTACTTCCCTTAGCTTTCCTCTCGATTGTACTAGAGGCTTGGCTTGACCCTTGTATGACCACTTTGACACCTCACACCGACCTCTCCTAGGGCCTCTTGCTATTTGTAGTTTCAACAAAGGGGACAAGCCAGAGTCCTTCAAATGAGCGTCCATGTGGCTGGACCACTCTGCAGCTGGTCCTTCACGGGATCTTAAATGTTCAATCACACACAAGTTCTTTGTTCATATAATGTTGCCGTTTGCAACCTTGGGCTCAACAGTCTGGTTTACTATTAGCTCTCTCAGACTCACCGCTTGTGCTGAACTTGTAGGTGTTTCTTGCCTCTGAAATCAAGGACGGTACCACAGTGGCAAGCGCTTATCCCTGCCTTGGCTATCAATGCAGGAGGGCCCTGTGCACCGTTGACATCTTTCACACCACATGCCAGCTGTAGTTCCCAGTCTTATTGTTCCTTTCACAGAGCCTTTGCGGATCTGGGCTGAAATGGGCAAGAGCACTTCTCTCCTTGTCCTCCTTCCAGGTCTCGCCGCCTTTCTTCCCCATTTGAACTGCCGTCCTGGAATAACTGCTTCTTGGTGCATTTCGCCTTGCTCATAGTGTGCTCTCGCGCTCCGCCTTTTATCGCTGCGGGGAAGGGAAAGGACAGTCAGGTCTGTGTAGTTATCGGCAATAGCCTGACTCTGCCTGACCTTTGAGTTGGGACATGTCAGGTAAACAGCTCTGGTGTTAGTCCATTGTCTTTCACATAGTGAGAAAGTGTTCGTATTGTGAAAAGGAGAGGGTTAGAGCTTCTAAATATCCTATCGGATAGGATGGGGAACAGCTGTTATAAGGAAGGGGGTACCACGTCTCAACCTTTGGTGTCCCACCTCCACTCCCCAAAAACCCCTCATTCAGGTGATCCTCCCTCACTGGTCCGCTTCCAGGAACTGGATCCAATAGCAATGGCCGTGTCCTGGCCACCTAGATGACAGATCTCCAGGGACTAGCGAGTGAGACACCTTCAGGTTTCTCTCACAGGAGGGAGGTATAAAAAGGTTTCTGTGTGCCTAAATAGCCAATATCGATCAGGAATGTCTGCTAAGGCCTATGAGGATGCTGCTGAGAGTTAGTTGGACCTTTTCCTTCATAATAATTGTCTGGGATTTCCTCCAAATTAACAAAGAGGGTCCTGGGAGTCCCTCTGCCAGACGTTAGTCTGGTTACAAAAGACGTACCCAGAGTTTTTAGCTCACTATCTTTCACAGGGAAGAAATATCCCAAACAGAGCAGTCTTTGTCCTGCCCTGGGGCAGTCCAGCACGTAATGCTAGGCAATTCTCCTCTGAACAAGAATACCAACAGCAAACCCAGACACGTGTTTCGGTCTGGTTGGACCTCATCAGTAGGGTGGAGCTGTGCCTCTCTAAGAATAGTGAGCAAGGGGTCCACGTCTCGATTCCCCATGTAACTTAGGGTAAGACCCAAAGTTACTTAAATATGCAAATTAACAAGGGAGGTCCTGGGAGTCCCTCTGCCAGACATTAGTCCTGGTTACGAGAGACTTACCCAGAGTCTTTAGCTCACTATCTTTCACAGAGAAGAAATATCCCAAACATATCAGTCTTTGTCCTGCCCTGGGGCAGTCCAGCACCAAAATGTTAGGCAATTCTCCTCTGAACAAGAGTACCAACAGCAACCCCAGACACGTGTTTCAGTATTTTTGGGCCACATTAGTAGGGTGGTGCTGTGCCTTTCCTCCATCAAGAATAGTCTCCAATTTGTGGTGATGAAGGGGACGCAAGGGGCACAGGGGACAAAGGGGGGGACAGATGTAATTTCAGGCATTGAATGTGCCATAGTAAAATGCTCTTCAGGGATTACAAGAACAGGCACATGAAGGGTAGTGGGACTGCACACACCTCACCAGGCTGGAGGCATCTGCCTGTATGCACGCTGTCCTCAAATACAGAAGTTATGGAAAAAGGGGAGCCGTACCTCCAGCCAAACCCACAAAGCACAAAGTGTTACTGCAATTCCCATTTGTGCCAATGGGTACCGTGCCATTGCCTTTAAAACATAGAGAAAAATGGGAAAGTGTCTGTATCTTAACAGGTTTTTCTGGTTCTTTGAGCCATGTCAGATACTGCAAATGATTTTTCCACACTGTCCCACACTCTTTGTTTATTTGTGCCACCCTTTCTTCTGAGAATCCCCTCATTCCTCCAGCTATGCAACTCTTCCCCCTTGCTCCCATCGATTTTTAGTAAAATAAATAGTTCCTTCCAAAATCAATTGAACTCTTTCAGTACACCTAATATTGTTGTGCTCTGCGAGCTCGGCCATTGAACAGTCCTCATCACTGGGCTAAGTGCACAAGACACAGTGCATCTGTTACCTCCATCTCATTTGGAATAAACACCCTAGGAACGCCAGAGGCATGGGCAATAAGAGACCAGATGTAGCAATAGCCTGCCGATCTCTCTCCCCCCTGCCTTCCTCATATGGCTGTACCATACGTGTCAGCTCCCAAACCATGGGCATCCATTATGGGATTTAACTTAACAATTCTAATTGGTTTCCATTTGTTATCTTCAGACATGATGGCCCAAGGACCACAAAAAAACATTCATTGTTACACAATTTCCAATTATAAACATTCCTTATTTTATACAAAAATGATTTAAACTCCAGATCTCCATCCGTCCCCCCGTTCCCTCACAGTGAAACGAATGGTGAATCCCTTAGGGCATACTTAACATTTATGCATGCTCCTGCTCCAGTGCAGGTGGAGGGCTGCCGGCAGCCCTTTCACTGTCTTTTAGGTGGATACAACTCCCATTACCCTCCACCTTCATGGCAGCCGGAGTCGCATAGACTATTGTGTGTGGACCATGGAAACGCTGATCAATCCAGTGATGCAAAAAGGTGTGGATGTTGACTCTTTTCCCGGGGAGAAGCTGTATCTTGTGCTGATCATCGGTAGTCTTGCTGTTTTCTCCTGTTGTCTATTGGTGAGAAGACATGACCTGTGAATATATAATCTTAACACTTTTTGTACACAGAGACCAACCTCAAGCCACTGGGAGATGGGCAAGCCATGCCAATTACATATTTTAAGCTACTGTACCTCATTATCATGACAACAAAATCGATATGGAGCTCCATGAATGGACGTGAGGGCCTGGGCAAGACCCCACCTCACTGACCTCATGGTATTTCCGGGATTGAACTCCTTGCACACTAAACAATTCCCTACGAATCTCCTTACCTGTTCTTATAAGTTAGAGATAAACAAATCCTTCTGGAGCTCTGCTACGATTTGTCATCAAGAAGTATCTAATAGGTAATGTAGTTGCTTGAGGGCCAAAAGAAGCAGCTCTACAGGCATAACTACCTTCCCCATCACCTGCTGTCTCCAAAGCAAATCTGTGGGTGAGAGAACACATCCTCTCTTTTTCCAGAGCACCTGTTCTTCTCTAGGTGCTTTCCCTTGTATTTCTTTTACATGGAGGACCAGGACTACGGTGTACGAGGCTGGTAACTGTACTTGTTGGGACGTGGTTTCCTTTTTCTGGGATCTGTGAAAGGCAAATAAGCTGCTTCCTTTGCTGCCTGTCTGCGGCATCACTTCCATAAGCTGTTGAATAAGTGTTGTTAGTGTGTGTAGAGCACTTCACTAGACCTATCTCTGCTGGCAAGGTTCACGCTTCAATCAGCTGGAATAGTAGCGCAGCATGCTGGGCAGGGGACCCATCAGACCTCCTAAATCCTCTTCTCTGCCATCTTGATAACCCAGAATGGATGATGGAAGTGACGCATGCAGAGTCAGAATAAGCAGTGACTGTCTTCCCCTTACACATTTCTTGTGCCTCTATAAGTGCCACCAGTTCCGCCAGTTGTGCAGAGTAATCAGAAGGCAACCGTTTCTTCAATCCGACCTGGTACTACCCATCCACAAGGCCCATGACAGCTGCACCCGTATGCCTCTCTTCCGTCTCTCGGTTAATGATCAAAGACCCAACAACAAAAATCACATCACCCCCCTCCAGGGCATTCTCTTTCACATTTACCTTTTCTTCTTCTTCTTCCTCATACGTCGTGCAATCGTGAACAATATCCTTAGTTTTATTGTGACTGACTGAGGTGCATTTTGAACAGTGGTAACTCTCTCTGGCATTTCCTTCCTTCCTGCAGCACATAAGGCTGGAATAGAAACTCAATCTGTACACGCCATGTCTGATTTCTGATCCCTGGGACCCAACTCTGCAAAACCATGAACCCATAAATAAACAATGCTGTGTGCACGGGAAACCCCCTTATCACACTATTGCTACAAAAGTTCTAAAAATGTGCTGCTTCCCTTAACGGATACAACCCTGAGGTTGAGCATGCAATACCTTCCTATGTGAAACCATAAATAAACAATACTGTATGCACGGAAAACCACCTTATCACACTATCGCTATTATAGGTCTGAAAAATGTGCTACTTTCCTTTATGGATACAACGCTGAGGTTGAGCATGCAATACCTTCCTCCGTGAAACCAATATCTGCAACTTGCTCAGGATGTTCCTTCCCAAAGGATTTTCTGAGGTATCCATACACTACAACAAAGGGGCTGATACATTTTCATTACCCTTGAGTCAAAGATTTTCAGTACAAGGAACTAACAGGACAGCCCCAGAGAGAATCCCTGTGAGTCTGTTGTTTTGCCTGACAAGGGGAACTCACCTTCATTAATACAAGACTTGGTAGCTCCTGTGTCAACCATAAATGAAAACGTTTGGTCACCTACCTGCAAACCTATCTGGGGTTCCTCTTCCGGATCGGTGGGCTCTGTGGGCTGTCCTACTCCTGGTACATATTAACACCTAGTAGAGAAAAAGGATTTGCCCCAAAAACACTTCCTCCAGTGTAGTGTGCAACTGTTAGCTGGGGTAAGGAATTCTTATACCATATCTGCACTGATGCTTGTTCTGGCACGGTTGATGGGATACAAAAGGTCTGTGCAGCCCCAGTTGCTGGGTCCTGTTCAATCCATGCCTGCTGCAAATGCACAGGACATGGGACAAATGGCAGGGTCAGGCTTGCATCTGTTGAGCTCCCATGTTAAAGTACAGTAGCCATTTACGACAATACCGTGACATGTGCCCCAACTTACCACATGACCAAACTGAATCCCATAAAATCCTCCATAATTATTTCCTGTAGACCCATTAAACTGGGGAGCCATTCCTCCGAACCAGCCAAATGACCCACTTCCCAATGGAAATCCTCCTCTGCCCTCGGAAACCCTCTCATTGGCCTCAGACTGGGAACATACAAGTCCACCAACCCTGCATCATACCTGATTCACTGTGTCCTTGTCCCAGTTTCCCTAGCTGTCCCTCCATAGACTTTGTAATTACTGCCCCTTCTAAGCAGATTTTTGCTAATTTCTTTTGAATAAGCTTAGCCTCTGTTTATTGTACCTGCTCTACATTCTCCCTCTCTTTTTCCTGTTTTCTCTTGCAGAAATGCACAATGTGTGCCTGAATTTCTGAGCAACTCTTAGCCTCGATCCCTACTAAATTATCTAAATCATGCTGGACTTCTTTCGGAAGTTCCTTCTTCAGCATGTGGTAAAATATTGACACATTATTGTCCCATGCTTCTATCGTTTCTGCCCTCCTCATCTCCTGAATTAACCGGATGTGTGCGGCAGCATCATCATCCAATTTCATCGTCTTAGCTAAAATAGAATTAATATCAGACATATTGGGGTACATAATCCACAAGGCCACCATACCGGTGCGTCAAGATTATTAAAAGCTTCCCCATCATGGGTATTTGTATTTAACTTAACTCCCGGATACCCCGTTCTTTTCTAAAGCTTGTGAGACCACTCCCCCATTAGGGCTGTAAATAAGCTCTTCATGTCTCTGTAAATGAGAGACCTGGCAGCAAGGATTGTTGAACCAAAATTAAAACCTTTATTCAGGATGCAGAGATAACTGCTTCAACTTAAAAGGTTCTTAATAAAGATTACTTCTTTCTTCTGTAGTAAGCATGAGGCTTCACAAAGGTGTAGTTAGTTATCATAAGCCCACAGCGTCTCGGGTGCTTCTTCTCCCTCGGGTTCCTGCAAGGAAATGGAGAAGACACACACAGTCTGTCATTTGTCTCCACCTTATATATGGGCTGGAGTATTGTGAACCAATTAGGGAGGTGTTGTTCAGGAAGTCTATAAAAGTTCCCATTAGCCCCGCCCCCTTTCTCTCGTAACGAAGTTGCCTCCATGCCTGGTCCACCAAGCCCGCGCAACCGAAAGGAATGCCGGCCTCCACGTGAGCCGACACCGCCGGAGTCGCTGGGCCTCTGCAACGAGAAATGAAAGGTGTGTGTGTCAAGAAACTCAGTGAGTCAGTTGGAAATTACACTCTCTAAGATTTTGGAATAGTTTTGTAGAATAGAGAGGACGAAAGTTAGCAGGAAAGTGAAGATTTAGGCAAAGTTTCTTAAAGATAGGGATGATGGTAGTCTATTTGGAGGATGATGGAAAAGTGGCACTGTCAAAAGAGGAGTTGAAAAGGTAAGTAAGATATGGAGCAACACCGGGAGCTATGGATTTCACTATGTGTGGGGATAGAGGGTCGATGGGAGGACATGACTGGTTAGCCCCGAGGAGAAGGTCAAGTATTTTATCAGAGTTAGTGGGGGCAAAGGAAAACATTGTTTCAGGCGAGGAAGGTTGAGGTGGCGGACAAAAGAGATAGTAAGAGCAGCGCATGGTGAGGGCGTTACTAGGCAAAAACTGGATTGGTACTCACAAGGAAGTAGTTGGACTCAGCAAAGAAATAGCTCAAAGGTGAAGTGGCAAAGAGGCTGGAGGAAAAGCTGGAGGTTTGCCCTTAGCTGTTTGCCCTTTGCTGGGTTACCCGGGGCTGATTCGCCCTCAAGCAAGGAGTAAAGTACTGGAAGTGGTGAGGAGCATCCAATGGCAGGAAGGGGAGGCAGGACCCCCAGCCTGCAGACACAGAACAGGTCAGGCTGGCAGATGGAGTCCTGACCCGGCAGCCCTGTTTATCAGTTAATGGTGATGTAGGTGGCTGAGAGGAGTGGGCTGGATGGAGGATGCTACACTCAGATTAACAGCAGGAGCCGGTGGGGGAGCCAGCTCACCTCAGCAGACAGCATCAGGCAGATGGAATGAATGCCTCTGGTACTTTTGTCATGAGCTCTGTGTTGCTCTCAGCCCAGTTGAAGCCCATTGTGGAGGTGAAAAGATCTTTCAAAGATGGTGCCTTTAGGGTCAGAGGTCACCTACGCAGTCCCTACACAGAGCTGTCAACTGATCTGCGTTTCTGGGTGTGACCTGCTAAACAATAACAAACCCCCAAGGCTGCAGTGTCTGGAAACCGGCAGGCATGGCACGCTGAAAAAAAAAGGTCATCACTTACCAAAGTGACGATCCTTTTACATTAAAAACTAGCCTACCATCTCCATACAATGGCTTTATTGAGGGCTGTTTCTGCCATTGACAGATCTTTGACATCCTGTGACCTCCTAACGTTTGAGGTTTACGTAGCCCAGAAGTGCATAGCCTTGCTGCTGAGTTTATGGCCCTTTGGGAACGTGCACCTGTTACTGGATGGGATCACAACAGAATAATTCTGAGTCCAAATAACCGGACAAACTCAAGAAGATGACAAGTTGCTGTTTCATTAGCAATTATCTAAAACAGGGAGTTTACAATGAACATCAACGGACGTACGATCATTCTCTCAGTGATTTCCACTAAGAATACACTTACATACTTCTTTATACGTCAGAATGACATAATCCTACGTGGCAATAGTGAAAAACCTATGAAGGGGTGGTATTGGTTAAGGGATACATCTAGATATATAATCATATAGGAGCTAGGTTTGTTATTGGCTTTCAACTATCAGGTGGACAATGTATGCCTACCTCTTCATACGTGTCATTTAAGAAGAATCAGTTACACAATGTTTCATTGGTTTCCCAAGCTTTAAGGCCCTTGGTTATACGGACTAATACAATTGGTTTGACATGCTTGTGCCATGTCTGGAACATTCGGTTCAATTAGCAGCACGTAAGCCAAGACCCAAGTGCAAGTAGATAGGACATGAGCTGCTCTACCACCCAATTAGCCCAACATCTCTCATCACCCATGCCGTCTGCCATGAAATATCTTTTGTACTTGGCCTTGCAGTGTATTCTTGTCCTGGGAATGCAAAGGGAGTAAGGGCATCCACTATCCTATCTGGAACTCCAAGTTCAAGCCCTATTTTCAGCCTCGACTCACGTGACAAGAGACCACAATTTTGTTCATTCGGCAGGCATTTAAATGTTTTAATGATTCAAGAGTTGGCATCCTCTGTGTTCTTTTTTGCACCTTAACGTGAGAGGATTCATCCTCGGCACACATGCTCCTCTTCAGCGTAGATAGCTGACCTCAACTTCTCAGCTCTTGACTTCAGGCCAGACAGCCTCTCAAAGCAGCTCCAACAACCTGTTATTTTACTGCAACACAGTCTTTCATTTTCTTTCCATGGTTCTTTTGCTTATTTATTTCATGTTACCAATGTCCAGCTTCTTTACAATGGCGGCTCCACCTGCATTCTAGTCACTACTTGTGGCTAGACTATACGATGACTTGATCTCTCTTGTGTTTCATTCATTATACTTCTGATTTCTGCAGCATCTTCTCACTGTGTAATATTCTTCTTTTACACTTTTAAGATTTACTTGAGTCTTTACTTCGCCATTTTTCCTGCAGGATGCGTGCATTGTCTTCATTCAGTATTTCAGGACTTTGTGCACACTTTCTTATGACATCATAAGTCCATTTTCTTAGCTCTCTCATTTTCCTTCAGGGAGATCCTCCTGCAGGTTGTCATCATCTCAAGGGTGCATTCGATAGGTTTGTCTCAATGGATACCGTCGTTCCAAATACTCGCTGCAGTATTGGTACAACAGCTGGTGTTAGAAAGGGCATGGTCTCATGTCTCCAATACAGGGAAGCTAGGTGCGTAGGATCTCCTGCGGATGTATACGTCTGCCCTTCTACACTGCCACAACTCCACAGAAAAAAATGATGAAGTGCTTAGGAGTAAGGTGCACACCTTATTGGTAGGACTGGTTTGGAAAATAAATGCTGATATCAATTTTTCCAAAAATAAATCATGCACTGATATACAAGTGTTTACAACAGAGTGAATTGTAAGTCCAGATAATTGTGTTTTCCCCATCACTACATATATTAATTACTGTTGTTTCAATTTATCAAGAAAGTCACTGCCAGTGAAGACATGTTCTCAGAACAGTTTTGCCCAAGATCACAAGTCTAGTGCAATCCCATCACTTCTGAATACCTATTACAGGGTAACTCAAAAGTACAATGCAGTGCACACTTTAGCTGAATGTTGCACATATGTTGTCTTTTAGACTAATAACAAATCACATCTAAGTGACACTTCTATTGGGATAAATACAAAATCACAAACAGGTAAGTTAAAGGAAACTGTGCTTGTTTTTAATTCCACAGTGCATGTTTGTCCTTTTAGTGAGGTGGGCGGAGCTATGCATATTATGCAATGTTTTGGAGCGCGGGCCATGGGAGGGTGAGCACTGCATAAGTGGCCCTCGAGCCCACTGTGAAAAGTTGGCATCTATGTCTGTAGATAGATCCTGGATGCTTCTTGTAGGTTCCCTGACCTGGAACAATAAGTGCCGCTGTTGTTATGAGCTCCATGTTGCTCTTAGGGTCTGCAGGGTCCAACAAACAGCTGAAAACATTAACATATTTAGAATCTGAACTGGTTGAAAGCTTGAAGCGACTCCCGATGATCCCATGATAGTGGCCAGTCCCAACTGTAAGACCGTTATACAGTTGTTTTGACACCAGTTATTTTTCCGATTTGTTTTTTTTATGAAAAATATTAATCGAAAAAACTAATAAAAAAATAAAGGGGAGTTGGTAAGGGGATAAAAGGGGCAGGGTTTAGGGATAGGGATTAAATTATAGCAAAGGGGGTCTTGCGGGAAAAATAGATTCATTTTTTCGATGAAAAATATTCCTATAAAAACTGGCGGTAAAAGAACATAGAACCGTGAGACCCCTGGCTTTCTCAGTGCACCTTCAAATAATTATTCGAAAGGGACTGAATCCACATCAGCCACGCGACTGCCAAGATCAGACCGTGGCATCAAGTTGTTTCATGGTCCCGAGGCCAGGACTCTATTTCGGAGTCATCTGGTTAGCTGTCACCGGTAAGTCTATGCTTGATAATAATGACTATGAGTAGGCCATGGAAATGTTGAAGTGGAGGGATGAGAGTCTGGATTCCTGTGGGACACTGCATGTGATGGTACATGGTTAAATTGAATGGGGGCACGAGAGGTTTCTGTCCTGTCGAGAGAAATGGTTTGATCTCCTGTAAAGACATTTGCTCCAGCCCTGCTTCTGTCATCCTTTTTTATCAGGATTTTGTAGCCAGTGAGGTGCCCAGATGGATGAGAACGCTTGGAATGTTGACATCAGCGTTGTTTGTGACATTGTTCTCAATAGTGTATTCAATAGTGTAGATTTGGTTCTTCTCATTGGCCTGAATGCTAATTTGGACGGATATAGGATGTTATTAGAGTCCACATGGTCCTCTAGCTGTTGATGAAGGGATTTGTTACCAGGAGATTTGCTGGGTAGAGGACATTGGAAATGGGGCGGTAGCTAGCGATTGCAATAGCTGTACGTATTTTTAAGAAAGACTTGATGTAGGATGTTGTTAATGGTTGCGGTAGGAGTCCGAGCAATTAAGGGAGGTAGACACATTCTTGGTGTTGCTTGATCGTGTTGTGGATGTCCAGTGGGCTTGGGTCTTCTGGAAACCCTGCTTGATTGCATCCCTGACTAGTATCAAGATTTCCAGTTCTGTAAATGGGCACAACATTGGCAGGGTGCAGGAAAATGAAGACATTGAGGGGGCTCTGGTCTGTGTTCATGGAAACTAAGCTGTCTGCTTGTTGTTGAGTTGCTTGTGATTTGACAAAGTGCGATAAAGCGTAAAGTGGGCTTTCTTTGATTTTATGGTGTTTACCCCTAAATACTGAGTGGTCAGGATTAGGTGTGTTTGTCTATGTTGCACTAGTCTTAACATCAAGGTTGTTTCATCACTCTTTTCTTTTTCAGGTTGTTGAGGTTACAGGTATTATCATCTGGCTGACAGTTTTTTCCACTGATTTTGTCTTTTTTGGGGCCAACTTGGCAGCGGGTGTGTTTTCCATTGGGGGAAGTTGTGGGGGTCATCCGTCTGCATTCACGTTGCACAACATAGACTGCGATTGCTTGGAGACACCAAGGCCTGTTAGTAGATCCCTTAACTTACATTTTCAATGGCCATGCTCTTTTAGCAGTCGGCAGAAGCATATGTTTACTTAGTGTGACATCGGGGGCTGAGGATCGTTAACAGTATTGGAAGGTGATCTCACCACAGAAGAGAGGGCAAACAATGTAAGCTTTCCATCACAATACATTCTGCCCAGGGGGTTTTCAGTTGTGTGGATGGAACCACTCAATTGCTTTTAAGTTGAAGGTTGTCTGAGTTTGAAGAGGGTGTTCTGGCTGTGCTAGTTTTATCTCTAACCATACATTAAAACCACCCAGGATGGTCAGGTTGTCATGTCAGAAAATGTGTCTGCTTCATAGATTATAAAGACCGTGAACTATGGACCGTTCTTTAGCCTCCTGTTCGTTGGAAAAATCATTGAGATGGCAGTGGCCAACCAGCTACATGATTGTATTTACAAACAAGTCATGCTCCGTAATAACCAATTGGGGAAGCTCTTCAAATGAAGCACAAAGGCAACTCATGCCTCATGGTCCTTCTTGACATCTTTGTTGCGTTTGACACTGTCACCTAAGACTGACCAGCCTACTCGGTATCAAAATGGGCTTCTCTGGACCAGTTCTCAACTGGTTTGCATCTTATCTCTCGGCAGGCACCAAGCCACTGCCCAGTCACCTACAGGGTCCCACAAAGTCCAATACACTCACTGTGTGCTCTAGTCTATACACAAAGCTACTGGGACCACATTGAAATGACCCCAACATCTCACACCACCAGTACATGGACGATACCCATTTATACCAAAACGTCAGTTGCATCCAGGACATTTTATGCCTCAGAAGTTGCCTCCTGTGAGAAACCAGAAGGTGTCTCACCCGCTTGTCCCTGAGGATCTGTCATCCAGGTGGCCAGGACACGGCCATTGCTTTTGGATCCAGTTCCTGGCAGTGGAGCAGTGCGGGAGGATCGCCTGTGTGAAGGGTCTTCGGGGAGTGGGACAGCTGATGGCAAGATGCGGTACCCCCTTCCCTGTAACACCTTTACCACATACTACCAGGTAGTGTACTTGAGAACTTTACCCTCCCACCCCCTTTCCCTTCATGAACACTTTCACATGGACAGCCCACTCTGGGAGAAAACAGACTCACACCTGAGCATTGTACCTAACATGTCCCTCTACTATGGTCAGGCAAGGCCAGGCAATTACTGGTAACCACTCACACCTGACTTCCATTAAACTTCCCCACACGGATAAAAGGCAGAGCACGAGAGCACACTCTGAGCGAGGAAAAGCACATGAAGGCATAGGGTTTTCCAGATGACAGCTGAACGACGGGAGAAAGACGGCAAACCTAGAAGTGTGTGCTAGGAGGGAGATACCCTTGACCTTTCCGGCAAGAAACAGTTACTTTTCTATATCCTTCAGATTAAAGAGCGTAAGGCCAGGAAACCAGACTGAAGAATCCTGCATTGTCTTAGAAATATCCAGGGCACTCCTACATGGCTGATTGATTCAGGGTGGAGCAGCAGCTGCCGTTGTACCATCCTTGGCTCCAAGAACAAAGCAGCGCCAACGAGATCAACCCAGTCGGTGAGTTGGGGAGACAGATCCAAGGTTGCAAGCAGCAACGTTGTATAAAGAGCACAAGTACCATATTACACATTTAGAAATAAGGATTGGCAATAGGTTTATTAGTATAGGCCCTTTTATTTTGACAAAGACTCCACTAGGACTGTGTTATTATTATTTGATGGTCGTAGCTTGCTCCCATCCTTAGATTGAGGTTTAGATAGGCGTTCAACCAACCCGTTGAAGTTCAATAAACACCCTTGAACTGTCATCACTTGTGTCTGTTTTCACTGTTTGATACCATGCCTTCCCTACGCTCCACACCTTCCAAGCCGAAAGGCAAGCACATACTTGAAGCTCAATCCCACAGAGACTGATTTCTTTCTGCTCTGTCATCCATCTATGCAGGATACCATTCACGTGTGGCAAAACAACATACACCTTGACGGCTTCACAGCACACCTCGCTTCGACTGCCAAATAACTTGGGTCAATTACAGACAGGACTCTCTGATTCTGACAAAATATCAACAAAAAGGACCAAACTGTCTGTTATCAGCTAACCCTTCTATAGAAGATAAAACTCTTCCTTCCACCCGAGGCCTTCCGAGCCAGAGTAGTACTCAGTAATCTCCCACCTCGATGGGAGAAATGCCCTCTTCACTGACATTCCAGCAATGCACCTGGTTCCACTTTGGGTTGCCCAACATGCTGCAACTACATTTCAGGAGGTGAGTTCAACAAAGGGGGTGCGGCTGGAGCCTTTGCTGTCTTGCTGCCGATCAACGTTTGCTTGGGTATTACTGTGCTATTTCTCCATGTGTGCTCAACCTGCAGTAGGAGAGAACATGTTTGAGGAGTGTTGGTTTCTGCCTTGAGAAGTATAAAGAGTCTAAGGAGGCTCCTCTTGATGTTATGTTCGTAACCCTGGCTCAGGGGTCCTGGGCGTGGGGAGGTGAAGGCTGTTTAGTGCTAAATATGGGTATTCACAGGTGATGGAGGAGATTGTAAAAACAGTGGGGTCCCTTATCATGTAACAGTGCCATGGTTGATGAGTTCTATGTTTTGTTGCGTGCTTCTTTCTATTCCAGGGAGTCATGTATTTTGTGGTATGTTTTGCAGGTGGTGAAAAGTTTTCTCCTGTATGATCCCAGAGGCTGGCAAGGTATCGAGAGAGGTACAAGTACGCTCGTCTAGTGGGTGCATTTAGTTTTCTTGATCAGATATTGGTATTTGTATTTTGTTTATTTGTATAGCGCACCTGCCCCAAAGGCATCTGGGTGCATATCTTAGGTTACAGTTATACATTACAGAAAGTGTACATGGTAAGAAAGTGCACAGTGAAAGTGCAAAGGATGAAATGCCAAGCATGAGGTACAGTAAATGAGCAAGTGGTCAATGTGCAGTCAGCGTTACAGTTACACATTTACAGAGGAATACAAGGTGCAATAACAGAGAGGAGTGATATACTTAGCATGAAATAAACTAGATGAGACAACGGACAAGGTACAATCAAAGGTTGTAGAATTACAAACAGGTAATATACAGTAAGGCAGTCAAGTGCATGTCGGGCAAAGGTATCAGGGTGTTGAGTCTTAGGAAGCTTGTAGATTGACCATTTGGGGTCTTGAAGTTGTTCCGGCAGGTCTCGCCAGACTCTGGTTCGAAGCAACTACTTGGTCACAGGCAGGATGTGCTTCTAGGTTTGTTGGCTGCTCTGACTCTACTGTATTTTTGGTTCCTCTTTGGAGTGGAGGTGGAGGTTGCGGTTACCCTCCTTCCCTCTCCCCTGTACTTCTTTTCACTTGCACAATCCGAATATCACAAGGCCTAGAACAGGGGTGCACAACTGATTTTGACAGAGGGCCGAAAGTACCTTACATGATGGCTATAGTGGACCGAAAAGTAAATGTGGGTGGGACGGTAGGCACAGCAGGGCATGGCGTGGCAGGAGGCTTTTCCGACCCCCAATTTTTATTAAATATACGGAAAAAGAATATGTTTTTGAGGTGTAACGATTTTTATTTGTATTTCAAACTTACATTTTGTACTACACATTTTCCATTGTTATCATTTATTTCTATTTAGTTATTGCATATCGTCTGTTTAATACAATTATGTATTTTTTATTGACCCTTGATTGGACATTCCGTTATTTTGGACTGCTATGCTTTGCTGTTTGGGTTGCCCACGAGGAGTATGGCCTTTGTTGAGTCAGGTTTCCACAAAAAGCAAATGATGTACATCTCCTAAGTGTGCCTGTTTTAGCTTTATCATTGGGTTCACTCTTGGAATGCAACACTATGCCCGGTGGCCCCCACCCCCTCAACCAAACCCTATGCCCCATGGCCCCCAACCAAACACTATGCCCTATGGCCCCAACCTCTCAACCAAACACTATGCCCCATGGCTCCCACCCATCAACCAAACACTATGCCCAGGGCCCCAACCCCCCAACCAAACACTATGCCCCATGACACCCACCCCTCAATCAAACACTATGCCCCATGGCTCCCACCCCTTAACCAAACACTATACCCCATGACACCCAACCCTCAAGCAAACACTATGCCCCATGGCTCCCACCCCTCAACCAAACACTATGCCCCATGGCTCCCTCCCCTCAACCAAACACTATGCCCGTGGCTCCCACCCCTCAACCAAACACTATGCCCCATGGCCCCCACCCCTTAACCAAACACTATACCCCATGACACCCAACCCTCAAGCAAACACTATGCCCCATGGCTCCCACCCCTCAACCAAACACTATGCCCCATGGCTCCCTCCCCTCAACCAAACACTATGCCCCATGGCCCCCACCCCTTAACCAAACACTATGCCCCATAACACCCACCCCTCAAGCAAACACTATGCCCCATGGCTCCCACCCCCAACCAAACTCTATGCCTCATGGTCCCCACCCCTCAACCAAACACTATGCCCCGTGGCCCCCACCCCCTCAACCCAACACTATGCCCCATGACACCCACCCCTCAACCAAACACTATGCCCCATGGCGCCCACTCTCAACCAAACACTATGCCCCATGGCTCCTACCCCTCAACGAAACACTATGCTCCATGACCCCCACTCCCCAACCAAACACTATGCGCCATGGCCCCCAACCAAACACTATGCCCCATGACCCCCACCCCACAACCAAACACTATGTCCCATGGCTCCTACCCCTCAAACACACACTATGCCCCATGACACCCACCCCCCCAACCGAACACGATGCCCCATGGCCGCCACTCCCCAACCAAACACTATGCCCCATGGCCCCCACCCTGGCTCCCACCCCTCAACCAAACACTATGCGCCATGGCCCCCAACCAAACACTATGCCCCATGCCACCAAGCATGCACCATGCATACATACCCATACAGGCCCCAACTCCCCCACCCCCACCCCTGCATACACTATCACTCAAAATCAAACACTCAGGCAGACATGACCTCCCCCTCCCCCACCCCTGTATCTCAACATACACTGCACTATCACACAAAAACAAACACTCAGGCAGACCCGACCCCCTCCCCCACCCCTGCATCTCAACATACACTGCACTTTCACACAAAAACAAACACTCCGGCAGACCCAACACCCCCCCCTCACACGCATCACAACATACACACACAAACATACAGGCAGGACAGACCTGACACACAAACATACATGCAGGACAGACCCAACACACAAACATACAGGCAGGATAAAGACCTGACACACACACAAACACCCACCTCCCCCAAATATGTACTTACCGGACGTGCTGGAAGGCAGGCTAGCTGGAACTCTGGCGTGGCAAGGCTGAAATGCATTCTGGCATCAAGCCTTACTGACCACACCAGCCGTAGTGCTGGCCCTCCATAGGTGCAGCACACACGCATTACGTGACTCGTAGGAGCTACATGATGCGTGTTCCCTGAGCCAATGAGGGCCAGTGTTTTGTCTGGCCACAACTGGCCTGCGGGCCGTAAGTTGTGCACCCGTGGCCTAGAAGGATCGCTTTTTGTTTTTTGTCCTCCCTTTTCCCCCACCCTCTTGTCTTGTTTGCGCCTTGAAACACATTGTGTATAGGCGCATTTTACATACCCATTAAATAAAACAAACAAAATGTTAGTTAGCCTGTTCCCTATGACTAACCCAGTGGGCCTGGGGGTTCTTTGGTTCCGGCTGTACCGTTTCGGCACTTTCTGGTGATGGTAAGGTAATGTCAAGGACAGATGGAGCCAAGTGTTTGATAGTTCTGAAATCCCAAAGGAGGCTTCCACCAGACCTGAGTCGACAGCTGGTTCAGCGTTTGCTGATGAATCTGGGAGCAAGGTGTCTTGGTGATGGGCCTTTGGTGTGTGTTAGGGAGATGTGGCAGGTCTGATTCTAACAGTGGCAGCTGTGGCAGAGCAGTCACACTTCACACTTAGGAGGAGACAGGGGCCGTAGTAAATTACATCTTACACACCCACCACCCTCATCTGCACACCATAAAGGGAGGTTCACAAAGTACATTACTGAAAAGGTACCTTTATATAAACGTGTGCATCAAGTTATATATACAATGAGAGGTACTTACTTTACAGTTAGTAAGGGGGCTTAGGGAAGCTGTGAAGAGTCTCTAAAAAAAACAAAATGTAGATACTTTGGTAAAGTTTAGCTAGAGTGAAAGTTTGTCCATAGGAATCAAAGGGAAGGAGTCTATAGGCAGCTCCCGGTTACAGGACAAAATGGAGTCAATATTTCCAGAATCAAGTGGGAGCTTTAGACGATGCTTCTGCTGGGGGCGAGGCAGCCCAACAGAGGAGATCCAGACCCGAGTTTGACGGTCAGAGGCCCTTGGAATGAAGACAGATGTAATCCACAAGGTCAGGTGCTTACCTGGTAAGAAGGTCTAATGCAAAGCTACTGAGAAACTGAAGATGACATACAACAATGGGGTAGTCCTCTAAAGACCTGGAAGGTGTGAACAAAGCACTGAATACTGAAGAAACAGAGGGCATGTGAGTTAGGGTGTTAGGCTTTCTGTGGGTCGCCGTCCAGGTTCCAGGAAACAAGGCAGCACACAGAGCCCCTGGTAAGAGAAGGATGGAACTAATGATGAAGATGAAGTTAGAGGTTTCAAAAAGATGACCTTCACATCAGTGGAACCAAGAACTGCAGCAGCTGCACAGTAGCCCAATACTAGCACTACAGGACAGGTCAGTGGATTCTACCATCAGAACTCTGCACATTAGGGCTCAACAAAGGAGGTTCCATTTGAATAAGGACAGCTCAGCAGCCTTGTTCGGCAAGTCCTGGGATGAAGCAGCATGGCAGCAACAACTCTGTCTGGTCTCCAGCACACACAAGGACCTCCCAGGTGTATTCCAGTGATGCATTCGATGCAGGTGCTTCAGGCAGAGCACACAGAGTCTCCATAGAAGAAGTATCTACAATTCCCATTGGATCAAAGCAAAGGAGAGTCTGAAACAGAACAGCCTTGGTCTGGAAGGAACAGAAGTTGTCATCAGGAGTATCAGGAGTCCTCAACATCCTCATCTTCTTCCAGACACATCAAGATTTAGTTCCAAATATAAATCTTGTGGATGGGTCATGGCATCCACTGATATACACACACACACACACACACACACACGCTGGAGATGCACCAACCTCTCCAACCACATCACGTGCAACCTGCAAAAAGTTGGAAGACTTCCAGTCAGGGAAGGTCCACCATTCTCAGGTTTTGCAGGCATACACAGAGGCATGATGGTTTGGGTAGACCATCACCAAGCACATCTGGACAGTATCAATTAGTTGGGTTACTGCTACGATCTTTGGTGGACTTACAAACTCTGTGAAGCGCAAACGAAGAAAGTTATGTTAATGCAAACAGGAGCAGAATTCAATGAGAAAGAAGAGTGGAATCAAGAGCAACATTTCACACATGTGCAATATTTGTCTTGAGTTTGTAAAGCAAGGAGCAAATGGTATATGCTTCATTCAGGAAACAGATCGCATATGCGTGATATCAGGAGCGGCTATCACAGAATCTGATCATGATCGTATATCATAAGTGCAAAATCAAAGAGCAAATATCACGGCTGCACTCAAGGAATAAATATCTTGGGTTGTATTCCAGGAAGCGATATTAAAAGGGTCACTTAGAAAGCCAATTTCATGAGGTTTCCGCCTGTGAATACCACAGTGGTGTAAAAAACAAGTGGTGGAATCAAGGAGCAAATACCCCACATTCAAGTATCACTGGGGTGCAATCAAGTTGCAAATGTCACATGAGGTCAATCAAGAAGCACATTTCACAGGGGTTCAATCGGGAGTAGAATATTGCAGCAGTGTAGATTTCACAGAATGCAGCCAAGGAACACATACCACAAGCGTGCAGTCAAAGAGCAGACATCACAAGCGTGCAAGTCAGGATCAAATATCACAATGGTGCAATCAATGAGAAAATATCACAGTATTCAATCAGTTGTGAGTATAATGGAGTTGCAAACTAGTAGCAAATGCACATTAAAAGATAGTACATTTAGTTCTGATATTTTGCAGAACTAAGTACACCTGTTGAACTTCATGAAACGAAATATGGGTTAGTGGCTAAATTGGTAACATGGTATCCTCGAGGCGTAGAGTGTAATATCAGCTTTGCCCTTTGACCTTAACTGGTGTGCATCTAAAGTGCCTTTCGCCCTGTGCCCCGAAACGTAAACATGGAAACATGTTAAATAAAGTGTACAGATGGCAATGTATGGGCTTCTGCTTAAGTTACATACAAAGGTCTAAGTGGGTAGGAACTAAAGGATACGATGTTCCCTTACTTCTCGGAGCAATCCATGATCATTCCCTTACTTTATGTAACCCGAATTACCGTTTCAGGATGGCAATTTTTTTTAATTCTTTAATTTTCTAACCTGAGCCGTGCCAATAAGTAGCCAGTGTAACATGTCACTGCACTATCTTGCATTGGTGTTCTTTATTTCAATAGACTGATTGGGACATAAAACACATTCCCAAGCAGCCAAAAAGTCCAGCACAGCAGCGATCTGCATATGAATTGCTGTTGGTGCAGCAGTGTTTGCGGGTAATGGGAGAGATGTGTGTGGCTTGTGGGCGGGCATGCGGCATGGACAAGGATAGATTTGCAGCGAGTCTAGAAGGCGTGCCGGGCCTGGGGGTGGATGTGCCGGTCGCCCTGACAGGGCCTCACTTCCCCCTGATGGGGTCTTCCGCCTCACCTTGTTGCGTGGCAGCCAGAGTCCGTAGTCCTCTTCGTGTGACTTCCCGTGCTGGGTGTGGATGGGTCTGCTTCCTTCTCCCAGGAGTGCCTGGTTGCCGCAGTCGTCCGTACCAACCACATGTGGGGCCTTCCGGCGTCGTGTTGCACGTGGCTTCCGACCCCTGGATGGCAGGATACAAATGGTGGCAGTTCTCCGTGGCCAGAATGGTGGATGTTGCACCTTCCTTACACAGCAGGAGCGTGTGCAGATGAGAAGAAAAAGAAAAAAAAATGTTTTTCTTTTTTTTTGGGGCGGGGGTTTTGTGTACCCCCCCCACTGGGTGTCCAAAAATTGTTGCAACCGCTATTGTGGCAAACAGCTGATGGTGTGTTGCACGCGTGTCTTGGGTTCCACGTCCCTCGTTGCCAGTGTTACGTTCTGCCCGTGGCGCCGCGGGGCCCGGGGACAGAACGTTTGAGGCCGCAGAGGTAGGCCTCTGCTGCTCAGCTCCGGCAGGAGCTAACAAGACACACACACACGTATCTGCCTGCACGGCCCCGGAACTGCCTCCTCTTCGTGGGGGCAGGGCTTTTATTCAGACACCCTGCGTCACCGCGTTGCGGGAAGCAGGGCGGATACAACAGTGGGCAGCAAAAGGGGCGGGTAACGGGAACACAGTTCTTCTAGTTTTTGTTTTAGACTTCGACCATTGGTTACATATCCCCCCTTCAACCGCCATCTACTTTCTGTGATAAGGGCCGTCCACTCTATTCCAAGTATCGATCCTAGCGTGCTAATCAACAAACGTTCTCTGCCAACCATTCAGCTGCATTTTGTCAAAAACGTAACGAAATGCGTTCTTAACCATACATTTTCTGAAGTATATTTTTTTTTAAATAACAGGTTGTAAGGTGTATACTTAGCGGCCTATTTTTTTTCCAGGAGGAAGTTCGATTTATTCGTGGACAAAGGAGAAACTTATCTCGCCACTAGAGGGCACTGCCGTGCCTGCCATCGAAGAACGAGGGGGGATGTTAAACAAAAGGGAAAGCTATATCTGTAGTCAAAAATAATGGCTCCAAAAGAGATTCGTCCATTCAGCCGCTCACCACACACGGTTGCTGCTCTCAAAGATGACAGCACATTTAATTGAAGCAAATTCGTATATCATTGTTTAGCGCGTGCTTACACTCTGATAAAACAGCAGGGATTCGCTCGCTAAAATAGCCTGTGTGGACCCAGGAGAGCTGGGTTCTGACCCAGGCCAGCATCCGTTCTTTTGTGATCACATGGTGTGATCCTGGATAGTCATGGCACCGCCATGCACAGCAAGCGGCCACAACTGACAACTCTCAGAAATGTGAAAGCTTTGCTCTATGCATAATTTGAATTGCACACCTGCCAACTATTTTGCTCTCGAGCTGCACCTTCTACTGCTATTAAGTTGCACTGTGAATAATAGTTGCTTTTATTACCTCCATTACTTAATGTCATCAAAAGTCACAGCAGCGAGCGCTCGCCGTCACAGCTATTTATTTTATTATGTTCTGCAGTTTGTCTTGAAGGTCTGATCAATTCAGAGAAAATATCTGATTGCAGGATGCCTTCAGCTGTGAGTGGCATTTACATTGTTCATTACGCAAATTCGAGCACAGATTTGATCAGACCCGTAAAAATGCACGTAGCCACCAGTGGAAAATGGAGTTGACAAATAGGTTCTGCAGGATTCAGATAAGGGGAAGCCAAGAGGATCGCCGATGAGCGGAGCCAGTCCATTGCCAACCACCAAATAAACATATATTCTCCCAGACGAAGGAAAATTAGTTACAGAAATGTTTTTAAAAAAATCATTGGCTGTGAAGCCAACCTAGTGTCACCGCAAAGACAGAGCTCATCACTGAAGTCGTTTTCAGTTTGAACCGGAAGAGGACCCAGAAAGAGCCCAAGCACTTCTGGGGCACCCCTGCCATGTTCTCGCAATTTACTGCACAGAGTGATGACATGCACAGAAACCGAGTGGGCTCCAGGTTCCCGTGCCTGTCACTGTTTAACAGGGGTGGCACACAATCTAAATTTATTGGGGGGGTGGTCTAACTGATGATGGGAGGGCCCACTTCAGAAACTAGGCGTGGGCAACTTGGAGGCTCTGTCCCCTCTATTCTGCCCCCAAGGGTTGCCTGGTGTGGGGCCCAAGTATCCAATGGTAAATTTTAAAGTGCAATATGCCAATGAGAATGACAGAGTGATTGGATTTTAGGATAACATACACATTTAGTTGCTTTAATAATTTGTATATCTAAAGGCCAGGTATCCGATCAAGCATCACCCTTTAATTAAGCAAGAGCGATCACCAGGGCACAAAGCGGAATGACAGTGTGGCACAAATCCAACTTCCACATGAGATAGAAAACATACATTTATGTTCATTATACCATTATATGCAAGCATGAAAACATGTTCATGCTGGCTGTGCCCATTTATTTCCCTTCTGACTGCACCGATATATGCCAATATTCCCATATATGAACATACTCATGTTTGCTTTGAAGATAATGCCAGTAATGATATTATAAGAAAACATGTTCATGCAGGCTCTGCCAGTGTATGACAGTAATCCCACATAAGGACATACTTATAATAATAACATCATGCTTACTTTACAACAGATGTGCAGTAAAAAATGTCAAACCACAGAAAGAAATGGCTAGACTGGCTGCTGAATATACATCAAGTGGCACGTTACGTGGCTATCCGGCAAGTGAATATCGCGGCATGGCCAACTGAAAGCCCCACTATAGTTATTTACAATAGGCTTTTTTGTATGGTTGAAGCAAAGGCCATGCCTGGGAAAGCACCTATTATATTCATTATAATTGTTTTTTTTCATAATGTGCTTAATACCGAAGAGATTTTATGCACGGACCCAGGATTCGAACCTGTGCTGCTCTGTGTCATCTTGTATTTGTATTTGTATTTATTTTATTTGTATAGCGCACCAGGCCCAGGGGCAACCGGGCGCATCACTTAGTTACAACATAAGCAGGACAGAATAGAACAATAATTACAAAGTTTACATGTATAGTACAAAGTTTACAGGTATAATGCAGAATTAACAGGTGTACTGATAGCCGTGGGGGACAGACAGATAGTATATATAGGGTACGGCTTTGTGGCAGTTGGACAAAGAACCCAGAGCTAGATGTCTTGGGAGGTGAGCCAGGATTTGGTAAGATGTTTGAATCTTGGGAAGGAAGGTTCGGCTCTGAGCTCATTAGGAAGCGTGTTCCATAGTTTAGCAGCCATGATAGGGAAGCTGGTTCCACCTGATCTTTGGAGATTGAAACGAGGAACAACAAGGCAGTTTGCATGAGCCATTCTGCGGGGTCTGGTGGAGTTGTGGAGGGCAAATCGGTTGGCCAGGTAACAAGGAGCTTGGTTGTGAAGGCATTTGTGAGTAAGGGCCAAGGTTTTCAGAGAGATTCGGTGTGGGATAGAGAGCCAGTGAATGTTGCATCTAGTGTCGGAAATGTGTTGGCGCCTGGGGATGTTGAGGGCCGCTCTAATCGCATTGTTTTGGACAATTTGTAGCTTGTTTAGGTTACAGCGATTGGTGCCTAGGTACAGTGCATTGCAGTAATCAATCTTGGATAATACAAGAGTCCTAGCCAAGGTAACACAATTGGTAGCAGAGGGAAAAGGGCGACAGGCTGTAATAAGCTTGCAGGTATATGCCGCTACGGATGAGACTGAGTTAGTTTGTCTGGTCAGGGATAGGGTCGAGTCAATGTAGATGCGGTTGCTTCCAAGATGAGCACAAGCTATACTACCCGTGCTCATACATGCTAATAGGTCCAGTGCAGTAAGCATCTTTGAATTTTGAGGACTCGAGCGATGTGCCATATCGTGGTTCATATATTCTGGAAAAGTGATGTTGCAATGCACCTCGTCATTTTTGTTATTTTATTTGAGCATGCTAATCAGACACCTCATTACGATTGTGGCGGTAAGGCAACAACGGTGCCGGTAGTGCTACTAGCACCGTTGTTACCATACCGCCACAGTACGAATTCTGTTTGCGTGTGCCGCTCTGCACCATGCTCCCCACCCCCATTCTGCCCTATGGGGCAGAATGGGGATCGGGAGCCCAGCCATACCGGCACCCGCGAATGGGCAATTACCGGCCCATTCAACTCCTAATGGGCCAGTAATGGCCCATTCGCGGGTGCCGGTAGCGAGTTGCCGTGCCCTTATTAAGGGCACGGCTACCGCCAAACTCGAAAAGAGGCCCACTGTCTGCCCTTTTGATCCCATTGAGAACTATAGATGTGGGACTGATGCATACTCAAGCCATCATGAGGCCAATGGGAGCCACACTGGCTTTGCATGTTTGAAACAGCTACTTGCATAATTCGTGGAGAACTTGTGGATATCACAGCACATGTTGTGTGGCCTATGGCATGAACAGGTATGTATACAAATCTCCACCTTTTTAAATAAATAACCTCAACTTGATAAAATGCTTAAACTAGGTGCATTCCTTGTATGAATTTGAGTTAAGAATTTTAACTTCATAGTATTTTAAGGCATTGACACAACATCCCTGATGAACGATGAGCCAAAGATCACTGGCACAAGCAGCCAAAGCTTAAGTTGGCTTTCTGTGAAACAAAATATTAGAAATTGTGTAGTTTTCTGTGTAATGCGACCACGTGTCTAGATAGGTTGCCATGTTCCTTCCCCAAATACTATTGTATAAAATGGAATACCTGACCTATATTGTCTGCACTATATCCTATCCTAGACTAGTGTGGATGGCGGATTTCATATTTTTTCATGTGAATGTCAACTATTTGGTCTTTATGTGTATATTATGGTGACCGAGCCATCCTAGGTGTTTTGAGTTTTTGCTTGCCTGTTAGTTCGGGGGTAATACAGTCCTAGTGACTTTTCATGTGTTAGTTGGCAAAAATATTTCAGTTATTTCAATGAATTGACTCCATATATATGTATAAGAATACATGTATGTCTATTTTTCTAAAAAGCATTTGGGTTCTTTTGATGTTGATGTTTGTCTCAAAGTTTCTACTCTTGTGTTTGTTAAACTGAATTGGATTCGTATTTTATGTTAATGCAATATTTTCTGACCCGCGGGACCGAAACAAAGATTGAATACTTGGGTCGCCATCTATATATGTGTTTTATTATGCTATAAGAAAACATGTTCATGCGGGCTCCGCCAGTATATGACAATATCCCCACATAAGGGCATACCTCTGGTGGCTTTGCCATTAACAATACCATTTCATAAGAAGAAAACATGTCCAAAGTGGCTGCACAATGTAGGCCAGTCTAGACACGTAATATCACTTACCATGCGTACTTTACAAGAGATGAGATGCACAGTAAAAAATGGCAAGCCACAGAATGAAGTAGCTATACTGGCTGAACTAAAATGCCAGTCTAGCCAAGTAATAACATGTCATCCCTATTTTATCATAGATGATTATTATAGATGCCCAGTAAAATAAAGTAATGCCACAGTAATAAATGACTAGACTGGCTGCACCAAAATGCCATTCTAGCCACATAACAAATATCATGCTTACTTTATCATGGATGCCCATTAAAATAGCATGTTTAGCAAAATACCCAAATCCCCACCTGTCACTCTCCGCCCTACACCCACACACCCCCTACCTTCCACATCCTCCCAGGCAAAATCAGCCCAAGCATTATAAATAAGTGCACACACACACGCACGATTACACATCATTCACTCACTCATTTAAACATACCATTCACTTGCGCCCCATACATCATACACTCATTCACACACTCACTCATTCACACACACATTACATAACACATATACACACTCCTTGCACACATGCATACATACATAATGTTATTACATCATGTTATGTTATGTTATTGAATTCTGATAAGGCACAACACACCCAAGGCCTCAGTGCGCTGCAAGAAAGAGGGCCAATACAAGGGGTCAGCAGCAAGACAGCAAGACTGAAAGAGTTCCAGTCTAATCACTGGAATTAAAAAATAGTGTCTTCACAACTTTTTTGAGGTCTGCAAGACTGGATGTGACGCGGATGCTAACAGGTATGGAGTTCCAAAGAATAGGGGCCTGAACAGAGAAGCACCGACCACCAGTTTCTCATTTTGTGCTGGGGTACAGAAAGTTTAAATTGCTCGCTGGACCTAAGAGTGTGAATAGAAAGATTAATTCTTGATCTATTAGCCAGAAAGCTGGGTGTTTGGTTAGTAAGGCATTTATATGACAAAGCCAAGATTTTATGAGAAATGCAGTGGCGAATAGGCAGTCAGAGCAATTATCATCTTGACTGAGTGACATGATCACGCCGGCCCAGATTGCAGATTGTTCTGAGCACATTATTTTGGACTACCTGAAGGCTGTGGAGTTTTTTTTAAGTGCCTGTGAAAAGGCTGTTACAATAATCCAGGCATGAATTAACAATTATGAACATAACATTTTTATTTCAGAAACATGTTGATTCATGGTAAAACCAGAATGTAGTATAACACCAAGAGTTTTAACATGGAAACTGACCACAATACAACAATTTGAGATAAGAAAATGGGAGTACCGCGCTTCAAGTTTCAAAATTCGTTGAGGCGAGCCAAAAAGTCATAAGTTCTGTCTTATTGTTATTCAGCGCCAGTGAATTATGAGTCACCCAGCGCCGGATCATATCATGGATGCTGTTCAAACGAAAAAGATCAGCGGCATAGTCTCCATCAAGTTCTAGGATAAGCTGGGTGTCATCAGCGTAATTAGTGTAGACGACACCAGTACTATCAAGCATGTCAAACAGCAGGTGGGTTCAAATATTATATAAAATAGGTGAGAGGCATGCACTAAGTGGAACCCCACATAAGAGGGGCTGCGGAGGAGCCTTAAAGTCGTCAATAGCCACCCATGCTGTTCTGGGGCCAAGGAATGACACAGGTAATGAGCTGACATGCAACACCCTTTAAAATCGCTAGTTTCAGGAAAGACTTACCTCGCCTCTCTGCCAATGAAAAAGCAAGTGAGAATACCAGCCACCTCCCGCAGATGCGAAAGAACACATAACGCTGTTACGATGGCTTGCATCCGTGGGGAGGGTGCTGAGGAATGCGATGGAGGCTTTTCTTGAAACTAGCAGATTTAAAGCTTTACTGCATTTGTGCATTGAGTGGACGAAGAGTGGCAGTCTTGCAGGAGAGTCTGTTGCCCAGTTCTACTCTTTTCAGCGTGGGGGAGGACCCTCACATATAAACCCTTTCTATCCGCGGAGCGGACGCGGAGTGGACGAAGAGTGGCAGTCTTGCAGGAGAGTCTGTTGCCCAGTTCTACTCTTTTCAGCGTGGGGGAGGACCCTCACATATAAACCCTTTCTATCCGCGGAGCGGACGCGGAGTGGACGAAGAGTGGCAGTCTTGCAGGAGAGTCTGTTGCCCAGTTCTACTCTTTTCAGCGTGGGGGAGGACCCTCACATATAAACCCTTTCTATCCGCGGAGCGGACGCGGAGTGGACGAAGAGTGGCAGTCTTGCAGTCATGTCAGCCAGGGCTGCAAGGGCAAACAGAGAAATGCGGGAAACTGCCATGAACCCAGAGCAAAATGAGCCTCCAAGAGAGCCTCCAAGAGAGGAAGAAATGGAAGAAGAGGGCAGACGCCTGAGGAGCGCCAAACTAAACCAGAAACAGCTGAGTCATAAACAACAACAACAAACACCAACATTCATGGATTCCCCAGAGACATTACCTCAAATGGGCTCCCCAAAACCGACGCCCCAGCAAGCGCCAGCGAACACCATAAAGGTATATCCAACCAAAAGCAAAGTCTTCCGGCCTCCAGTCTCAGAAGATCCCAAAGCAGCCCAGCATGACCCCCAGGAACGATCAGCCTTAACTGGAGGAGCAACTGATGACAAATGGGCAAAGAGCCTGGAAATCAAGACAGCTGAGGCCATGGCTGGCCGGAAAGACACCCGGCCGCCACTCCTAGCCGCCGCGGTTGAGCGGGACCCCGCGGAAGCGGCCCTCGAAGGAGGACCGCGGTCCGCGTGGGACGGCGGGGAGGGGCGGACGGGGCAGGAAGACACGGCCAAGGCGGACAGAGCCGCCGGGAGAGCGAGCCTCGGAGTGGGAACTAGGCCTGCCGGTCCGGCGCAGCACCCAATACCTCCCTCCCCCGGAGCCCAGCTGAGCGCTCCTCGCCCCACGGCGGGAGCCCTCGGAGGAGGGCTGCCAGACGTGGAAGCTGCTGAAGGAGGGGGGGGAAAAGAGACAGATGGCACGACGGCCCCAGGAGAGGCAGAACCGGAGGAGGTGGCGGGCACCCCACCCGAAGAGAACGGGCAGGGGAAGCCCGACGGAGAGCTGCACATCAACGGAGTACCGTCGACGTGTTCACTGGCGGAAAGGAAAGTGAAAGTGGTGGCTCTCATTCACAAAGAGGCGGAGGAAAGTGCAGAGACCAGTTGGGTCCCAGAAAAAATCAATGTACAAGGGCCATCAAACCCCAATAAAAAGAAAAGACAGAGAACAAGTTCCCTGCCTCTCAAGAAACTCAAGAACCGTATAACAACGAAAAACAAGTTTAGCAGCAGAACGAAAAAAGGGCCCCAGAAGCCCGAACAGCAACAAAAAACACCTGACCAATTGTTGATCAATACAAACGAAAACGACCCACCGCGAGGAGAAGGAGGGGTACTTAAAAACTCAATAAAAGATTATTTTTACGCAAACAGCAGACATAAAGCAACAAAAGAGTACCCGCAGAGGGAACTTACAGATCTTGAAATACTCGAAGCTTTAAACGACTGCCTGCCGGTAGCAAAACTACGCAGAGTTGAGCAATACGTTAGCGACAACCGGCCGCACAGTAAAAGACGGCCCTCAGGAGAAAGCAACAAGCCACAAGGGCAGTGGATTGACAAAGTGGGGCCTGAGGGGGAACCACCGTGCCCGACACTAGCCCAAAAGATTTCCACGAACTCACCAAGAGGCCAGCAAAATTTGAAACCGACAAAAGTCACAGAGAAGGGGGAATTGAAGAGAAACTCGGGCAAAGACCTAGAAATGGGGACTGTCACGTCTGAGTACATAGAAAACCCCCACACCATCCAAGAGGAGAGCCTCATTACAGTTGACCCAAATGACCCAATGGACTTAACAACAGAAATAAAGGAAGGCTCCTGCAACTTCAATCAGGCAACACCCTCACTCCCCGAGGGTATCACCTTGAACGTTGATAACTTCACAGGAACATACAGAGATAAAGTAAATAAGACATCAAATAAAATGCTGGGTCCAGAAAACCTCAACCAAGCGGGGCTCTGCAAAGTCCAAAACGAAAACACGACAAAAGGTAGGCCACCCATAGCAGACCCAGACGAATCTAATCAAGAAAACCTTACGAGACCCCATATCAACCAAAACTTGAATATGGGGGGAAATGACATTCGAAGTCCCCACATCGACAAAAACCGAAAAGGAAGAGCCTCACTAGAAACAACAAGGCCAAGTCGAGGCAGCTGGTCAAATCAGACAACAATCTTAACTGAATCCCCCTTAAGAAGAACTCCGTTACAGCACTCGACCAGCCCGACGGATTCCTCAAATAAAAAAAAAATGGACTTACTGTCAATTATGTCATCAGTGAACATTGCACTGGCACCATTTATGAAACTTTACGAAACTATCGCTGACTCCTTGAAAGACCACACAAGCATCCAAGCGATGATCCACAGTAAAGTTATCTTCTTGGAAGCTTACGTTATGGCCTTGGAAGCCAGAAAATCAAGCACAGCTACAATAAACGACGAGGGTTCGCCTCCACGACAAAAAGAGCAGTACGAAGACAAAGAACAAAGGCCGGTGAACAAAACGAGGGGGACTCAAACCACAGCTACTATAGGCCATACAACAAATAATCCACCAACAAAGGGAGTAAATAAAGAGGTGAATCTAAAACAAACTGAGACCCAACCAACAAAGAGACCACCATCTAGACAACCCCCAACTGGAAATCAAACTGCAGAAGGTATTTTTCAACTTTTCACACGACCAGTAAAACACAAGGAAAAACCACAAATGAAGGACAAAGAAATAGAGCCGAGGCAAACAAAAAATCCTGAAATTTCAGAAAAAAGAATCACCAGTTTATCACCGCCAATAACTGAAACGCCAAAAAAAAGAACCTTTACCCTATCCCCATCAACAATTGAACGCATCGAAGACGAAGAATTGATGAATCTGAGCCAACATCTGGCAGAGAATTCGCCCATGAGTCCAGTTGCACATTGCTCCAGTGAAGCACCAACATCACAATCACACAAAGGAAAGGAAAATACAGAATTCATAAGAAGAAACGAAGAAGCGACTAGAGGAAAAGCAGCAAAAAATTATAGGGAAAACGTGAAGAATGCAATAAACAAGGGCGCCAGTCCGATTGACGCAGAAAGACAGACAACGCCAAAAAGGATGCAGAAAGAAACAAAAAAAGAAAACGGAAGGTCGAAATCGAGACCCAGAGACAATCTGACCTCAGGAAACTGGAAAAAAGAACAAAGATACAACTCCTCAAGACAGAAAGGGGGTGAACGCGGTAAATCAAGAAGGAGATCGGCAGGTAGACGGAACGATCACAAACACATAAGAAAGCCGTCTAGAAACATAACACCGGGTAGACCGCGTTCCCAATCCACGAACGCCCATAACAAACCCAATACTGAAAAACGACTCAGCTCGTCACGAGACAAAGGAGAAACGATCTTTCGGTACAGATCCAGAACACAGAAATACAACCTAAAACCGAAAAAAGTGGACAAAGCTAAATGGCGTATAAAGATCACACAAGTGAAAGAAAACAGAGACGAAATAATCTTGAACCGAAACTCAGTGTTAACACTGTTTAAATACATTCGAAAGCTGAATAAAATAAAATCAGAAGATCTGCTTGTAGTAGAGCCAAGCCACGAAAATACAAAAGCAAAAACGGTACTCTATGTAACATCAACAACGTTGAAAAACCTGATCCTCGACTGTAGTGAAGAGCTGGACGAAATGGGCTACGAAGTTAAAGTGCAATCAAACAAAAGTGAAGAAGACAATAAAAGGGAGGCTGAAAACACAAGGCGTACTAATCCCAGTAAAAAGGAAGCAGACAGACACCCAATAAGTGCCTTAGGAAGAATGGGTCGCAATAAGTCGTCTGAAAAAAACAAGGACAGAGCAAGAGTCCGGGGAGCTGAAGAGAAACTGAGGGAAAAGCGACAAGCCTCGAAAGAAAACAAAAATCACGAAAGTCTTATAAAAACCAAAGACACAAAAAAACTTAATAAGGCCAAGGAAATTTCAGAAATAACAGCCAAACTCCCAACAGAAAAACCTCCCCAAAAAAGATGTGAACCCACGAAAGACATATGGTCCTGGTTGCCCAAAATTCTGAGGGGAAAAAAGCAAACATAGCAACCAGCGAGAGACGAGCACAGTCTACATGACAGACGTCGCGCGACCCCCTCAAAGTGCGAACTAAAAATGTGCTCGTGGAACACGAGAGGACATACCCACTTATTGTCTCCAAAAGACATGGACCTGGGATTATACGATCTTCTATGCCTCCAAGAAACCTGGCTGACTGAACCCCCTGCAATAGGGGGGTTCGAAGTCATCCTTGCACCAGCCAAACAAGGAAGTCGAGGAAGACCTTCGTCGGGATTACTGATCGCAACCAAAAAAGACTCAGGGATCAAACTAGAAGAAACATTGATCAGCAACCAAATGATCCTGATGGTTAAGGCGGCATGGAGACGGTGGAGCACCGTTAAAAACGCCTACGAGAAAGTCACCTTAATCGTAGTAAATACCTACTGGAACCCCGCAAGTATAGAGCCTACCGCCTACATAGAAAAAATGGAGGACGCGATAGATGAGGCACTATCGGAACATCTGGTAACATACTTCCTCATATGCGGTGACCTGAACGCTACGTGTATGAGCTCGGAAGAAAGAGTGGCGCACCTAGGCCACAACTCAACAGGCAAACAACGCGGCAACCTATGGGTCAAATTGATGAATTCAAGAAACCTTCACAATTTGCACGAAGCATTCCCAGACCCAAATCGCCCGCCATCATGGGAAATGAAGGAACTGGCAGGTACAATAGACTACATCTACGTCACTGAACCATTACTGGCAATAACGAAAGATTTTGAAATTACAAGAGTCACAGCCAGCGACCACAACCCCCTGTCAACAACCTGGATGTCAATAAGGCCACAGAACGAGTATGTTGAGCACCAAGTCATAGCCAACACGAAGGGAAATCGTCTATACCTTACAACTGAGGCCATCAAGGAAATAGAAAAAGGATTCAGCTCAATGCTAAATCACTTGGGCAAAAATACTACAGATTATACGCCATTCCTGACGAAGTTTAAGAAGACTCGTAAAACAAAAACAAACAGTGAAAATCCCCCAAGACATGTGTACGACCTAACACTGGTGGAGAAACGTCGGGCACTGCGAAAAATACAGCGCAAAGCAAAATCTTCAGGATCTCCAGGGGCTGTGAGAGCGGCAGAAGCGGAAACCAAACTATACAAAGCATGGGTTAAAGGCCACAGACTGTCTCTCTACCAACAAGATGCTGAAATCATTCTAAAAGCGATAAGTGGCAAGAACACAAAAGAATTCTGGAAAATCTTGAGAGCGGCTAACGAAACCCAAGAAAATACAATCATAAACGAGATTGGGGAAACTACTTGGACAAAACATTTCACTACTATGTACCAGGCACCAAGTTCCAACTTAAAATTACAGGTCGGAATGTCTACGGAGCCATGGATAATCATTGACGACCCACAGGAAATCCAAATGAAAATCAGAGGCTTAAAAAACTCTCACGCCCCAGGACCCGACGGGATCACAAACTCCGATCTAAAAACACTTGAAAATGAGTGGCCAAGCCTGCTAAGCAAAATCTTTGGCAGAAGTTGCAACTTAAAAACGATACCACCCTCATGGAAACAAGCAACAATCGTTCCAATATTCAAGAAAGGAGACAAAAAAGACCCGAAAAATTACAGACCGATTGCGCTCCTGGACGTCATCGGCAAAGTGTTTGGTTCAATGCTTCTCGATCGCTTCAAGATCTGGATGGAGGAATCACCCTGTAACGACCCACTCCAAACAGGATTCAAAAGAAACCTGGGCACGACAGCCAACATTCTAATGCTAAACGTGCTGAAAAACAGAGTACTGGAAGGAGGAACGAGAATTTTTGTGGCATTCATCGATCTGACACAAGCATTCGATCGGATAGACAGGGCCCGCCTATGGTCCAAACTGGAGACCTGGGAATGTCCACCGTCTATATTAAACCCGATCAAAGCACTATACACCGACACCTCAATACGCATCCGACTTGACCAAAACGGCCTGCTATCAGCACCCATCCCAACAGCGAGAGGAGTGAAGCAGGGGTGCCCGCTGGCCCCGGCCCTGTTTTTGGCATTCATTGGAGACATCCAAAACGAGGACCCAACAATTAGAGCATTTCCCCCAAAAATATGCAAAACCCCGATAACACGTTTGCTTTATGCAGACGACCTGGTCCTAATGGATCATACACCGATTGGTCTGCAGCGTCAACTGACAAAGCTCCAAGGGTACATGCAAGAAAACAAACTGGAAATAAACGTAAAGAAAACAAAATTCTTAGTACTGGAAAAAGTGACCAGGAAAACAGAAAAATTGAAACTAACTTTGGAAGGATCACTGATCGAGCGAGTGTTTAACTTCAAATACCTAGGAGTAACCCTAGACTCCTCTTCGCAAGACAAAGCCATGCAATCGGTCCTGATGTCCAAAGCCAACAAATTGGCAGCCCAAGCCAGGGCCATAGACAAAAAGTTTGGAAGATTCTCACTTATCCCTGTGCTAGAATACTACAAGAAAAAGGTGATGCCGACACTAACATATGGGGGAGATGCTATGATGAACTTACCACGATCCATTTGGACAAAAATTGAGGCAAAGTTCTGGCGAAAAGTCCTCAGTCTCCCAAACTCGACCCCAATAGCCTCAATTCGACGAGAGCTCAGTTTACCCTCTCTCAGAAGTTCAGTCTCACAATCGTCTCTAAGACTGTTCAGGAAATGCCGGATGGCTGAACCACCATCAATATACTTTCTCATCAACCTCGAAATAGAAAGGAATACAAGCAAAACCCTCAAAAAATGGAAAGAAGAAAACTTCAGCTTGCTAGAACAGGTCAATGCAGACGAAGAACAACTAATAAAGTACCCAAAGAGAACCTTCACCAAAATCAAAGAACTCGACTGGATAAGCACCCTGGAGACAGCAGGAAAAAACAAACTAACCTTACACCTGCCGTCAACCACGAAAAAACTCAATGAACTCCAGGAATATATAAAGAAGTTCCCATCCAGGAAAGGGAGAGACATGCTGATGAGAGCCCGTCTAAATGTCTTGCAGACAAATGAGATCCTGACAATTAGAGGCCAGTCGGAGAACAATAATTGTCGATTTTGTGAGACACAAGAAAAGGAAACAATCCGCCACTTGCTCCTAAAATGTGCCTCAAACCAACATATAAGAAGAAGATACTTAAAAGCAACCTTCTCAGATTTCATCATAGAGGACGAAGAAACATGTTGGTCTCGTTTGATTGGAGGCGACAAAACATCATGGCAAATAGCATCCTACAAAATCTTGGAAGCCATAAACTGGCCGATAAAGGCACATTTTTAGAGAGCTGTTCTCATTTTATCATCTTCTTTCCTTTTTATCTTCGCCACGCTTACAGACACAGACAGAAACCTCAAACTTTGTAAAAATCTTTTGATTAAATACAAATAAAAAAAAAAAAAAAAAAAAAAATACATTTCTATGCACGAACACAGTAAAACATTAACGCCGCCAGTTTCAGGAAAGGGGTCGCTCCCCTCTCTGTCGAACAAAAAGTAAGTGCTGAAGCCCCACCACTCAACTCACATTCCAATGAGGCTGAAGACTGGTTAGCCCAATAGCATTGCACGCCTGCTGCTTAATGCAGTGACTCTGTGTCGATTTCTGCCATGTGCGCAGTGGTGTGCAACGGGCACCGCATGATAAATATGGTGGGTGTCATTTTTCAGTGGATTCCTGCTGACTAAGCCTGATTTTTCCAGTCTTACAATAAGCAGGACAATCCCCAGGAACCCAGCCTCACTCCCGGATTGGCTTGAGGTTCAGTATTGCGCCACATGGTTTCTGCTCTGTGCGATTGATCAGTAGATAATAGGATAGGTGGGGGTGGACCTTTAATCCCTTTAACCCAAACCAGGCCCACCACTTAAGAAGCGAGTACATGGTTGTACATAAAGCAGGTTTATTGTACAAAAGCTCTGGGGAGCAGATAGATGGTGTTACAGGACCAAACTAACCCACGTCTCAACAATACAACATCAGTTGCCAGTTTATATACTTTTTACCAACAATTTAAAAGACTCCCAGATGTGTTTATTACTCTACACCCACCAAATATGATTGGACAAAACCCCTTCAAAGAAATCACATCTTTCCCCAAGTCTTCCATTTTCATTGGTCAGGCTTACCTTCATTATTATCTTCAGATCATATTTTAAAACACACATCTTCTTGGGATTGTTTGTAGTAGGTCCTGGCGTTGGTGCATGGTTTAAACGTTAGTAATGAAAACATAATTCATTGCTAGCAATAACTGGCCTAAAACCTTTAACGTTAAGTATGATTGCACATGGTCTGGCTAACATATGTTAGCAAATAGAGGAAAGTCTGCTTGACCATTATTTCCCTTTAACTATAGATCGCCATCTCCATTCCACAGACTTCTGGCATCTTTAAAAGACCTTCTAAGGTATGCAGCTACATACAACCTCTGATGACCTGCAAAAATACTTAACTGAACAAATGACTAATCCCCTCTAAAGATTTTAATACAATGGACAAGATCACATCTGTTTCCTTGCAACATTTCCAATCTACAAGGCTCCCACTTTATTGCACAATTGAAACTTCTAAATAGCTTTAGGCGTTTAGCTTATACCGTGTTTTAATACTGACCAGAATAAACAACAAAACTCTCTTGGTCACGCTCTCAAACATCAGGAGATTATATGTACTATCTACGAGACTTTTCAGACCATAAACCCAAGGCTATTTTTGCAGATGCTGACCGCAAAAGGTTGAGATTACTCATTCCCTCCCTTTTGTCGTCTGAAAACCTGTTTAGAAGTCAAGGTGCATTTTGCAAGAGAGCCCCAACCACTATTTTCTGATTTATTGTATAAAGGGCATTTGTATTGAGATTCACTAATTTCTCAGGTATTTATATTTAGGTACATGTATGTGTTTACATTTCATAGATTCAATACGCTTTCTTTCTGCGTGCATGCAAGCTAATATTGTATCAGTTCTGAACAAAAAGTAAACCATGCTCAGTTTGCCACACCCCAGACATCAATACGGTGCTCATAACATGAATTCCTCACAATAGAAGGCACCCTTCTTGACCACCCACACATTCCCCCCTTTAGTTAATACTTTAACTAACAAATCATAATTATCCTCTTGCTGAACATCTCCACAACCATCTCTGACCCTGCTCTCCATATGGGCATAGTCCTCCAATGAATCAACCTGACTCGTCCCCCCACCATTTCCACAATCTAATTCCCCCTTCACACAAGCATGCAAATTTGGTGGAGTTTTAGTACTCATTTGGGATGAAGCAGTGGTGGCCCTAGTCTTGGTCAGGGTTACGATCATCATAGCCACACCTGATGGTACCTTGGCAGAGCAACAACAAAAAGCTAACTGACAGAAAACAAAAAAGAATAAGTAAAAAGACAAAAATAAGCATAAGAATCTTCCCACCAAGACTCAACCAGGGAGGTACCCATGCACCCAAAGAGTCTATCCATGAGTTGTTGGTGATCCCAGCTCAGTTTCCATGACTTCTTTCAGTTTCTGCAGAGCAGCGATGGTCCTGGTGAGCGTGCCATTTTCAGTGTCACTTGGAGGCACACATGTACAGCAGGTACTCCCTATCTTCCAACATACGCCACCCTCCATTGCTGTCAAGAGGTTGAATATGAATAGTTTCTGCTAAATTATGATCCTTAACTATATAATGGGTGAGGTAAATGCCTAATCTAAACCTATATCTAAGATGGGAGCAAGCTACGACCATCAAATAATAATAATACAGTCCTAGTGTATCTTAGTCAAATAAAAAAGGCCTAACCTAAAAACCTATTTCCAATCCTTACTGCTATGCTACAAAATAGTGTGAGATAATGTTCACAAGAAAAGAAAGAAATGTTCTCAAAATAATAAGTAAGGACGGTATGGCTGGGTTCTCCCTTTTGCAAGTTTTTAGCACACAACAAGGTGGGACTCTTGTGCACGGCACACTCCTGGGCTTCTCCAGCACAAGCTTATAGTTTGTTTCCAAAATATCATGGCCTTCTGTGGCCAAGTGTGTTTCCCAGAAAGTCTCTTGCCTCAGAGGACCTGATGTGCCATAAACAACAACAACAAAAAGTTCCTTTCAGTAATCTTCACGTCAGGTGATTTCTCTTCAACCTTGGATCCCCCTTAGCCAGGCTCTGATCCTTCTTGCAACATGGGTCTCCCTCAGTCTGGTTCACTACGGCCTTTTGTTCAAAGTATCAGCAACTTGTAACATTCAAGAGTCTCAAAGTCTGTTTAAACAACCATTTACTGTGGACATCCCTCAGCAGTGTTCACACTTGCCGTCACAATGTTCATGGGTGCATCACTGTTCACCCCAATTTGCAGGCATCCCTCAGTCGGATTCACATTTGACAAATGTACAGTTCACTTTGTTTTATCACAATGCGGGATGTACTTCTCTTAGCTTTCCTCTCGATTGTACTAGAGGCTTGGCTTGACCCTTGTATGACCACTTTGACACCTCACACCGACCTCTCCTAGGGCCTCTTGCTATTTGTAGTTTCAACAAAGGGGACAAGCCAGAGTCCTTCAAATGAGCGTCCATGTGGCTGGACCACTCTGCAGCTGGTCCTTCACGGGATCTTAAATGTTCAATCACACACAAGTTCTTTGTTCATATAATGTTGCCGTTTGCAACCTTGGGCTCAACACAGTCTGGTTTACTATTAGCTCTCTCAGACTCACCGCTTGTGCTGAACTTGTAGGTGTTTCTTGCCTCTGAAATCAAGGACAGTACCACAGTGGCAAGCGCTTATTCCTGCGTTGGCTATCAATGCAGGAGGGCCCTGTGCACCGTTGACATCTTTCACACCACATGCCAGCTGTAGTTCCCAGTCTTATTGTTCCTTTCACAGAGCCTTTGTGGATCTGGGCTGAAATGGGCAAGAGCACTTCTCTCCTTGTCCTCCTTCCAGGTCTCGCTGCCTTTCTTCCCCATTTGAACTGCCGTCCTGGAATAACTGCTTCCTGGTGCATTTGGCCTTGCTCATAGTGTGCTCTCGCGCTCCGCCTTTTATCGCCGCGGGAAGGGAAAGGACAGTCAGGTGTGTGTAGTTATCGGCAATTGCCTGACTCTGCCTGACCTTTGAGTTGGGACATGTCAGGTAAACAGCTCTGGTGTTAGTCCATTGTCTTTCACATAGTGAGAAAGTGTTCGTATTGTGAAAAGGAGAGGGTTAGAGCTTCTAAATATCCTATTGGATAGGATGGGGAACAGCTGTTATAAGGAAGGGGGTACCACGTCTCACCCTTTGGTGTCCCACCTCCACTCCCCAAAAACCCCTCATTCAGGTGATCCTCCCTCACTGGTCCGCTTCCAGGAACTGGATCCAATAGCAATGGCCGTGTCCTGGCCACCTAGATGACAGATCTCCAGGGACTAGCGAGTGAGACACCTTGAGGTTTCTCTCACAGGAAGGAGGAATAAAAAGATTTCTGTGTGCCTAAACAGCCAATATCGATCAGGAATGTCTGCTAAGGCCTGTGAGGATGCTGCTGAGAGTTAGTTGGACCTTTTCCTTCATAATAATTGTCTGGGATTTCCTCCAAATTAACAAAGAGGGTCCTGGGAGTCCCTCTGCCAGACGTTAGTCCTGGTTACAAAAGACTTACCCAGAGTTTTTAGCTCACTATCTTTCACAGGGAAGAAATATCCCAAACAGAGCAGTCTTTGTCCTGCCCTGGGGCAGTACAGCACGTAATGCTAGGCAATTCTCCTCTGAACAAGAATACCAACAGCAAACCCAGACACGTGTTTCGGTCTGGTTGGACCTCATCAGTAGGGTGGAGCTGTGCCTCTCTAAGAATAGTGAGCAAGGGGTCCATGTCTCGATTCCCCACGTAACTTAGGGTGAGACCCAAAGTTACTTAAATATGCAAATTAACAAAGGAGGTCCTGGGAGTCCCTCTGCCAGACATTAGTCCTGGTTACGAGAGACTTACCCAGAGTCTTTAGCTCACTATCTTTCACAGAGAAAAAATATCCCAAACATATCAGTCTTTGTCCTGCCCTGGGGCAGTCCAGCACCGAAATGTTAGGCAATTCTCCTCTGAACAAGAGTACCAACAGCAACCCCAGACACGTGTTTCAGTATTGTTGGGCCACATTAGTAGGGTGGTGCTGTGCCTTTCCTCCATCAAGAATAGTCTCCAATTTGTGGTGATGAAGGGGACGCAAGGGGCACAGGGGACAAAGGGGGGGACAGATGTAATTTCAGGCATTGAATGTGCCATAGTAAAATGCTCTTCAGGGATTACAAGAACAGGCACATGAAGGGTAGAGGGACTGCACACACCTCACCAGGCTGGAGGCATCTGCCTGTATGCACGCTGCCCTCAAATCCAGAAGTTATGGAAAAAGGGGAGCCGTACCTCCAGCCAAACCCACAAAGCACAAAGTGTTACTGCAGTTCCCATTTGTGCCAATGGGTACCGTGCCATTGCCCTTAAAACATAGAGAAAAATGTGAAAATGTCGGTATCTTAACAGGTTTTTCTGGTTCTTTGAGCCATGTCAGATACTGCAAATGATTTTTCCACACTGTCCCACACTCTTTGTTTATTTGTGCCACCCTTTCTTCTGAGAATCCCCTCATTCCTCCAGCTATGCAACTCTTCCCCCTTGCTCCCATCGATTTTTAGTAAAATAAATAGTTCCTTCCAAAATCAATTGAACTCTTTCAGTACACCTAATATTGTTGTGCTCTGCGAGCTCGGCCATTGAACAGTCCTCATCACTGGGTATAACTGATGCTGTAATTGACTGCCCTTAAAACTGCCCTCAAACCGTGAACAGGGCTAAGTGCACAAGACACAGTGCATCTGTTACCTCCATCTCATTTGGAATAAACACCCTAGGAACGCCAGAGGCATGGGCAATAAGAGACCAGATGTAGCAATAGCCTGCCGATCTCTCTCCCCCCGCCTTCCTCATATGGCTGTACCATACGTGTCAGCTCCCAAACCATGTGCATCCATTATGGGATTTAACTTAACAATTCTAATTGGTTTCCATTTGTTATCTTCAGACATGATGGCCCAAGGACCAAAAAAAACAAAAAAACATTCATTGTTACACAATTTCCAATTATAAACATTCCTTATTTTATACAAAAATGATTTAAACTCCAGATCTCCATCCGTCCCCCCGTTCCCTCACAGTGAAACGAATGGTGAATCCCTTAGGGCATACTTAACATTTATGCATGCTCCTGCTCCAGTGCAGGTGGAGGGCTGCCGGCAGCCCTTTCAGTGTCTTTTAGGTGGATACAACTCCCATTACCCTCCACCTTCATGGCAGCCGGAGTCGCATAGACTATTGTGTGTGGACCATGGAAACGCTGATCAATCCAGTGATGCAAAAAGGTGTGGATGTTGACTCTTTTCCCGGGGAGAAGCTGTATCTTGTGCTGATCATCGGTAGTCTTGCTGTTTTCTCCTGTTGTCTATTGGTGAGAAGACATGACCTGTGAATATATAATCTTAACACTTTTTATACACAGAGACCAACCTCAAGCCACTGGGAGATGGGCAAGCCATGCCAATTACATATTTTAAGCTACTGTACCTCATTATCATGACCACAAAATCGATATGGAGCTCCTTGAATGGACCTGAGGGCCTGGGCAAGACCCCACCTTACTGACCTTATGGTATTTCCGGGATTGAACTCCTTGCACACTAAGCAATTCCCTACGAATCTCCTTACCTGTTCTTATAAGTTAGAAATAAACAAATCCTTCTGGAGCTCTGCTACGATTTGTCATCAAGAAGTATCTGATAGGTAATGTAGTTGCTTGAGGGCCAAAAGAAGCAGCTCTACAGGCATTACTACCTTCCCCATCACCTGCTGTCTCCAAAGCAAATCTGTGGGTGAGAGAACGCATCCTCTCTTTTTCCAGAGCACCTGTTCTTCTCTAGGTGCTTTCCCTTGTATTTCTTTTACATGGAGGACCAGGACTACGGTGTACGAGGCTGGTAACTGTACTTGTTGGGACGTGGTTTCCTTTTTCTGGGATCTATGAAAGGCAAATAAGCTGCTTCCTTTGCTGCCTGTCTGCGGCATCACTTCCATAAGCTGTTGAATAAGTGTTGTTAGTGTGTGTAGAGCACTTCACTAGACCTATCTCTGGTGGCAAGGTTCACGCTTCAATCAGCTGGAATAGTAGCACAGCATGCTGGGCAGGGGACCCATCAGACCTCCTAAATCCTCTTCTCTGCCATCTTGATAACCCAGAATGGATGATGGAAGTGACGCATGCAGAGTCAGAATAAGCAGTGACTGTCTTCCCCTTACACATTTCTTGTGCCTCTATAAGTGCCACCAGTTCCGCCAGTTGTGCAGAGTAATCAGAAGGCAACCGTTTCTTCAATCCGACCTGGTACTACCCATCCACAAGGCCCATGACAGCTGCACCCGTATGCCTCTCTCCCGTCTCGCGGTTGATGATCAAAGACCCAACAACAAAAATCACATCACTCCCCTCCAGGGCATCCTCTTTCACATTTACCTTTTCTTCTTCTTCTTCCTCATACGTCGTGCAATTGTGAACAATATCCTTAGTTTTACTGTGACTGACTGAGGTGCATTTTGAACAGTGGTAACTCTCTCTGGCATTTCCTTCCTTCCTGCAGCACATAAGGCTGGAATAGAAACTCAATCTGTACGCGCCATGTCTGATTTCTGATCCCTGGGACCCAACTCAGCAAAACCATGAACCCATAAGTAAACAATGCTGTGTGCACGGGAAACCCCCTTATCAGACTATTGCTACAAAAGTTCTAAAAATGTGCTGCTTCCCTTAATGGATACAACCCTGAGGTTGAGCATGCAATACCTTCCTATGTGAACCCATAAATAAACAATACTGTATGCACGGAAAACCACCTTATCACACTATCGCTATTATAGGTCTGAAAAATGTGCTACTTTCCTTTATGGATACAACGCTGAGGTTGAGCATGCAATACCTTCCACCGTGAAAGCAACCAATATCTGCAACTTGCTCAGAATGTTCCTTCCCAAAGGATTTGCTGGGGTATCCATACACTACAACAAAGGGGCTGATACATTTTCATTACCCACCTTGAGTCAAAGATTTTCAGTACAAGGAACTAACAGGACAGCCCCAGAGATAATCCCTGTGAGTCTGTTGTTTTGCCTGACAAGGGGAACTCACCTTCATTAATACAAGACTTGGTAGCTCATGTGTCAACCATAAATGAAAACGTTTGGTCACCTACCTGCAAACCTATCTGGGGTTCCTCTTCCGGATCGGTGGGCTCTGTGGGCTGTCCTACTCCTGGTACATATTAACACCTAGTAGAGAAAAAGGATTTGCCCCAAAAACACTTCCTCCAGTGTAGTGCGCAACTGTTAGCTGGGGTAAGGAATTCTTATACCATATCTGCACTGATGCTTGTTCTGGCACGGTTGATGGGATACAAAAGGTCTGTGCAGCCCCAGTTGCTGGGTTCTGTTCAATCCATGCCTGCTGCAAATGCACAGGACATGGGACATATGGCAGGGTCAGGCCTGCATCTGTTGAGCTCCCATGTTAAAGTACTGTAGCCATTTACGACAATACCGTGACATGTGCCCCAACTTACCACATGACCAAACTGAATCCCATAAAATCCTCCATAATTATTTCCTGTAGACCCATTAAACTGGGGAACCATTCCTCCGAAAAAGCCAAATGACCCACGTCCCAATGGAAATCCTCCTCTGCCCCTCGGAAACCCTCTCATTGGCCTCAGACTGGGAACATACAAGTCCACCAACCCTGCATCATACCTGATTCACTGTGTCCTTGTCCCAGTTGCCCTAGCTGTCCCTCCATAGACTTTGTAATTACTGCCCCTTCTAAGCAGATTTTTGCTAATTTCTTTTGAATAAGCTTAGCCTCTGTTTATTGTACCTGCTCTACATTCTCCCTCTCTTTTTCCTGTTTTCTCTTTCAGAAATGCACAATGTGTGCCTGAATTTCTGAGCAACTCTTAGCCTCCATCCCTACTACTTTATCTAAATCGTGCTGGACTTCTTTCGGAAGTTCCTTCTTCAGCATGTGGTAAAATATTGACACATTATTGTCCCATGCTTCTATCGTTTCTGCCCTCCTCATCTCCTGAATTAACTGGATGTGTGCGGCAGCATCATCATCCAATTTCATCGTCTTAGCTAAAATAGAATTGATATCAGACATATTGGTGTACATAATCCACAAGGCCCCCATACCGGTGCGCCAAGATTATTAAAAGCTTCCCCATCATGGGTATTTGTATTTAACTTAACTCCCGGATACCCCGTTCTTTTCTAAGGCTTGTGAGACCACTCCCCCATTAGGGCTGTAAATAAGCTCTTAATGTCCCTGTAAATGAGAGACCTGGCAGCAAGGATTGTTGAACCAAAATTAAAACCTTTATTCAGGATGCAGAGATAACTGCTTCAACTTAAAAGGTTCTTAATAAAGATTACTTCTTTCTTCTGTAGTAAGCATTAGGCTTCACAAAGGTGTAGCTAGTTCTCATAAACCCACAGCGTCTCGGGTGCTTCTTCTCCCTCGTGTTCCTGCAAGGAAATGGAGAAGACACACACAGTCCGTCATTTGTCTCCACCTTATATATGGGCTGGAGTATTGTGAACCAATTAGGGAGGTGTTGTTCAGGAAGTCTATAAAAGTTCCCATTAGCCCCGCCCCCTTTCTCTCGTAACGAAGGTTGCCTCTATGCCTGGTCCACCAAGCCCGCGCAACCGAAAGGAACGCCGGCCTCCACGTGAGCCGACACCGCCGGAGTCGCTGGGCCTCTGCAACGAGAAATGAAAGGTGAGCGTTGGTGGGGTTCTCCGTAATCCGGTACTCCCACGTTTTTCTCTGTCACGGCTTTCCACTGCCATATGAATGGAACTGCTCGATGGTAATCCACCGACTGTTGGGGAGCATAACTGGTCTGATTGCTGTTACCCTGCTGACATGAGAGTATATTTCTCGGCATAGGAGAGCAAGTACCGGCCGGGAGGCTTCGGTTCCGGTCTTCTCTAACCCCACCTTCTGAGGACTTGCGGCCATCAGCCGCCTGTGACCATGTATGCCCTCAACATTGTTGTTCTATCCCCTTCATTTGGTCTATGTCGAACAAACCATGCTTTCTTCCTTCCATTGCTCTATGATTAATTGTTCTCCTTTGATCTTCTCCATTCTGTCGTGCCGCTGCCAGTGTCTTTTCTTCAGTGTTCCGTTCACAAACCCTTCCCCGAAGACTCGAGCCGTTCGGGTCGATCCAGACTCCTGGAAAGGTAATCCGGAACCACCTGGAAAGCCACGGGTTTATGTACGGTTCTGAAGTGATATTCTTGCAAAGTGAGGAACCACCTTAACACACGCTGATTGGAGTCCTTCTGTACGGCCAACCACTGTAATGGCGCATGGTCAGTGAACACAGTGAATGATCGGCCTAAGAGATAATGGGCCTCATTACACGGTAGGCGGTAAACCATGGCGCTATTAGCGCCATGGTTCATGCCGGTAATTTACCGGTACCGCCTTGGAGGAAAGGGGAATTACCGCCCTATTCCAAGGTTGGTGGGGCGGTAATTCCTCCTTCCTTCATTGCCCTTCCCCATTCCCATTTTTGCCCCATAGGGCATAATGGGAATGGGGAAGGCGCTAATTACGGTACCGCAAATTGCGGTACCATAATTAGCACCCTGGTCCCTTTGCGGGTTGGATTTTTAACGCCTGCAAAAAGCAGGCGTTAAATTCCCGAACCCGCAAAGGGACCTCGTAGTAAGGCGGTAAGGATTTACTGGTACCGGTAAAATACCGGTACCGGTAAACCCTTACCGCCTACCGTGTAATGAGGCCCAATATCTTAAAGCTTCAATAGCCCATTTGATAGCCAAACATTCCTTTTCCACCGTTGAATATGATTCCTCATGGGGTAGGAGTTTTTGGCTAATAAAGGCTATAGGATATAGATCCTCTTCAACACCTTGAGAGAGCACGGCTCCTAACCCAGAGCCAGATGCATCGGTCTGTAGATAGAATTCCTTTTTGAAGTCCGGACAACGCAGGACTGGTAGGGCTGAAATTGAATTTTTTTAACTGGTTGAATGCCTTAAGAGCCTCTTGGTCCGAATGGATGTCTTTCTTGTAGGCGCTTTTTAATGCTTCCGTCAAAGGGACTGCAACCGAGGAAAACAGAGGTATAAACCTCCTGTAATACCCCACAAAACCCAAAAAAGCATGTATTTGTTTGCGGTTCTTGGGCATGAGTAGCTTCAGAATGGCTTCAACTTTGTCCAGTTGTGGTCAAATTTTACCTCCGCCCACTAGATATCCCAGATACCTTGTCTGGTGGGCTCCAATGGTCGTTTTCTTTGGGTTTATCTTCAACCCGGTTTTCTCTAGTTCTTTTATGACTTCTTTAAGATGTACAAGATGTTCTTCCCAGCTATTGCTGAATACTACGATGTCATCTAAGTACGCTGAAGAGTAGTTGCTTTGCGGAGCCAGGACTTGGTTCATCAGTACCTGGAATGTGGCGGGTGCCCCGTGAAGCCCAAAAGGCAGGACCGTAAACTGATACAATCCTGATGGAGTGGAGAAGGCAGTTTTAATCTTGTCTTCTTTCTTCAACGGAATCTGCCAATAACCCTTACTGAGGTCTATAGTGGTCAGATATTGAGCGGCGCCCAGTCGTTCTAGTAACTCGGCTATACGTGGCATGGGGTAAGCCTGGTAGGTGTAAATCTCATTAAGTTATCGATAGTCCATACAAAACCTAGTTGTTCCATCCAGTTTGGCACCAGGACTATCGGGGAAGACCAGTGACTTGTTGATCTTTCGATAACCCCCAGTTTTAGTATTTCTTCCACTTCCGCCTGCACCACTGCCCTTTTGGTTTCGGGAAGACGATAGGGTCTTACTCTGACAAACTGGTTTGGTAGGGTCTCGATCTGATGCTCTACCAATGATGTTCTGCCCGGAAAAAAGGCAAAAACTTCACTAACAGGGCTAAGAACCTTCAGGAGTTCTTCCATTTCCTTTTCTGTTAAGTTAGGACCCCAGTGAACAGTCTGTAGTGCGGAGAGTTCCGTCTCGTTTTTCTGTAACTCTTGACTCCCCACATTCACTCTTTTTGGAGCTGGGCTTGAATCTTTCCATGCCTTCAGGAGGTTGACAAGATAGTTCTTGGTTTTTTCCCTTCTGTCTGGTTGCTCTATTAGGTAATTTACAGGGCTGAGAACTTTTAGCACTGTATATGGACCCCTTCACTGGGCCAACATTTTGTATGACGTGGGTAACAGTACCAAAACCTTGTCTCCTTTTTGGAAGGACCTTACTCTGTTATTACGATTGTAATACTTCTCTTGAGTCAACTGTGACCCGTTCAGATTTTCCCTAGCCAGTTCTCTTATTTTTGTTAGGTTATCCCGAAGCTTGATGACATAGTCTGTGAGTTGGGTTTCTTCTTCTTGTTCTTCCCACTCACTGCGAGCTATGTCCAACACGGTTTGAGGTTCATGCCCAAACAACAGTTCAAAAGGGGAGAATCCGGTGGATGACTGCGGGGTGTCTCTTAATACCATAAGTACCCATGGTAGCGCTCGGTCCCAATTAGTGCCCATGGGTTCAGTTACTTTCTTTAACATTTGCTTGATTGTCTTGTTATATCATTCTACGAGACCATCTGTCTGTGGATGGTAGATTGTTGTGCGTATTTGTCTTATGTTCAGCTGTTGACACACTCTCCGCATCACTCCTGATATGAAATTTCTTCCTTGGCCGGTAAGTATCTCGGCTGGTAGTCCCACCCGACAAAAAAATGGGACCAATAGATTACAGACCTGTGTTGCACTTATTCCTTTCATTGGAAAGGCCGTGGGGTAACATGTGGCGTAGTCTACAATGACCAGGATGTATTGGTAACCATGGCTGTTAGGTTCTAAGGGTCCTACTATGTCCACCCCTATTCGGGAAAATGGTTCCTTTATCAGGGGCATTGGTTGTAAAGGAGCTTTGGGAGGTATTCAGGGGTTGGTTTTCTGGCAAACAACACATTCTTCACAATACTTAGTCACATCCCGATACACTCTGGGCCAATAGAACCTTTTTAACACCATCTCCTGTGTTTCTTCCCTTGCCAAATGTCCACCTGCTGTCGTATCATGGGCGAGCTTCAAGATAGTTGTCCTGAAACCTTGTGGAACCAATAATTGTTCTATCTCCATGTTACCACTATCTTTGGTTACACGGTTGGTTATATCAAGCCTTTTGAGGATTTAAACCACGGGTAGCTTATACTCTTCTCTGGATGAGTAATGGCCTGGTTCCATGTGGATCTCAGCGTAGGATCTGTGGCCAGCTCCCCTCGAAAAGTAGGATGTCTTTCATCTGGTAACCAGTCTATGACCCCTGTGAATTTCTGTCCTTCTACCCACTTTATCTTCTCTCTTCTTACTTCACTTCTACTTTTCTTGGGAGATCGTGAGATGGGTGGTCTTAGTTCCATTTGTGAAAAAGCGGCTGTTCGTAACCATTCTATTTCTTTTACACCATCCTGGAAAGAAGGGAGGTCGGTTCCCAGAAGAACCGGGGTTGGCAAACTAGGCATATTGGCAACCTTCATTTTGGATTCTACTCCCTTTACCTCTATGATAACTTCTTTAGAAGGGTATGCTTTAGTGTCCCCATGCACACACTTTATTGGGATTGGGACCTCCCACCCAACCTTCTCCCCACTTACTTCCGGTCTGATTGCTCGCTTCCGCTGTCCAAATGAGCCTGTCGAGTTGTTCCCTCCACACGGACGTCCAAGAAGTATGGCTCACGGCTCCTCCGATACTCTCTTCCTTGAACAAACCCTATTTCCATTGGCTCAGTGGGCTTGGGTTTCTTTGGACAGAACCTCGCTATATGGCCCCATTCCCCACAGTCAAAACACTGAGGCTGTCTGCTTACTGTTGGCCATGTCATGGGCTTGGATTCCCCTCGTAACTGCCTTGGTTCTATCGGTCCTTGGGTCTTCATGGTCATGCTTCAGGGAAATGGATCAGTCGTGGGTACTCGGACTGATCCCGCTTTTTGAAAGGCTGAGGCAATGTCGATGGCTTCCGTCAGTGTTGGTTGATGGTATTGCCTCACCCATCTTTGCATTGGCGATGGTAAAGCTTCTGTAAACTGCTCCAGTTTTATTTTGTCCACCATGTCCTGATTACTGCTGCTGAAAGGTTTTAACCATTTTTTGGTCAAATCTTGAATCCCATAGTACAATTGGCGGGGTGTTTCCCCAGGTTTCAGTTTTGTCTCTCTGAGCCTGATCCAGTAAGCCTCATCGTCCATGCCCATATGCTCGAGGATGGACCTCTTGATTTCCGCATATGCAGTGTCTCCTGCTGGATTGGCCACTTGATAAGCGCCTTGCATACTGCCAGTGAGCAAGGGGGCTATGAAGTGTCCCCACTTCTCAATAGGCCATTGGGCGTTGCAAGCAACTCTTTCAAAATTGGTGAAGAAATAACACGGATCCTCACCAGTCTGGAATTTTTGTAAGACAGCTGTAGGAGCCATTGGATTGCCTCTGCTCGTTACCACAGCCTCTGTCACCTTTTTCAGCGCATCTTGATTGGCTGCCTGCAACTGGAGTGCTTGTTGGATGGTTTGGCGGTCAGTCTGTGCCTGATTGGACTGTACTTGGATAATCTGCTGGAGTTGCTGTTGTCCTTCTGCCAGGGTTTTAATGATGTTCTCCATGGTGTGCTTACCAATCCCACCGCTTACTTCTTTCTTCTGTAGTAAGGATGAGGCTTCCCAAAGGTGTATCTAGTTCTCATAAGCCCACAGCGTCTCGGGTGCTCCTTCTCTCTCGGGTTCCTGCAAGGAAATGAAGAAGACACACACAGTCCGTCATTTGTCTCCACCTTATATAGGGGCTGGAGTGTTGTGAACCAATTAGGGAGGTGTTGTTCAGGTAGTCTATAAAAGTTCCCATAAGCCCCGCCCCCTTTCTCTCGTAACAAAGGTTGCCTCCATTCCTGGTCTGCCAAGCCCGCGCAACCGAAAGGAACGCCGGCCTCCACATGAGCCGACACCACCGGAGTCGCTGGGCCTCTGCAATGAGAAATGAAAGGTGAGCATTGGCGGGGTTCTCCGTAATCCGGTACTCCCACGTTTTTCTCTGTCGCGGCTCACCATGTGAACGGGACTGCTCAATGGTAATCCACCGACTGTTGGGGAGCATAATTGGTTTGATTGATGTTACCCTTCCGACATGAGAGTATTTTTATCGGGCATAGGGGAGCGGGTACGGCCGGGAGGCTTCGGTTCCGGTCTTCTCTAACCCCACCTTCCGAGGACTCGCGGCCATCAGCCTCCTGTGACCATGTATGCCCTCGACATTGTTGTTCTATCCCCTTCATTTGGTCTATGTCGAACAAACCATGCATTCTTCCTTCCATTACTCTATGATTAATTGTTCTCCTTTGATCTTCTCCGTTCTGTCGTGCCGCTGCCGGTGTCTTTTCCTCAGTGTTCCGTTCACAGTCCCCCATAGCCAACATGACACCAGCAGTATGCTTCTCGAATGCATAAAACCACTTCCCCGCCCTTGCAGTGAGCAAAACGAGCATCTTCATTAAGTTACTCTGGTTCATGTGTGACCACGGGACATAGCACACCCTTCCCAGACCCTTCTGGAGCAACGGAATCTGTGTTATACCTGTTTTTACTGGGGATTCCCCCATCTCTGCCCTACCACTTACTAAGGCCATTCGAATACCCTGGCATGTCCTTTGGTTCCATGGTGGTTTTCTATCACTGCTACTGCAACGGGAGCCTGGGTGTCTACACCCTGCTCTCCTTTCTCGTCATTGCATTCCCTCCTTCTTCATCCTCTATTCTGGCTGCTATATCCCCTAACCCTTCTACAGGCATGGAAGCATAATCAACACTACCATATGGTGCCATCTCCCGTCCTCCCTGTTCAGCCTCTGTACAACATGTCAGCAACCCTGTTCTCTATGTCCACCTCAACCGTTCTGATAGCTGAGTTATCTAATCTAACAAGAACCTGCCCATGTCTCCACCTTGCTCCTTCTACATCCCTTACCTGTCGCCTCACTTCCTCCCGCTCTTTATTTCTCTGCCGCCGTAACAGCATTATCTCTTCCTACGCTAACTGTATTGCTTCCTTAATCTTTTCCCAGTCTTGCACATCTACCACTGTTCACAATCTATCCTCTATCTTCATAGGAAGAGGCCTAACATCTTCTTTCTCTCTCATTTCCAATCCTTCCTCTCCTCTTCTAACTATTGGTCTTACTCTTTCTTGCTCCTCCATCCTTAATCTATCTGCCAAGCTAGCAGTTGGGGAGGTTTTCCCCTTCCAGCTCTCTGTTTTCAACCTCTCTGCAGCCATAACCATTGAATGAGTTACCCTTACACTTTCCCCAAAATCCCAGTTCTTAAAAATCGTAACTCATGGACACGTTACCTGTGTCCGTCTCGTAACCCTGGAGTAGCTGCTGGGGAAATTGGTGTTACAAACTCAGGATCTGTGTATCTCTCTGTGGACGATAAAGGATAGCACCCATATGGGGGTGGTGCATCAGAAATACCTGCACCCTCCTTTTTTGAGCCATCCACGCACAATTTCAACATTATGGTCCTCCTCCTTTTTTCATACCGCCCCCATAATTCCAGGATATCTAACCGGTTTTCTAACTTTGAGCTGTTGTGCTTTGTTGGTAAAAAAAAGGTATGCTGGTTCTCCAATATCCCTTTATCATAGGATCCCTCAGTAGGCCGAGAATGTATAATTTTCCCCTTACTCTCCCGCAATCATTTCCTATGATATTTAAAAATGTACGCCTTATAGGCAGGCAACACATGGCACAAATGATTCAACAGAGTCTTCATACTCCAATCCAATTTATCAAAAAATAGTTTCACAAAAAATCTAATACTAAGCTGAACCTGCTGCACGAAGAAATGTTCACCCAAGAACTTCCTTTTTACCCCTTCCCAATTCCTTAGTCGCACTTCACACTCATTTACTGTACTCGCCTATACCACAATTACCACACTTCACTATTTACTCTAATTCTACTTCTCACTCATACACAGAAGACAGCATCTTATCAAAAAACACTTGCTGGTCAATATTCAGAGATATTCCCACCACTACAGCACCGCTGATCTCGCTTTCTTTATCACTAGTACGGCCATTTCTATTACAAGACCGTCTTTTCCTGACAACAGGAAGTTTCCCTTCACTACTTTGACTAACCAAGAAAATCGAGGTAAGGGGGCTCCATCCGCACGGAAATATAAAAGAATGTCAAGACCTTCTTCAGAAGGGTATCTACGGTTGAACTTACACTAAGATACCACCCCTGCTTCAGCCAACCAGACAAGCAAACTAAAGGGTACCATGACGAACTTCACATTTGGCACACAGGATAAGATACCCCATCACACCTCTAAAATAACAAACTTAGTAAAAATGTATACAAAGACCTTACAACACAGAACAGTTCAACCACTCTATCAAAAAACATCCACTTTTCCAAACCGGGTAACCTCAACTAATTTCGCATCTACACTCCAAAACTACTGTTACCCACCTTAAAAAAGGATCAAAAACCAAGACCCCTTAAATCAAAGAAACAACCCCTTTTTTACCCTAATTGCCTCCTTGCTTTACACCCCCAATTGTGTACTCACGTGAACCCGAAGTGCTCCGATATGGTGCTTCGTCAAATCATTCCGACCTGCTAGGCTGTGGTACCACGTCTCCGGGAGGAGACAGACCTTTAACCGATATGGCGTCCGCAGACCTCTTTTTCATCGTGCACGGAAGACTAGTCTCCAACATGAGGTGTGCAGCTGAGAGGCATGGACAGAAGTCCACCAACATCTCGGAACACCTGGGCTCCTGGCTGGCTTGTGGGAGGTGGATCTTTAATCACCTTAACCCTAATCAGGCCCACCACTTAAGAAGCGAGTACAAGGTTGTACAGTTTATTGTACAAAAGCTCTGGGGAGGGGTTAGATGGTTTTGCAGGACCAAACTAACCCAAGTCTCAACAATACAACATCAGCTAGCAGTTTATATGATTTTTTGCAACAATTTAAAACACTCCTAGATACATTTATTACTCTCCACCCACCAAATACGATTGGACAAAACCTGTTCAAAGGAATCCCATCTTTCCCCAAGTGTTCAATTTTTATTGGTCAGACTTATCTTCATTATTATCTCCAGATCATATTTTAAAACAAACCTCTTCTTGGGATTGGTTGTAGGAGGTCCTGGTGTTGGTGCATGGTTTAAAAATTAGTATTGAAAACATAATTCATTGCAAGCAATAACTGGCCTAAAACTGAACAAATGACTAATCCCATCTAAAGATTTTGATACAAAGGGCAAGATAACGTCTGTTCCCTTGCAACTTTTCCAATCTACAAGGCTCCCACTTTATTGCACAATTGAAGCTCTTAAATAGCTTTAGCTTATCCCGTGTTTTACTACTGACCAGAATAAACAACAAAACACTCTTGTTCACACTCTCAAACATCAGGAGATTATATCTACTATCAACTAGATTTATCAGACCATGAACTCAAGGCTATTTCTGCAGATGCTGACCGCAAAAGTTTTAAATTACTCATTTACCTGCCTTTTTTCGTCTGAAAGCCTGTTTAGAAGTCAAAGTGCATTTTGCGAGATAGCGCTAACCACTATGTTCTGATTCATTGTAAAAAGGGCATTTATATTGAGATTCACTAATTTCTCATGTATGTTTATTAAGGTACATGTATGTTTTTTTCATTTGGTAGATTTGATATGTTGTCTTTCTGCATGCATGCAAGCTAATATTTTATCAATTCTGAACAAAAAGAAAACCATGCTCAGTTTGTCACACCCCCAGTCATCTATATGGGACTTGCAACATGAATTCCTCCTCAGAAGGGACCCTCCTCGACCACCCCGACAGACAAACAGAGAATATGGAGCAATGTGCCTGTGTCTGTATGTCATGGAAGGATATTATGGATGCTGGTGTATGGAGTGCCTCGGTGCATGGATGTAATTTGGAGTGGAATTTTAGTAGAGTGATGGGTGAATGTTCCACTGGCCGACAGTTGGAGAGTGAGCTGTTGGGGTGCGTTTGGGCAAGTGGTTGTATGTCCTTATAAACTTACCTATATAACTAAGTGACTATAATTAAACGTACTAACCAACACACTTTGAATCCAACGTGGTGTGTCTTCTACTTCACTGGTGACAAGGTTGTTCCTTGGGGGAGCAACATAAGCAGGAAAGCTGTGGAAAGACATAGCTCCTGTCTGGAAGACATGCCAAGAAAAACCTGCTAGTTTAGTAGTGAGCAGCACAAGCAAGTACAGCCCAGGGAGAATTAAAACACTCACCAAGTGAAAAAGGAAAGCAATAATACAACTTTTAGAAATGGGGGAATCTCTATGAACCAACAACGTTTTTTAAAAATGCAATAACCTAAATGGAAAATAACGGAGACAGCAAATTAGATCTAACAAGTAGATTATGGGAAAAACACTTCCAGGATCTATTTTGAAGCATACCAAAGCGAACAACTGAATTGATGCCCTAGAATAAATGGCCAAACTAGACATTAGAACATAGTATAACATAGTATAAAGGACGAAGACACCATTGGAGACTGAAATAGCACAAAAGTCATCAACAAACGTTGTAATCCAAAGCATCCAGCGAGTAGCGAGTAGATTCCATATTGTGCAAGATGTTAAAGCCAAGCAGAACAAAACTACAAATGTCCCTAACAAAACTATTCAGTCATATTTAGTGGCCACTTTCCCACTGGAGGAGCCAAAGGCCTGATCACCCCATTCTATTAACCTGGCAACCATCCATGCCCAAATAGTTATCGCTGTATCGGTGGGGTGCACAATTGGTAAGCACTTCTGCAGTATCTACAATGAGAAAATACAGAAGTTCCTCCTGGAGTAAAATATATTAAACATAATCCAGTTGGGGTTTCTCCCTCAACACAGAATAACACACCATATCTACACCCTGCACACTCTGACAGACCAACACGTCGATAGACCCCCAAAATGAAAAATATTTGCTTGTTTCATGGACTTCCAAAAAGCATTTGACTCAGTCTGGCAGCCAGGGCTACTACTGAAATCTCTTGAAACTGGCAATGATGGCAATATTAAATAATAGAGGAAATGTGCTTCCAGGGCAAAGACAGAGATAAAATAAACAACACGAAGAAAAGACTCATTAAAAAAAGGTAGTTAAACTGGGATGCTGCCTGAGCCCCCGCCTTGTTCAATCTCTTCATGAATGCCCTACCTATCACACTGGACCCCTCGACAACAGGTCTGTGGGGGAGACAGAGATATACTGCCTCTATCCTGTATGCTGATGATTTAAGCCTTCTAACATCCAAGACAGAGGGACTACAAATAAGCATGGATGTCTTGGAAAGATACTGCAACCAAAGGAACATTAAAATGAATACAACAAAAACCAAAGTAATGACTTCTCGAAAAGAACAAGAACAACATCATATCTACTTCTATAAGGAAACCCTAGAACACACATATAACTGGAAATCCTAGTGCCACGGGACCTTTCTTACAAGCCACAAACGCACTTCATGGGAAAGGACTATAGCCAGACCCGCCAATCTGTGAGTTTAGCCCTGAGTCTCCAGGTTTTTACTCTCCTGTCCGGGTCTCCAGGGAAAAGTGTGGAGCCTCTGGAATTTCCGGGATTCTCTGCAAATCCACCCACGTCTCCATCCGATTGGCTATAAATAGACCCCAAGTGGCCAATCACATGGAGGTGTGGGAAGAGAGACATATATGGCGCACGGCGCAACTGGATAGCTTGCGTCAGGCAACGGGCCATACAGCTGAACTACAGCTACGCATCGCAGGCAGCACGCCACTACGCCAGTCATCACCACTACCTCTGCTCTGTCCTCCAGCCTCAACAGCCTCTGCAGAGTCTGACTCTGCATATGTCCTCTAGGTGCCCTGACCCTCTTGATCAACTCAGCTGATCTGCCTCCATCTAGCAGCCTGAGCCTTCACCACTTGCGCTCAGCGCACTGCCCGCTGCTGCGTCTTGATCACCGGATCCTCCTGCGTGAACACCAGCCCAGCCTCCTGCACCGCCCAAGCGTCAGGCAGTCCAGAATCCAACTTGAGCCCAGACATCATTGCGTGCTATGCTGCCAGTTGCCATGTAAGGAAGGGGCCTGCAGTTGCACTGTAAAGCAATATGTTTTTTTTTGTATTATTCATTTTCGCCCACTTACTTGTGTTGTGTATTTGTTAGCTGCTGCTTATATGTCAATGGGTGACCAGGGCTGTCAGCCTGCCAGTTGCGCTAAGGAAGGGGATTGCAGCAGCACTATCAAGCAATATTTATTGTATTATTATTCAAGCAATTGCAACCTGCCATTTGCTCTAACAAAGGGGCTTTAGCTCTTTAGTTGTTTTGGACTACAATTCCCATAGTCATTCACCACTGACTATGCTGGCTAGACCTGATGAGAGTTGTGGTGCTAAACCATCTAAAGCGTGAAAAGTTTCAGACCCTTGCGTAGGAGATGTTGTGAATATTAAGAGTGCAAAGGGGAGTGGGTTCTGCACATCTACCAGCCCCACAAGGAGTACATGCGATGCTGGCAACGGTGACAAAAATATAGCATGCTTTCCCCATATCTGGAAAACAGTTGATTTCTTTTTAAATTTAAAGCAGCACACAAAGCCCTTGGGCATCTTAGTGCTAGTTACAGGCAGGTTATGGATTATGTGGTTGCAAAACAGTTACAGGTACGGGTTATATGTTGCATGGTTACACGCAGGTTACCAGGTTACAATGTGAAGGGTGGAAGCGCAGCTACAGTGTGGTACAGTGCTACAGTGTGGTACAGTGCTACAGTGTGCTACAGTGCTACAGTGTGGTACAGCGCTACAGTGTGGTACAGTGCTACAGTGTGGTACAGTGCTACAGTGCTACAGTGTGGTACAGCGCTACAGTGTGCTACAGTGCTACAGTGTGGTACAGTGCTACACTGTGCTACAGTGCTACAGTGTGCTACAGTGCTACAGTGTGCTACAGTGCTACAGTGTGGTACAGCAAGCAGTTCTTTGGGACATGTCCTATTGCTGAGTACTTATTCATGTCCGGTGGCTTGGCGAGAAGGATCACAACAGGGATATGTGTGGGGAGCATTGAAACAGATGGTCGCAGGCCGGCAAAGCCCCTCCCAGTGGGGCTGGGGGCTACACTGGATGTGCGAGGCATTTGAGAAAGGACCTGGTAAGGTTAATTTCTGGGTGAACAGTACAAGACGCAGGACGAGAACAAAATTATAAAGTTGTAAGTCAATTACAGTGAGGTGACTTTAGATTACAGTGGGATGAAAGTCTGCAGGAACGTCATTGATATGATATGATATTTTATTTGTATTGCGCTCGTACACACGTGTTTCAGAGCTCGACGAGGCAAGGGAGGGGAACAAGGGAGGACAAAACAGCGATCTTACTAGGCCCAGTGACATTGGAGAAGGAAGGGGGAGAGTGCAAGGGAGAGGGGAGAGGTGGAAAGTTCAGAGCAAGGGATAAAAACAACTGGTAGTACAGCCAGCATGGTGATAAGTACAAGGTTTAAAGCGTAGACAAAGGGTGTCTGATAAGGGCAGGTAAGGGGACTGTAGGGTTACAGATACAGACCCAAGTGCAAGGGTTGCCAGAAGGCAGTGCGGCTGTGTGGCTGGGTGGGCAGGGACATCAGCCCGAAATCAGAGGGTAATCATTGAGGCAAGCCCTCTTGCTGGAGCCGTATTGAAGGACGATGGGCAGTGCTGAATAACCTCAAAGCACGAGGGGGCTACATTGGATGTACGAAGCATAGATCAGATAACTGTTTGCGAGATAAGGGTTTAGAAATGTCAGTTGTTTATGTATTGGAGCTAGGCACTGGTCTCCATAAAATCTGCTTTTCCAAAATGGGGCAATGGTATCAATATTTGCGGTGACTGATTTCCATGGCTTCCATTAACAGGCGTAAAGAGCAGAGGGTCGACAGGGGACTGAACCTGGAGATAAGCCGGACCTTTAGTGTCGTCAGCAATAGTTTATTCCTGAACTCCTAAACTATGGAGCAAAGGGGAAGTGTCCCTACAATGGGCAAGTGGTCAGAAAAGCTATGCACATACATATCTGGTGTTCACATCCTCTGGAAAGGGAGCAGACTTTGCATACTGCAGGGTTTGCTGCTGTGATCTATCTGCGTGGTAGAGTGGGTCTTGGGGTACAGCACGGGTGCTGTGCACGAAGCATGCGACTGCTACACAGGCAGCAAATGATTCATGCCAGGGCCGTCTGTTTGGGTGCATATCCACCCAGGGTGTTGCAGATGAAGCAGTTGCAAATGCTGAGGCCCTTTTTTTTTACTGCTTTTATTTTGCAGCATAATCTCCCAGTTGTCACCTGTGATCATGCTGGGCCCCTCTCTTCCGGCCGATGTTCCCGGAGTGCACTGTTGCTAAATATATTCACTTGGCAGGAGCAAAACTACTGCCATTATCAATAATGCACTGGCCCCAGATATCATGAAATCCTTACTGCAGTCCCTGGTATGTCAGCCATATACGCTAACCATCGATAGCACCAATGACACAGATGACAAACTGTTACCCCTGCTGCTGCGGTACTTTGACTCTTTGCGTGGTCATGTTGTGGTCTCCATACTGGTTATACCTGTGTGCGGCATTGCCACAGCAGATTCTTTATTTATTTGTATTTATTGGTCATTTGCATGGGGCAATACACAGGTGTTTCCAGGTGCCACAAGACAAGGAGGGAGCATGGGAATCAAAAAGAACAACAAAGGCGGTTATATTGTCCTTGTGACAATCCCACCGTGCAAGTGCATGACAAGGTGGTAAGTGGCACTCCTAAGGGTGGGGGTGGGCAAGTGCTGGGCGAGCCAAGGTGGCAAGTGCTAGGGGAAGTGGGGGGAGGGAGGATAAGTGCGGTCGACAGGGAGGACCAAGTTGGGCTAGTCTGGGAAAGGGAGCCCGAGGGCAAGTGCTGGGAAAGGATGCTGGGCGGACTGGTAGTTGGTGGTTTGGTCCCTGTATGACTCTGAAGGGGCCCGGCCCCAGTCGCAACAGCAGGTGGAGAGTTATCAGGGGAGTGGGAGAGGGAAGGAAGAGGAGAAAAAGAAAGTCTTGAGACGTTTCTGGAACTTCAGAAGATCCGGCTGAAGTCTGAAGGGGTTAGGGCGAGGCGTTCTAGAGAGAGGATTAAGTTTCTAAAGCCATAGAGACCTAGTTTGATAAACACAAATTGAGCAAGGGACTAGCTTTATGGTTTGCCTGTTGAAAACACCTTATGAATGTGGGAAAAGACAATTCCTTGAGGACTCAAATTACTGCAAAAAGGTCTCATGTATTTGTACTTGAGTGCCCATGCCATATCCTCCACTTGGCAGCAAAAAAGGCTGTGCAGGACTCAGTTTAGATGTTCATAATGACATGGCTCCAATGTATATGTACTCTGCATGCATCTCTAAACGGAAAGACAGGTTAAAGAATGTTGACCTGGCAGAGATAGAGTATAGATAGAATTTCAAACATTTCCTACAAGATGCTTGTCCGTAGGGAAAAGCTCCCGTGCACATTCTCCAAGAGATTGCACTGTTAAAATAATGCCTTGCTCTGAATACTGCGAGAAAAATAAGAGGGAACGGCATTTGCAGGATACCATTTGTGATCCGAAAACAGAACTTTATTTGACTTGTGTGAGCTCATACAGTCCCCTTTTTGAAAACATGAACACACTCTTACAATCTGAACATCCTCAGTTACACAGATTATATCATGCAATAGAGAGCTTGGTGAAAGAGCTCCTTTCTAGGCTTGTGAAAATGACTGTATTAGCTGCAGCTACAACTTTGTTAAATGATGATTAAGATTGCGAAGTCAATCTGGTGGAAATCAAGATTATTACTGGGTTTGCCACCAAGTAATTCATCAAACAGTATGAAGATGTGTTGCTGCCATGTATGCTGAAAAGGTTCTATTTAGATGTTAGAATGTGCTGTGTGTCACTTACATTAGAAAGATCTTCAAAGGGAAGACCAAATCTGTCTTCCTTAATACCATTCAAAGGCAAAGTTGTGAGGGTGACTGTCTGAACGAAATGGTGAGCCACTTCCCAAACCTTCTGGAGACAAGTGAGGTAGACAGACTAACTATAATCCATAATCAAATGCAAAGTGAACATGCTGAGCGGTCAGCACCACTAAGATATGGAGTTCACAAAGCCTTCAGGAAGGTGCCATCTGCGGATACTGTGGAAAGAAGTCAGAATGTTCTTGTCCACAGAGCTGAACAATGCTGAGAATCGGCACTGTTGTAGCTGCTTTCATTCTTTAATTTGCTGTTCATTAATGATAATGTTCCTATGAATGACAAGCTTAAGTACTAGTGATGAAATACATTTTGCTTTGATGTTGCACTTTCTTGGTCAATCATTTTTACTCTGTTCCAGTGCAAAGTACACACTGCAAACTTGTTTCTAACGGTGGCTACTGCTGGCCAATGTCACAGGCTCCATCCACACAGCAGCATAGGGTTTGGCTTTTTAATATGTGGGCGGAGCTTTGTGCACAGTTGGGCAGCGTCTTGCGTGGGTATGAGCGTGGCATCTAATGACATACATCTCGGGGTTTTTATTTTAAAATGTAGTCAGGTGTGACTGCAGGTGTACTGACATTTTATAGGCCTAGCCCTAGGTCTGTACGGGGAGGTATGGACCCTGAAGACCGAGTTAAAGTGCGGCGTGCTGCATGGGCATTCAACAAGGTCTTCAGGACCCTTCACTCCCTGTGTGGCCCGAGAGGCACATCTATAAATTGGAAGTATGTCTGTAACACTAGCTAGTTCCAGCAACCATGTACAATGTAATGAGGGAGGGCGGGAGGGGGAGGGTCTTAAACACATGCCCAAGTGAGTGGCAGTTGGGGACGGTAAAGCTGTAGAATCAGGTCCACGTCTGCCAAATACGCCCCAGCAAAGCTTTTGTACAAGGGGACAGAGTCGCCCGATTATGTTAAGAAGAGGGGAAGAGCTGGGGATTCAAAGTATCGGTGCAACGTCTTCCAGGTGCGGCCCAGGCAATGTGGGGAGTAGCGCTGGAGCCAATGCGCTCAGTGCGGTGCTTCCGTGATGGGAGGGAGCGCCACGCCATGAGCCCTGCAGTGCTGGCAGCATAGCTCTCGGCTCGTCGCTCCATATCATTACTGGAGCTGTGACCAGAGCCCTGCAGCGAGCGTAGTGACACTGGGAAAAGGACATGGCTTTCCCCTAATTGGCCAATTTCCAGGCTATATGGAATTTCCAAGCCATACTAGCTCGTATGACCTGGAAAGTGGCCAATGAGGGGGTGCCACGTCCCAGGACATAATACACTATGAAATCTAAGGCTCTACATAACATTGATTCCATTGTTATGCTGATTCTCCTTTTTGGAAGCCAGGTCTGGGGTCCCACTCTCAAACAAGGCCTTGTCATGTGGCAGAAGACCCAACAGAAAGTATTTATTTATTTATTTATTGTGCATTTGTTAGGTCCTTATACAAGTAAATTGGGTTTCAAAGGACCCACAAGACAACAGGGAGGTAACATGGAATAGAAGAGAATTAATACACTGTAGGATAAAGACAAACCTACTCGGCCTTTTGAGCATTCAGGGCGTGCAAGTGCAGAAAGAGGAGAGGGGCAGGGGAAGGGAGGCAAGTGCTGTAGTGCCTGTGCTCGTGAGTGAGCAGCAAGTGTATGTGCTAGAGAGCTTTCAAGTGTAAAATAAAATATGAATATGAATGGGAAAGTGCAAGCCTGCAATGGCGTGGCCAGTAAGTGTGTGTAGGCAGAGACTGAATGCGATTGGGTGTGGGAAGCCGGGGCCCCTAAGGACACATAAGGGCCCTGGTCACCAATCACAGCGACTGTGAGATTAGCAGAGGAGGGAAGAAGGGAGAGGGAAGGAGGAAGTGAAAAGGAAAGTCTTGAGGAGCTTCTGGAATTTGAGGAGGTCCGGCTCAAGACGAAGTGGAAGGGGGCGGCTGTTCCTTAAGAGGGAGCCAGCTGAGGAAAGAGATCGGCCTCTGGCCCTCTGTTTAGCAAAACGCTTCACACACAGGGAGTTGGTACCAGAGGAATGTAGCGGTCTAGAGGGAGAGTATTTAGTAAGAGCAAGTTGCAGATAGGGTGGTCCCAGACCCAGTATGCACCTAGTATTTTGCAAACTGATACCTAAGGTCCATAGAAACGTACCCAGAACAGAACTGGCAGATACACCCTACTACCAGCGCAGGAAATGTGCTGGAATGGCGCTCCTTTAAAACTTGTCTTGCCAGAGTGCTGCTCTGTCCCCAGATCCAGGGGTTAGCGCAGGACACTCACAGATCTGTTCTGAGGCCAGGTTTGGTGGTATCTCGGTGGTAAATCCACTAAGATACGAGCAAATGGAATTACCATTACCACCACTTGGTCTGCAGGATTTCAAGTGGCGGTGTTAGCCCCCATTTATTTTGAGTCCGTAGGGCAGATGAAAATTTGGCAGAAAGTTGGCAGATTTACCTTCAGCTCAGAGCTGGAGGTGGATCCTCCAACATTCTGCCAAAGTCATAGTTGGGTGGTGCTGTAATGTAGCAGTATATGGTAATACCAAGCTCGGACTGGCCTGTAGAGCAATAGGCCCATGGCTGAACCAAAAACACACTATTCTGGTATGGGACCGTTTTTTTGGGTTAAAGTGGGACAGTTTTTTGGCCAATTTGGGTCAGTTTGATGAGTTAATTCCCTCTGCGGCTAGAAGTTTTGATCACTATTGCAGAATAAAAATTCTTTAAAATGCTCAATTTCCATCACACTTTATCCAAAAACGCACCCTTCTGTACTATTCAAACAGTAAAAATGGTGGCTCGAAGCAATCGGGTCACAAAACAAGGGCACAACATCAACAACTCAAAAAGTTGTAACGTAATTCAAGAAAGTTTCCACACTCGATTAACTTTCAAGATTTTTTCAAAAGGAGTGTATTCATAAATTAAAAGTATATATGATACAATCTCAATTTAGAGATTTAAAGATAGCAAAATGAGCATTACACACTGCTCTGCCCAACTAGTAATGAGGCCCACTGTATTTGGACTACGACTTCCATTATCCCTCACTATGGGCATTGCTGGTAAGGGTTGATGGGAGTTGTAGACCAAAACATCTGCAGGGCCAAAGGTTGCAGACCCATTCAGAGTACAACATGAAACTATTGCAGCCGTGTCCCGCTTTATCCTTCATTGCACCAAATACGAAGACACACGAAGGCGCTATGTTTAAGGCACGGAGAAGATCACAAACTTCCCAAAACTAAACAACGAAAAGAAAATGCAAATTCTAATGGGTCAAAATTCTGAGAGCATAGAAAAAGCAGACTACCTACCAAGCTTTCACAACACGTCCATGTCCCCTGAGCAGCTATAGCTCAGTGGCAACGTGCTCGCCTTAGAAACACGACGACACGAAGCAACACAGGTTCGATCCCTGGTCAGTGCTTAGAAACCTCATGGTATTTATGCGCATTATAAATTTGCAACTAAGACAACAACAAAAAATTCTGTAACAGCGCCTTGATGCCCCAGACTGCGTGAGCGCTTGCAAATAAATAACATTTTAAAAAATATGCCACCCATGACCGTCCGGGCGCCACAACCTGACCCCAAGCGGATGCTGCGACCTTAATCCAATGTATGGACAAAATACAACTTCGAACACTACACCTACTACCAAATTTATGACAGCAATATTTCGTTTCAGCTGTGTCAAAACGCGTTCTGTTCGTTTAAGTCACAGCAATAAAGCGTTATTGTTTTGTATGCAGTGGGGATGCTGGGCGAGGTGAGCACCACAGTGGTAGTCGGTAAGTCGCGCGTCTGTAAGGGGCTGGTAGCGAGCTTCAAAGGAGAAGGCCTCGGCCCGTGGTACACAGGCGGCAAGCCGTGCTTCACGTCTGTCACGCTGCTCAATCGGGCCCCACGCCCTTCCTGCCTTGCCCTCTCATCTCAGCAGGCCTCGGGCCCTCTTGTTCCTGTGGGCTGGCGTATTTGTTTATAAGTTTGTGTCTGCCCAGCAGGAGGGCCCCTGTCCCTGCTGGGAGAACACATTTGACTTCGCCACCCGCAGGGCATTCACCCCGCCTCCCCCCCCCCCCTCGTTCTGCGAAGCCCCCCTGTACCTTGAAGCTACTGTTGGCACCCAGAGAGGAAAGTGCCGCCCCGGAGAACAAAGCCTGGGAACCTTTCATTTCCTTCGGGAAGAACCAACAGCTTCAGCAGAGGGGTGACTGCGAGGTTTTTGACACTAGTACTAGGTATGGGAACAGATTTGGACAAACGACTCAGGCCGTTAATGGGGAGGGCAGCGTCTTCGTTCTTATTATTGAATAAAGTGTAATTTTATTTGAAAGTGGAAAAGTCAAGGCCCTGTTTTCTGGAAGGAGTATTCCGACATAGCTCGAACCCCGGCACAGCGCCACGGGGAAGCAGGGCTCGTTTTTTTTGTGTGCAATTGTTTTAGATTAATTTCTGTAAAATACACGCCTCCAATCGTTTATTCCAGTTAACAGTTAAAAAAACCAATTGAGGTTGTACCACAGTAAAATATAACAAGGGCATGGATGGTGGGGTTTGTTCGATAGGCTGCAGAACTGATATGATAGGTTACTTATAACGCGCTTAATACCCAGAGGTTTCTAAGCGCGGACCTGGGGGGCAGAGGGCAGCATATTACTACGACTGTTGCTTGCAGTCGTAGTAATGCTAATAATAAGAATATCAGTGTTTTTATGTAGCGCTTCATGTCCGTTCTCCCAATAAGAAGCGCTGGAGCAATAGCTGGAGAATTTCGAAATGGGGGTATGCGCACAGAACAATGTGCTGTATCAGGACCGGGTAACATCAGATTACAGATAGGAATATTAACTTTACATATGCTGGCAATGTGAGGCATTGGAATATAACATTATGTTCCAAAATTAGAATTTTTTGTTCATACATCAAAGAGGTTCAGCAGTGTTGGGGGCTGCTCCGGGTCACCAGGCAGCCCCATGCTCAGGTCGGGGGACACCCGACAGAACACACTAATGTGGTGCCCACGCCGCAGACTCAGGGGTGGGGGTACATCCCACCCGCTCCGGATCACCGGAGCTCCGCACACGTGGCCGGGAGCACCCAGCGCACAGCGGCCCCGGCTCTGAGGGCACCCAGGCCGGGGTCGCCACCCTAGCCCGCCTCACAGGGCAGGGTGGACCCACAGGGACGGCGTTGCCCGCAGGGGCACCGTCCGGACGATGTTGGCCAGCAGGGGCACTGTCCTCGAGCTGGACCCCGACCTTGGGCTCGGCACACGCAGCGCAGCACCAGCATGGTGCCCCCCAAGGAACGACGCTGGAGCCTGATCGTGGCAAGACTGACGAGCCGGAAGCGGCCCGTTACTTTTATTATGTTGGTCACGTGGCTGCTGCCACGTGACCCATGACAACATCCTGGGAGCTACCATGCTCCCATGGGTTTACATTGCAACACCACTCCATTTTTTAATAAACAACAAAACAAAACATATTCCACTAACTACGCAGTATTACTCCTATGACCACTCTACCTTTATTAACCTGGGTGAGTGGTTCCACTACCACACAAACCATCAGTTTAAATCCCTGGCACCACACAAGGCATTCTATATGTGCAGATGTGCACCACATTACATTGTCCGCCCGCTGGGCCATTCCAAGCAAGGCAGTGTCGGCCAGCCCTCGGACTTCACGGGGATGTCGACAATGATGTCCCTCTTCTGCACTGGTGGAGCTGCATGAGACCAGTTGGGGCCCTCACTGATGTTCACCTTGGACACTCACCAAAAGTCAAAACGAGGACCGGCAAAGCCGCACCTGGGGAGGCCCAGGGGCCACATCGGCCAAGTCCATGGTCTAGGTGCTCCTGTGATGGCACCATGGCACCCGGGTGGCAGACCCCTGTTGCACCTCCTCCCCTTCGTGGGGCAGCTGGCAGGAAACAGAGGCAGGGTGCCCACCCTGCTGGGCGGGGGGGAGCACCCCACACTGGCAAAAGTCGCAGTCCCTCCCCTCTTCCCCAGGGGCTGGGTCCCTGTGATCACCCTGTGAGGCAGTGTGGCCTTGTGCCCCTTTGTTTGTCTCTCCTTCTCTTCCTGGCCCAGGTGGAGTTGGGCCCGCCTTTGTAATTTCAGGTGGGGGAGGGGCAGGCAGCTCACCTCTTCATTGCGGCCACAGCCGCCTCGTGTCCTCTTGGAAGGGGCACCCATCTCCTCCCCATCGCGGCCACAACCCGTGCTGTTCATATGGCCTGGGGCCACCGGGCAGGGGAGGGGCAAGCAGCTCTCCTCTCATTTTTCTTTTCTACCGCGGCAGGCCCTGGGTGTTTGGGGGCTGCCACGGGCTTCCTTCTCCGTCGTGGTCCCGGATTGTGATGGGCCCGGCTTCTGTTGGGGGTAGGGGCAGGCAGCTCCCTTCCGTGTCGCGGTTGGGGGAGGGGCCGCCATGCATCACCTCTGCCCGCTCCCCCGAGCGAGCACTCCCTTGTCCTTGCGAGCCCAGCTGGCGCTGGGCCCACCTCCTTTGTTCCTTTTGCAGGCCCAGATGGGTTTGGGCCTGCATCATCTCTTTTTTTTCATTTTTTTTCATTTTCTGCCACGGCATGACCTGGGCACTTGGGGGCTGCCGCAGGCTTCCTCCCGGCTCGCAGAGCCCGATGGGGGTGGGCCCGCATTCACTTAGGGGGGGCAGGCTCACCCCGTTGCGGCCGATGCTGCTATTTCCTCTGCCGCACACACTTCCCCCCACGCGGACCGGGCAGTTCTGCTGCAGGCCCAGTTGGAGCGGGGCCCACATCACTCCTCATGCAGCGATGTTCGCCGCTCCTCTCCCCCTCACCCGTGGGTCGCGGGGGGAAAAGGGGCAGCGCCTCCTCGCCGTGTCCGACGGCGGGGCACTCTCACCCCCCCACGGGAGAGGGGAGACAGCATCCTCGCCCCCGCTGGTGGAGGTGGGAGCCCCCTTTTTCTCGCGGCTGACGCCGCCCATGCCTCTCACCACACCCCCGCAGCGCAGAGTCTGCATCCACGGTGGGGGAGGAGCGCTGCAACCCACGCGGCCGATGCCGCGGACTTCACCCGTCTCCCTCAGGGGACGGGCAGGCAGCACGCCATCCTCCTTTCCTCCAGCGGGCCCAGTTGGAGTTGGGCCCGCCACGCCATACCTCCTACGCGGGCCCAGATGTAGATGGGCCCACCACACCACAACGATACCGGGGCACGCAAGGCCCGTTCCTCGTCGCCATTGTTGGAGGCTGCTCTGGGTCACCGGGCAGCCCCATACTCAGGTCGGGGACACCGGACAGAACACACTAATGTGGCGCCCACGCTGCAGACTTAGGGGTGGGGGTTCATCCCACCCGCTCCGGATCATCGGAGCTCCACACATGGCCGGGGGCACCCGGTGCACAGCAGCCCCGGCTCTGAGGGCACCCAGGCCGGGGTCGCCACCCTAGCCCACCTCACAGGGAAGGGTGGACCCAAAAGGATGGTGTTGCCCGGCAGGGGCACCATCCAGACGGCGTTGCCAAGCAGGGGCACCGTCCTCGAGCTGGGCCCCGTCCTTGGGCCCAGCACACGCAGCGCAGCACCAGCATGGTGCCCCCCAAGGAACGACGCTGGAGCCTGATGGTGGCAAGAGTGACGAGCCGGAAGCGGCCCGTTGCTTTTATTATGTTGGTCACGTGGCTGCTGCCACGTGACCCATGACAACATCCTGGAAGCTACTATTCTCCCAGGGGTTTACATTGCAACAAGCAGCTGATGGTGGCGCTCCTAGTTGCACCGTTTTCGTGTAAATTGGTATCTCGCAACAGAAAACGTCAGAGCGATGTTTCTACGTAGCACTTAAAAGTGGCCACCCTCTCAGCCAGGTTGCGGGCATCTTGGCGCATTAACTGCATGTCTGATTTGACCTCATCTATTTTGGTGTCAATAAATGATCGGAGTGCTGCAATGGCTTGCAGTACTTGTACGTCCTTAGGGTTGTCATCAGAGGCAGGCGGTTCCTTATCTGCAACGGCCTCATGTTGTGGTTGCTGTTTGGGCCTGACGGCTGTGAAGGACTCCATGATCGATGATTTTGGTTTGTTCTTGGAGGGGGACATCCCTATTTAGGTCTCCCGAGTTACTGTAGTGGCAGCATCCTGGGTACAGTGCAGCTGCGATGCGTTACGTGTGAAGGTGTGCGGTAGACCCTTGATGTAGCTGGCCTTAGTCGTGGGTGAGTGTGGTGGTTTCAACCAGAGTGCAAATATGAGGGGCCTGCTCCCTTTCGCCGTCTGTTCCACATAATCTCCCTATATGCGGATGATGTCCTCTTATATGTCAGGGACCCACACCTCAATGTACCGACCATGCTAGAAATCCTAGATAATTATGCCAAGGTCTCTGGAATACAGTTCAGCAGACAAAAGTCCTGCCTGTTCCCGTTGGCAGACTTGAGGGGCAAGAATATGGAGGACCTCCCTTCGGTGGGTGTACAGTGGCAACTGACCTCATTCCGATACCTCGGGGTCAATATAATGCATACCCCGGAACTGATGCATGAATACAACACTAAGGCAGCGCTTCCTACCCTGCGTAAATCAATGGGCTTTTGGTCTAAGCTCCCCTTATCCATGATGGGTAGGCATCAATTATTAAAATGATTGTCCTCCCCAGATTTCTCTATGGGTTTCAAAATGTACATTACTATATCAATACCCCCTGTTTCCGCTTGCTTGAGACACTATTCCGGTAGTTCTTATGGGGGAAGGGTAGACACAAGATGGCACTATCCACGCTAGCCCTTCCACCAGACAAGGCGGAATCCAACTCTAAACCTAGAGAAGAATTACTTGACAGCCCAATTTAGCTTTGTGGCTAAGTGTTTAGCGGACAAAATCACGTCCAAAACTGCTCTACTGCAACATATGATTACTCCGATACGACTAAAAGAACTCGTCTGGGCACCCCAACACATACTAAGCGGAGCACCTTTATTAGCAACCCTGGGAAGAAGAATATGGCACAGGTCCAAGACACTCTTACACTTAGAACATTCATACTCCCTGGAAATTCCATTGATTTCTGACCTATGCAAAACCAGCATCGACCTAGCGACCATCAGACTCTGGGAAAGAAAGGGAGTTTACACTTGGGGAGATTTATATACAGAGGGTACTTTCCGTGAATTTGCCTCACTACAGGCTGAAGATGGCATACTCAGCGGCCAATTTTTATGGTACCAGAAAATCCATAAGGTGGCACAGGCTAAATGGGAAGCCTGGCCTAAAGAACCCAAAGCACTCCCCTTTATGACATTACTATATAACCTTGGAGAGGGCTGGAAACCAGTGTCCCAAATATACGGTCACCTAAGTGACAATCCTAATCCTCGCAGCACCAAATTAAAATCCATATGGGAAGAAGATCTCGGGATAGCAATAAATGACAAGGAGTGGGATAGGGCTCTTGCATTTCCCAAAGAAGTGTCCAGGAACTCTAGGTTCCGACTAATTCAACTGAATGTACTATACCACTCATATCTAACTCCACATAGGATGGCGAAGTTCGACAAACAACCTCATCCTAATTGTATTTGGTGCAATGCCGACAAGGCAGATCTTATACACATGCTTTGGGAATGCACAAAGGTGCAATGTCTTTGGAATGAAGTAGAACGGACCTGCAAGAGGGCAGGCATGTCCCGGTATGTATGGTCCCCCAGTGAATGCCTTTTAGAAACTTATCCTAGACTAGCTAAATCCAAGCACACGGTGAAGTTTATGGACATTACATGCGTGCTAACCAAAAGGACCATTGCAATGGCCTGGAAACGACCTAACGGCCCACAATACAACACATGGTACAGAGAAATGGAACGCTGGGTGGGTGCTGAAACCAAAGCTTGGGAGGACAGTGTTGCCAAATCTACTGATCATTCAAGTGTGACGCTAGACGCCTGGAAAGAGTTGACGTGGAGTATGTTTTACCCCTCGGACGATAAACCCCTGTGAATATATCCGCTCAAATGTTAATGGAACTCATCACCCATCGCGCCTTCCCCTATATTTGAACTGTTCACACCAGACTATGTTGCTAAGCACACAGAGACAGTTAATGTTGTTCTTTTTCTTTGTACATTATTGTTTTTGTTATACAGTATCTGAAAGCTTAAATGTAGTGGCATGCTAATCAAGATATGCTGATGCTGTAACCTTAAAGAAATGCCAATAAATAAATTTGAAAATAAATCAATTTTATCATTGTTATACTTTCAATGCAGTTGGTGGGAACGCCCTCGGAGGACCGAAGTCCAGAGTGTTGGAAGTCCGGGAGCATAATTATGATGCGTGTGTGCATTTGGCTGAAAAAAGGCTTAGCTGGGCTAGCCAGGCTCTGGTAGAAAAGCAACCCATGTAGTTAAGTCATGTGGATGGGTGCTGAGAGAATAGGAGTGGCGTCAGTGCTAGTGACTCGCTATGTGTTCAGCGTGCCCGAATTTATCGTAGGACTGCGCCGTGTTGAGGCGTAGTTGGGTGTAGGTAGGCAGAGAATTTATGTGAACAGCACAGCCGGCTTGTTGTCGTAGTCCTTGCTGTATACTGATGTGTGTGGTTAGCTGTGCCTGCATCCAGTGAAGTGGTGTGTTATTTTTTTATTTATCTTTTTGTATAGCGCACCATTATACGTACCATTGCTGCCAATTGGAGGCGCTTTGATGCTAGGCACCCGCTCAGTTATTTGGCTTCTTCTGTTGGTTCTTGCGGCTGTGATAGAAATGGTTAGCTGCAACAGCACTCTAAGTCCCAAATAATCGCCACAGGAGGCCAGATTATTCTATGTGGGTGAGGTGTTCAAATGCGGTGGAGGAGGCATTGTTTCAATCACACCACTGTGCCTCTACTATTGTGATTGACCAGTTTTCTGTCGGTTTGCCTGGTGCAATCGTTCATCAATCCTGTGAGAGTGCTGTCAATCTGCAAGTGGTGCTTGAGTGAAGGCATGGTCGTGATTGGTGTATGAGAATGTGGGTGTAGTCCGGGCCACCGCAAACGCAGTCAGCACTGTCAGGTGTTTGGAGCAAAAGGGTTGGAGATGCCACAAACGCAGCTGGCTCCGCCTGGGGAGAACAGTTCATATACTTCGGGATTATGGGGTTTTCAGGATAAAGGGGTAAAGAGCCAGGTTTTGAGGGCTTTTTTGAAGAAGAGGTAGTTTTCGATGCTTCAGATGTGTAGAGGAAGAGTGTTCCAGATGGTGGGCGCTAGGATAAAGAAACCTGATTGACCAACTCTGGTTGAGTGGTGCGGTGGAATAGCTAGGAGAAGAGCTGAGCCTGAACAGGGGTTTATGGGGGATTTTTGGGGGACTGCTAGTGTATGATTTTGATCTGGAGGAACTCAGGTCCCAAATGATGGAGATCACGGTGTGTGATGCACATGGCTTTGAAGGTTACTCTTAGGCTAACTGTGAGCAAGTGCAGAATTCTGAGTAGGGGTGATGTGTTCTCCGGGCGAGAGGGCTAGAAGCAATCTGGCTGCTGCGGTTTGGATGCATTGAAGTTTCCTTTGCTGGCATCCTGGGACGCTGATATAGAGGGCGTTGACATAGTCCAGGCAGGAGGTGATAATTGCCTGTATAGCAGAAATTCTTTGAGGGTAAGTGAGGTACAGAAATATTCGTTTTAGGATACATCAGTGGCAGGTTCTGGATACAGAATTGATGTGCTTCGAGAGGGATAGGTCTGTGTCCATGGTGCATCCAAGATTTTTGATGGAGGTAGAGGGGGCAGATGGTGCTACAAGGTCAGGCAACCACGGTTAAGGTTGTGGGATTAGAGCAGTTTTGCCACATATTAGGATCTCTCATTTGCCCGTGTTGAGGATTAGGTTGTTTTTAGTCATCCAATCGTTGATCTCTAAGAGACAGGAGGTGAGGTCAGGATGTGGCGACGCTTAGTTTATGGGGATTTAAAAAAAGATTTGGGTATCGTCTGCATAGTTGTAGCAGGTAGGGTTGTGTTAGCGGATGCAGGCTGGCAGAGGGCTACGGTAGAGGTTGAAAAGGTGTGGTGAGAGGCAGGCTCCTTGCAGCACTCCTTTTGTGACTGGGTGGAAGCAGAGGAAAACAGGGAAGGAAAACAATTTGTGAGTGGTTGGCGATGAAGTGGGAGATCCAATTAAGGGCAGAGTGTTTGATGCCTAGGGTGAGGAGCCTGTTCCTCAGTATTGTGTGGTCGATGGTATCAAATCCAGGAGGATGAGTGTGGCACCTCCTTCTGAGTCAGCAGTTGTTTTTAGGCCGTCCTAGATGAAGTCCAGTGAAGATTCCGTTCCACAGAGGTGTCAGAATCCTGGGAGGGCAGAGTGGAGGAGATTATTGGCATTTGCTTATATGCTGCCTGGTCAATTAGTTTGGCAAAGAAGCGGGTGCTGGAGTAGGCATTAAGTGGCGTTTTGTCATCTTAATTTAATGGGTGACAGATATTTATATACATATACCTCAATGTTAATGATATTGTCTACTCATATATCGCTTTTGAAAATATATTGATATGTCTCCAAAACGTGATATATATCGCCCAGTCCTACATGGAGGGGGGACCATCTTCCTTCAGAAGTAAGTTTCAACACTACACTCCTTCCAGAACACTTAGGTCCGCAATGTGGCACTAGTACTAATCCCCAACTTCAACAATAAACAGCAAGTAGGATCCTCTTTTTCAGTTCTGGCCACAAAACCGTGTAACACCCTACCTAAACCTCTCCGCCTGCAGGAGAATCATCTGACTTTCAGGAAACAGCCCAAGACTTGTCTTTTCAACCAACCACTTTGAAAGGAATGATAAATAATAGTAACCGACTAAAAACTGTGCACCAGAAACCTGGGCTAATTTACGACAAGCACTGTCTGAAACTCTTGGCAATACCATCTGTGTGAAACTGATCTGACTCATGGAACCTCTCCTGCGTGACACTGGTCCGTACCTTTAATCTGCGTAAAATCTACTACCAAGAGCCAGAAAGTGACATAACCCTCACCCCATCCTCACCCCTGAACTAACTCCTCATTACAGAAATCTTGCATCTGTACACCTCCCACACTCTTACAGACGACCTCCTAGGTCTAATGTACGTAACAGATTCAGACCCTATCCATCTTCTTTCAACAACTATGCTGTTATTTTCTGTACTCTACAATCCGGAGGCTGCCCATACGGCTAACCTGCCTGGTCAGTACCAGCCACAAGCAACACAGAGATGTTCATATTGACATGCAGGTAACTGGTACATCTATCAGAATCAATCAACACCAAATGTTTCTGCATTTGCTTTCCCGCTATCTAACTAATACATCATGGCCTCCTTTATTACAGAGCCACGCACAGTGAGCCCAACACTATTGCCACTATTTACATTACTTGCATCTCTCTATGATAATGGTGGGTGGAAGAAACTGCTACGTTGTGAACATTGCCCCTGAAGAAAAGATAGAGGCACTCTGTTAAAGGCCCGGTGATGGGTCGACGTCAGCACTGCATGTGCATGCATGCCTGCATGGTGACATCATTGCACAAATGTGTACCCTTGTATCTTCACATAGGAAAGGAACATACTCCCAGTCTAGCCTTGTATACACTCCCTCAGACAAGGTTCAGTCGGGACTAGGTGGTTGTGCCCTCGGGCAGTCAGAAAGAGTATTGTGCCAGTAGGCAGACAGGCCGCCTTTCTGGGCTTCCAGACCTGTGTCCTCTAAAACATCAGCATATCACTGTGACGACTTGCTTCTAATCTACAGAAGTACAAGGATGAGTAGAGGCTAAAATGCCCACCCAACCCTCACACTGCTACAAACTAAGTGCTAACACAATAATAAAGGTAAAACAGGCACAGTTAAAAGATATACCTCCCTGTGTGTAACGTAGGCCGAGGGAAGTGTGAGAAACCAGAGGGTGTCTCACCCGCAAGTCCCCAGGGATCTCTCTCTCATGTGGCCAGGGCACAGCCATCGCCTTTGTATCCAGACCCTGGGGGTTCACACTTGTCACCGACCACTCACCATTAGTATGGATAATTCAATGGAAGGACTCTAACCCTCGATTCACGCGATGGATCTTAGATCTGCAACCCTACTATTTCACTGTGGAACACCGAAAAGGTAAAGAACAGGGGAACGTCAATTTCCTTTCCCGGTTTCCCTGTGAAACAGATGCGGCTACATCCTATCTATCACAGGCTCTTACGACACTGACTCAAACACCCTCAATAAAATTGACCTCAGTATCCAAGCCTGGATGGCACAAAACGAGTTATGTCTCAATGATGAGAAAACTGAATTACTCATCATTGAGAGCAAATCTAAACTAAATAATCTATCCCAACTCTATAAATCCTTCAACATTGACGGCAATACCATCAACGGTGCCAAGGAGATAATAACATTAGGTGTCTACATCGACTCAAAACTTACCTTAACAAGACAGGTCAATGCCATTGTCTCTTCTGCAGCATTCACGTCCAAATTAATTAGAGCCAGCAGACACTTCCTCTCATCTGACAACTGCATTATGCTGGCAAGAGTATTGATCCTCTCTAGGATAGATAATTGCAATTCTCTCGTTGCAGGATCCAATATCAGAAACATTAGCAAAATTCAAGTAGTGCAAAACAATGCAATCATAGCAGCACTTGACATACCCAAACATAAACACATCTCATCAACTAGACGCAACATCCACTGGCTCCTAGTACGAGGCAGAATCAAATTCAAAGTCCTTTTGCTTACTCACAAATGCCTCTCGAATAATGCCCTAGCATACCTCAGTAATCAAATTGCCAAAACCCAAACTAACAGACCCACCCTGTCCTCCTATACCAGCCTAATCTCGACACCGAGATTTAGGAGACAGAAAGTGGGTGGTTCTAGTTTCCCAGTGATCGCGGCCAAACTCTGGAACCCCCTGCCATCAACACTGAGGACTGACGCATCCTTTTGGTCCTTCGGCAAACACCTTAAAACGTTGCTATTTAAACAAGATTCAGACTGTCAGGTAGCTTAGGATCCCACACCTAGCATAGGATTCCACATGCAGAAACTAGGAATTCCTGTAAGACCTGCAACAAATTAACGACTGTATATCTGTGTCATTTGTGTAAATTGTGTAAACTCTGTTAATAATGTATGACAGTGTATGATATTGTATGATAAGAATGCAAAATAAGCTGGTAACCCTCGCTTCCGCCCTTGTAGAAGGGCTTGCTACAGACAGTGATCCCTTTCCAACTCAAAGCTGTGTCTGCGTCCCAAGAGCTCCCCATTTAAATGTGATGTTTATTACAATAAGACAGTGAAAACAGTATTTGCAAAGGCCCTGCCAGGCATGACTCAGAACATGCATCATTCTCATGAGGCAAGCAGGGTCTAAGAAGATTCCTAGGCACCAGGGCCATTGCTCTGTGCACAGAACAGGACATGTCGGCGCAGACGTTTCGCCGCAGGAGCCGGTTTGGCGCGCCCAGTTTGGCACAGCCAGTTCAGCGTCGGGACGTTACATTTTGGTGCAAAGACCGTCGTTAGATTTTTTATGACAGTATCGCGCCAAAACATACTGACATATGTACGTAATTCATCTTAACTGAATGTTAACACGTAGTAATACAAATCATTTGGATGCCTTCATAACTTCATAACTCTCCAACCCGCCTGCTATGAATTCCCTTCTCAGATATGCTGCCTCTGGGAACATCCGAGGCAGGGCATTATGTAAAGCCCGTATCTATGGTGGCGACATCCCAGCAGTACATATTCCCCAGCCCGTATCTATGGTGCGTGACATCCCAGCAGTACATATGTCCCAGCCCTAATCTATGGTGCGTGACATCCCAGCAGTACATATTCCCCAGCCCGTATCTATGGTGCGTTACATCCCAGCAGTACATATTCCCCAGCCCGTATCTATGGTGCGTGACATCCCAGCAGTACATATGTCCCAGCCCTAATCTATGGTGTGTGACATCTTGACAGTAAATTAATCTGATTCCCTAGATTTGGTGTGTGACATCTCAGCAGTACATACGTCACCTTATCTATGGTGCGTGGCATCCCAGCAGTACATATGTCCCAGCCCTAATCTATGGTGTGTGACATCTTGACAGTAAATTAATCTGATCCCCTAGATTTGGTGTGTGACATCTCAGCCGTACATATTTCACCTTATCTATGGTGCGCGACATCCCAGCAGTACATATGTCCCAGCCCTAATCTATGGTGTGTGACATCTTGACAGTAAATTAATCTGATCCCCTAGATTTGGTGTGTGACATCTCAGCCGTACATATTTCACTTTATCTATGGTGCGTGGCATCCCAGCAGCGGATAATTCTTTTTCAAATGCAACATGTTAACAGGCACAGTCCCTGTCAACGTGCTGCATGTGAAAAGAATTATGAGTTTAAATTTTGCATGAGGGAGTTTAGACGTCCCTCTCGCCAAATCGTCCGTGCCAGAAACGCCCTGGCACGCAAGGCCCGTTCCTCGTCGCCATTGTTGGAGGCTGCTCCGGGTCACCGGGCAGCCCTATGCTCAGGTCGGGGGACATCCGACAGAACACACTAATGTGGTGCCCACGCCGCAGACTCAGGGGTGGGGGTTCATCCCACCCGCTCCGGATCACCGGAGCTCCGCACACGTGGCCGGGAGCACCCAGCGCACAGCGGCCCCGGCTCTGAGGGCACCCAGGCCGGGGTCGCCACCCTAGCCCGCCTCACTGGGCAGGGTGGACCCACAGGGACGGCGTTGCCCGGCAGGGGCACCGTCCGGACGACGTTGGCCAGCAGGGGCACTGTCCTCGAGCTGGACCCCGACCTTGGGCTCGGCACACGCAGCGCAGCACCAGCATGGTGCCCCCCAAGGAACGACGCTGGAGCCTGATCGTGGCAAGACTGACGAGCCGGAAGCGGCCCGTTACTTTTATTATGTTGGTCACGTGGCTGCTGCCACGTGACCCATGACAACATCCTGGGAGCTACCATGCTCCCATGGGTTTACATTGCAACACCACTCCATTTTTTAATAAACAACAAAACAAAACATATTCCACTAACTACGCAGTATTACTCCTATGACCACTCTACCTTTATTAACCTGGGTGAGTGGTTCCACTACCACACAAACCACCAGTTCAAATCCCTGGCACCACACAAGGCATTCTATATGTGCAGATGTACACCACATTACATTGTCCGCCCGCTGGGCCATTCCAAGCAAGGCAGTGTCGGCCAGCCCTCGGACTTCACGGGGATGTCGACAATGATGCCCCTCTTCTGCACTGGTGGAGCTGCATGAGACCAGTTGGGGCCCTCACTGATGTTCACCTTGGACACTCACCAAAAGTCAAAACGAGGACCGGCAAAGCCGCACCTCGGGAGGCCCAGGGGCCACATCGGCCAAGTCCATGGTCTAGGTGCTCCTGTGATGGCACCATGGCACCCGGGTGGCAGACCCCTGTTGCACCTCCTCCCCTTCGTGGGGCAGCTGGCAGGAAACAGAGGCAGGTTGCCCACCCTGCTGGGCGGGGGGGAGCACCCCACACTGGCAAAAGTCACCGTCCCTCCCCTTTTCCCCAGGGGCTGGGTCCCTGTAATCACCCTGTGAGGCAGTGTGGCCTTGTGCCCCTTTGTTTGTCTCTCCTTCTCTTCCTGGCCCAGGTGGAGTTAGGCCCGCCTTTGTAATTTCGGGTGGGGGAGGGGCAGGCAGCTCACCTCTTCATTGCGGCCACAGCCGCCTCGTGTCCTCTTGGAAGGGGCACCCATCTCCTCCCCATTGCGGCCACAACCTGTGCTGTTCATATGGCCTGGGGCCACCGGGCAGGGGAGGGGTAAGCAGCTCTCCTCTCATTTTTCTTTTCTACCGCTGCACGCCCAGGGTGTTTGGGGGCTGCCACGGGCTTCCTTCTCCGTCGTGGTCCCGGATTGTGATGGGCCCGGCTTCTGTTGGGGGTAGGGGCAGTCAGCTCCCTTCCGATGTCGCGGTTGGGGGAGGGGCCGCCATGCATCACCTCTGCCCGCTCCCCCGAGCGAGCACTCCCTTGTCCTTGCGAGCCCAGCTGGCGCTGGGCCCACCTCCTTTGTTCCTTTTGCAGGCCCAGATGGGTTTGGGCCTGCATCATCTCTTTTATTTCATTTTTTTTCATTTTCTGCCACGGCATGACCTGGGTACTTGGGGGCTGCCGCAGGCTTCCTCCCGGCTCGCGGAGTCCGATGGGGGTGGGCCCGCCTTCACTTAGGGGGGGGCAGGCTCACCCCGTTGCGGCCGATGCTGCTATTTCCTCTGCCGCACACAATCCCCCCCGCGGACCGGGCAGTTCTGCTGCAGGCCCAGTTGGAGCGGGGCCCACATCACTCCTCATGCAGCGATGTTCGCTGCTCCTCTCCCCCTCACCCGTGGGTCGCGGGGGGGAAGGGGGCAGCGCCTCCTCGCCGTGTCCGACGGCGGGGCACTCTCACACCCCCACGGGAGAGGGGAGACAGCATCCTCGCCCCCGCTGGTGGTGGTGGGGGCAGACTCCCCCTTTTTCTCGCGGCCGACGCCGCCCATGCCTCTCACCACACCCCCACAGCGCAGAGTCTGCATCCACGGTGGGGGAGGAGCGCTGCAACCCACGCGGCCGATGCCGCGGACTTCACCCGTCTCCCTCAGGGGACGGGCAGGCAGCACGCCATCCTCCTTTCCTTCTGCGGGCCCAGTGGAGTTGGGCCCGCCACACCATACTTCCTACGCGGGCCCAGATGTAGATGGGCCCGCCACACCACAACGATACCGGGGCACGCAAGGCCCGTTCCTCGTCGCCATTGTTGGAGGCTGCTCCGGGTCACCGGGCAGCCCTATGCTCAGGTCGGGGGACATCCGACAGAACACACTAATGTGGTGCCCACGCTGCAGACTCAGGGGGGGGGTTCATCCCACCCGCTCCAGATCACCGGAGCTCCGCACACGTGGCCGGGAGCACCCAGCGCACAGCGGCCCCGGCTCTGAGGGCACCCAGGCCGGGGTCGCCACCCTAGCCCGCCTCACAGGGCAGGGTGGACCCACAGGGACGGCGTTGCCCGGCAGGGGCACCGTCCGGACGACGTTGGCCAGCAGGGGCACTGTCCTCGAGCTGGACCCCGACCTTGGGCTCGGCACACGCAGCGCAGCACCAGCATGGTGCCCCCCAAGGAACGACGCTGGAGCCTGATCGTGGCAAGACTGACGAGCCGGAAGCGGCCCATTACTTTTATTATGTTGGTCACGTGGCTGCTGCCACGTGACCCATGACAACATCCTGAGAGCTACCATGCTCCCATGGGTTTACATTGCAACACCACTCCATTTTTTAATAAACAACAAAACAAAACATATTCCACTAACTACGCAGTATTACTCCTATGACCACTCTACCTTTTATTAACCTGGGTGAGTGGTTCCACTACCACACAAACCACCAGTTCAAATCCCTGGCACCACACAAGGCATTCTATATGTGCAGATGTACACCACATTACATTGTCCGCCCGCTGGGCCATTCCAAGCAAGGCAGTGTCGGCCAGCCCTCGGACTTCACGGGGATGTTGACAATGATGCCCCTCTTCTGCACTGGTGGAGCTGCATGAGACCAGTTGGGACCCTCACTGATGTTCACCTTGGACACTCACCAAAAGTCAAAACGAGGACCGGCAAAGCCACACCTGGGGAGGCCCAGGGGCCACATCGGCCAAGTCCATGGTCTAGGTGCTCCTGTGATGGCACCATGGCACCCGGGTGGCAGACCCCTGTTGCACCTCCTCCCCTTCGTGGGGCAGCTGGCAGGAAACAGAGGCAGGGTGCCCACCCTGCTGGGCGGGGGGGAGCACCCCACACTGGCAAAAGTCGCGCGCCGTCCCTCCCCTCTTCCCCAGGGGCTGGGTCCCTGTGATCACCCTGTGAGGCAGTGTGGCCTTGTGCCCCTTTGTTTGTCTCTCCTTCTCTTCCTGGCCCAGGTGGAGTTGGGTCCGCCTTTCTAATTTCGGATGGGGGAGGGGCAGGCAGCTCACCTCTTCATTGCGGCCACAGCCGCCTCGTGTCCTCTTGGAAGGGGCACCCATCTCCTCCCCATCGCGGCCACAGCCTGTGCTGTTCATATGGCCTGGGGCCACCGGGCAGGGGAGGGGCAAGCAGCTCTCCTCTCATTTTTCTTTTCTACCGCGGCAGGCCCTGGGTGTTTGGGGGCTGCCACGGGCTTCCTTCTCTGTCGTGGTCCCGGATTGTGATGGGCCCGGCTTCTGTTGGGGGTAGGGGCAGGCAGCTCCCTTCCGTGTCGCGGTTGGGGGAGGGGCCGCCATGCATCACCTCTGCCCGCTCCCCCGAGCGAGCACTCCCTTGTCCTTGCGAGCCCAGCTGGCGCTGGGCCCACCTCCTTTGTTCCTTTTGCAGGCCCAGATGGGTTTGGGCCTGCATCATCTCTTTTTTTTCATTTTTTTTCATTTTCTGCCACGGCATGACCTGGGCACTTGGGGGCTGCCGCAGGCTTCCTCCCAGCTCGCAGAGCCCGATGGGGGTGGGCCCGCCTTCACTTAGGGGGGGCAGGCTCACCCCGTTGCGGCCGATGCTGCTATTTCCTCTGCCGCACACACTTCCCCCCCGCGGACCGGGCAGTTCTGCTGCAGGCCCAGTTGGAGCGGGGCCCACATCACTCCTCATGCAGCGATGTTCGCCGCTCCTCTCCCCCTCACCCGTGGGTCGCGGGGGGGAAGGGGGCAGCGCCTCCTCGCCGTGTCCGACGGCGGGGCACTCTCACCCCCCCACAGGAGAGGGGAGACAGCATCCTCGCCCCCGCTGGTGGTGGTGGGGGCAGACTCCCCCTTTTTCTCGCGGCCGACGCCGCCCATGCCTCTCACCACACCCCCGCAGCGCAGAGTCTGCATCCACGGTGGGGGAGGAGCGCTGCAACCCACGCGGCCGATGCCGCGGACTTCACCCGTCTCCCTCAGGGGACGGGCAGGCAGCACGCCATCCTCCTTTCCTCCTGCGGGCCCAGTTGGAGTTGGGCCCGCCACGCCATACCTCCTACGCGGGCCCAGATGTAGATGGGCCCACCACACCACAACGATACCGGGGCACGCAAGGCCCGTTCCTCGTCGCCATTGTTGGAGGCTGCTCTGGGTCACCGGGCAGCCCCATACTCAGGTCGGGGACACCCGACAGAACACACTAATGTGGCGCCCACGCTGCAGACTCAGGGGTGGGGGTTCATCCCACCCGCTCCGGATCATCGGAGCTCCACACATGGCCGGGGGCACCCGGTGCACAGCGGCCCCGCCTCTGAGGGCACCCAGGCCGGGGTCGCCACCCTAGCCCGTCTCATAGGCAAGGGTGGACCCACAGGGATTGTGTTGCCCGGCAGGGGCACCATCTAGACGGCGTTGCCAAGCAGGGGCACCATCCTCGAGCTGGGCCCCGTCCTTGGGCCCAGCACACGCAGCGCAGCACCAGCATGGTGCCCCCCAAGGAACGACGCTGGAGCCTGATGGTGGCAAGAGTGACGAGCCGGAAGCGGGCCGTTGCTTTTATTATGTTGGTCACGTGGCTGCTGCCACATGACCCATGACAACATCCTGGAAGCTACCATTCTCCCAGGGGTTTACATTGCAACAAGCAGCTGATGGTGGCGCTCCTAGTTGCACCCTTTTTGTGTAAATTGGTATCTCGCAACAGAAAACGTCAGAGCGATGTTTCTACGTAGCACTTAAAAGTGGCCACCCTCTCAGCCAGGTTGCGGGCATCTTGGCGCATTAACTGCATGTCTGATTTGACCTCATCTATTTTGGTGTCAATAAATGATCGGAGTGCTGCAATGGCTTGCAGTACTTGTGCGTCCTTAGGGTTGTCATCAGAGGCAGGCGGTTCCTCATCTGTGACGGCCTCATGTTGTGGTTGCTGTTTGGGTCTGACGGCTGTGAAGGACTCCATGATCGATGATTTTGGTTTGTTCTTGGAGGGGGACATCCCTATTTAGGTCTCCCGAGTTACTGTAGTGGCAGCATCCTGGGTACAGTGCAGCTGCGATGTGTTACGTGTGAAGGTGTGCGGTAGACCCTTGATGTAGCTGGCCTTAGTCGTGGGTGAGTGCGGTGGTTTCAACCAGAGTGCAAATATGAGGGGCCTGCTCCCTCTCGCCGTCTGTTCCACATAATCTCCCTATATGCGGACGATGTCCTCCTATATGTCTGGGACCCACACCTCAATGTACCGACCATGCTAGAAATCCTAGATAATTATGCCAAGGTCTCTGGAATACAGTTCAGCAGACAAAAGTCCTGCCTGTTCCCGTTGGCAGACTTGAGGGGCAAGAATATGGAGGACCTCCCTTCGGTGGGTGTACAGTGGCAACTGACCTCATTCCGATACCTCGGGGTCAATATAATGCATACCCCGGAACTGATGCATGAATACAACACTAAGGCAGCGCTTCCTACCCTGCGTAAATCAATGGGCTTTTGGTCTAAGCTCCCCTTATCCATGATGGGTAGGCATCAATTATTAAAATGATTGTCCTCCCCAGATTTCTCTATGGGTTTCAAAATGTACATTACTATATCAATACCCCCTTTTTCCGCTTGCTTGAGACACTATTCCGGTAGTTCTTATGGGGGAAGGGTAGACACAAGATGGCACTATCCACGCTAGCCCTTCCACCAGACAAGGCGGAATCCAACTCTAAACCTAGAGAAGAATTACTTGACAGCCCAATTTAGCTTTGTGGCTAAGTGTTTAGCGGACAAAATCACGTCCAAAACTGCTCTACTGCAACATATGATTACTCCGATACGACTAAAAGAACTCGTCTGGGCACCCCAACACATACTGAGCGGAGCACCTTTATTAGCAACCCTGGGAAGAAGAATATGGCACAGGTCCAAGACACTCTTACACTTAGAACATTCATACTCCCTGGAAATTCCATTGATTTCTGACCTATGCAAAACCAGCATCGACCTAGCGACCATCAGACTCTGGGAAAGAAAGGGAGTTTACACTTGGGGAGATTTATATACAGAGGGTACTTTCCGTGAATTTGCCTCACTACAGGCTGAAGATGGCATACCCAGCGGCCAATTTTTATGGTACCAGAAAATCCATAAGGTGGCACGGGCTAAATGGGAAGCCTGGCCTAAAGAACCCAAAGCACTCCCCTTTATGACATTACTATATAACCTTGGAGAGGGCTGGAAACCAGTGTCCCAAATATACGGTCACCTAAGTGACAATCCTAATCCTCGCAGCACCAAATTAAAATCCATATGGGAAGAAGATCTCGGGATAGCAATAAATGACAAGGAGTGGGATAGGGCTCTTGCATTTCCCAAAGAAGTGTCCAGGAACTCTAGGTTCCGACTAATTCAACTGAATGTACTATACCACTCATATCTAACTCCACATAGGATGGCGAAGTTCGACAAACAACCTCATCCTAATTGTATTTGGTGCAATGCCGACAAGGCAGATCTTATACACATGCTTTGGGAATGCACAAAGTTGCAATTTCTTTGGAATGAAGTAGAACGGACCTGCAAGAGGGCAGGCATGTCCCGGTATGTATGGTCCCCCAGTGAATGCCTTTTAGGAACTTATCCTAGACTAGCTAAATCCAAGCACACGGTGAAGTTTATGGACATTACATGCCTGCTAACCAAAAGGACCATTGCAATGGCCTGGAAACGACCTAACGGCCCACAATACACACATGGACACATGGTACAAAGAAATGGAACGCTGGGTGGGTGCTGAAACCAAAGCTTGGGAGGACAGTGTTGCCAAATCTACTGATCATTCAAGTGTGACGCTAGACGCCTGGAAAGAGTTGACGTGGAGTATGTTTCACCCCTCGGACGATAAACCCCTATGAATATATCCGCTCAAATGTTAATGGAACTCATCGACCATCGCGCCTTCCCCTATATTTGAACTGTTCACACCAGACTATGTTGCTAAGCACACAGAGACAGTTAATGTTGTTCTTTTTCTTTGTACATTATTGTTTTTGTTATACAGTATCTGAAAGCTTAAATGTAGTGGCATGCTAATCAAGATATGCTGATGCTGTAACCTTAAAGAAATGCCAATAAATAAATTTGAAAATAAATCAATTTTACCATTGTTATAGTTTCAATGCAGTTGGTGGGAACGCCCTCGGAGGACCGAAGTCCAGAGTGTTGGAAGTCCGGGAGCATAATTATGATGCGTGTGTGCATTTGGCTGAAAAAAGGCTTAGCTGGGCTAGCCAGGCTCTGGTAGAAAAGCAACCCATGTAGTTAAGTCATGTGGATGGGTGCTGAGAGAATAGGAGTGGCGTCAGTGCTAGTGACTCGCTATGTGTTCAGCGTGCCCGAATTTATCGTAAGACTGCGCCGTGTTGAGGCGTAGTTGGGTGTAGGTAGGCAGAGAATTTATGTGAACAGCACAGCCGGCTTGTTGTCGTAGTCCTTGCTGTATACTGATGTGTGTGGTTAGCTGTGCCTGCATCCAGTGAAGTGGTGTGTTATTTTTTTATTTATCTTTTTGTATAGCGCACCATTATATGTACCATTGCTGCCAATTGGAGGCGCTTTGATGCTAGGCACCCGCTCAGTTATTTGGCTTCTTCTGTTGGTTCTTGCGGCTGTGATAGAAATGGTTAGCATGTTTCAATCACACCACTGTGCCTCTACTATTGTGATTGACCAGTTTTCTGTCGGTTTGCCTGGTGCAATCGTTCATCAATCCTGTGAGAGTGCTGTCAATCTGCAAGTGGTGCTTGAGTGAAGGCATGGTCGTGATTGGTGTATGAGAATGTGGGTGTGGTCCGGGCCACCGCAAACGCAGTCAGCACTGTCAGGTGTTTGGAGCAAAAGGGTTGGAGATGCCACAAACGCAGCTGGCCCCGCCTGGGGAAAACAGTTCATATACTTTGGGATTATGGGGTTTTCAGGATAAAGGGGTAAAGAGCCAGGTTTTGAGGGCTTTTTTGAAGAAGAGGTAGTTTTCGATGCTTCAGATGTGTAGAGGAAGAGTGTTCCAGATGGTGGGCGCTAGGATAAAGAAACCTGATTGACCAACTCTGGTTGAGTGGTGCGGTGGAATAGCTAGGAGAAGAGCTGGGCCTGAACAGGTTTTATGGGGGATTTTTGGGGGACTGCTAGTGGATGATTTTGTTCTGGAGGAACTCAGGTCCCGAATGATGGAGATCACGGTGTGTGATGCACATGGCTTTGAAGGTTACTCTTAGGCTAACTGTGAGCAAGTGCAGAATTCTGAGTAGGGGTGATGTGTTCTCCGGGCGAGAGGGCTAGAAGCAATCTGGCTGCTGCGGTTTGAATGCGTTGAAGTTTCCTTTGCTGGCATCCTGGTACGCTGATATAGAGGGCGTTGACATAGTCCAGGCAGGAGGTGATAATTGCCTGTATAGCAGAAATTCTTTGAGGGTAAGTGAGGTACAGAAATATTCGTTTTGAAATATTCGTTTTAGGATACATCAGTGGCAGGTTCTGGATACAGAATTGATGTGCTTCGAGAGGGATAGGTCTGTGTCCATGGTGCATCCAAGATTTTTGATGGAGGTAGAGGGGGCAGGTGGTGCTCCAAGGTCAGGCAACCACGGTTAAGGTTGTGGGATTAGAGCAGTTTTGCCACATATTAGGATCTCTTATTTGCCCGTGTTGAGGATTAGGTTGTTTTTAGTCATCCAATCGTTCATCTTTAAGAGACAGGAGGTGAGGTCAGGATGTGGCGACGCTTAGTTTATGGGGATTTAAAAAAAGATTTGGGTATCGTCTGCATAGTTGTAGCAGGTAGGGTTGTGTTAGCGGATGCAGGCTGGCAGAGGGCTACGGTAGAGGTTGAAAAGGTGTGGTGAGAGGCAGGCTCCTTGCAGCACTCCTTTTGTGACTGGGTGGAAGCAGAGGAAAACAGGGAAGGAAAACAATTTGTGAGTGGTTGGCGATGAAGTGGGAGATCCAATTAAGGGCAGAGTGTTTGATGCCTAGGGTGAGGAGCCTGTTCCTCAGTATTGTGTGGTCGATGGTATCAAATCCAGGAGGATGAGTGTGGCACCTCCTTCTGAGTCAGCAGTTGTTTTTAGGCCGTCCTAGATGAAGTCCAGTGAAGATTCCGTTCCACAGAGGTGTCAGAATCCTGAGAGGGCAGAGTGGAGGAGATTATTGGCATTTGCTTATATGCTGCCTGGTCAATTAGTTTGGCAAAGAAGCGGGTGCTGGAGTAGGCATTAAGTGGCGTTTTGTCATCTTAATTTAATGGGTGACAGATATTTATATACATATACCTCAATGTTAATGATATTGTCAACTCACATATCGCTTTTGAAAATATATTGATATGTCTCCAAAACGTAATATATATCGCCCAGTCCTACATGGAGGGGGGACCGTCTTCCTTCAGAAGTAAGTTTCAACACTACACTCCTTCCAGAACACTTAGGTCCAGCAATGTGGCACTAGTACTAATCCCCAACTTCAACAATAAACAGCAAGTAGGATCCTCTTTTTCAGTTCTGGCCACAAAACCGTGTAACACCCTACCTAAACCTCTCCGCCTGCAGGAGAATCATCTGACTTTCAGGAAACAGCCCAAGACTTGTCTTTTCAACCAACCACTTTGAAAGGAATGATAAATAATAGTAACCGACTAAAAACTGTGCACCAGAAACCTGGGCTAATTTACGACAAGCACTTTCTGAAACTCTTGGCAATACCATCTGTGTGAAACTGATCTGACTCATGGAACCTCTCCTGTGTGACACTGGTCCGTACCTTTAATCTGCGTAAAATCTACTACCAAGAGCCAGAAAGTGACATAACCCTCACCCCATCCTCACCCCTGAACTAACTCCTCATTACAGAAATCTTGCATCTGTACACCTCCCACACTCTTACAGACGACCTCCTAGGTCTAATGTACGTAACAGATTCAGACCCTATCCATCTTCTTTCAACAACCATGCTGTTATTTTCTGTACTCTACAATCCGGAGGCTGCCCATACGGCTAACCTGCCTGGTCAGTACCAGCCACAAGCAACACAGAGATGTTCATATTGACATGCAGGTAACTGGTACATCTATCAGAATCAATCAACACCAAATGTTTCTGCATTTGCTTTCCCGCTATCTAACTAATACACCATGGCCTCCTTTATTACAGAGCCACGCACAGTGAGCCCAACACTATTGCCACTATTTACATTACTTGCATCTCTCTATGATAATGGTGGATGGAAGAAACTGCTACGTTGTGAACATTGCCCCTGAAGAAAAGATAGAGGCACTCTGTTAAAGGCCCGGTGATGGGTCGACGTCAGCACTGCATGTGCATGCATGCCAGCATGGTGACATCATTGCACAAATGTGTACCCTTGTATCTTCACATAGGAAAGGAACATACTCCCAGTCTAGCCTTGTATACACTCCCTCAGACAAGGTTCAGTCGGGACTAGGTGGCTGTGCCCTCGGGCAGTCAGAAAGAGTATTGTGCCAGTAGGCAGACAGGCCGCCTTTCTGGGCTTCCAGACCTGTGTCCTCTAAAACATCAGCATATCACTGTGACGACTTGCTTCTAATCTGCAGAAGTACAAGGATGAGTAGAGGCTAAAATGCCCACCCAACCCTCACACTGCTACAAACTAAGTGCTAACACAATAATAAAGGTAAAACAGGCACAGTTAAAAGATATACCTCCCTGTGTGTAACGTAGGCCGAGGGAAGTGTGAGAAACCAGAGGGTGTCTCACCCACAAGTCCCCAGGGATCTCTCTCTCATGTGGCCAGGGCACGGCCATCGCCTTTGTATCCAGACCCTGGGGGTTCACACTTGTCACCGACTACTCACCATTAGTATGGATAATTCAATGGAAGGACTCTAACCCTCGATTCACGCGATGGATCTTAGATCTGCAACCCTACTATTTCACTGTGGAACACCGAAAAGGTAAAGAACAGGGGAACGTCAATTTCCTTTCCCGGTTTCCCTGTGAAACAGATGCGGCTACATCCTATCTATCACAGGCTCTTACGACACTGACTCAAACACCCTCAATAAAATTGACCTCACTATCCAAGCCTGGATGGCACAAAACGAGTTATGTCTCAATGATGAGAAAACTGAATTACTCATCATTGGGAGCAAATCTAAACTAAATAATCTATCCCAACTCTATAAATCCTTCAACATTGACGGCAATACCATCAACGGTGCCAAGGAGATAATAACATTAGGTGTCTACATCGACTCAAAGCTTACCTTAACAAGACAGGTCAATGCCATTGTCTCTTCTGCAGCATACACGTCCAAATTAATTAGAGCCAGCAGACACTTCCTCTCATCTGACAACTGCATTATGCTGGCAAGAGTATTGATCCTCTCTAGGATAGATAATTGCAATTCTCTCGTTGCAGGATCCGATACCAGAAACATTATCAACATTCAAGTAGTGCAAAACAATGCAATCATAGCAGCACTTGACATACCCAAACATAAACACATCTCATCAACTAGACGCAACATCCACTGGCTCCTAGTACGAGGCAGAATCAAATTCAAAGTCCTTTTGCTTACTCACAAATGCCTCTCGAATAATGCCCTAGCATACCTCAGTAATCAAATTGCCAAAACCCAAACTAACAGACCCACCCTGTCCTCCTATACCAGCCTAATCTCGACACCGAGATTTAGGAGACAGAAGGTGGGTGGTTCTAGTTTCCCAGTGATCGCGGCCAAACTCTGGAACCCCCTGCCATCAACACTGAGGACTGACGCATCCTTTTGGTCCTTCGGCAAACACCTTAAAACGTTGCTATTTAAACAAGATTCAGACTGTCAGGTAGCTTAGGATCCCACACCTAGCATAGGATTCCACATGCAGAAACTAGGAATTCCTGTAAGACCTGCAACAAATTAACGACTGTATATCTGTGTCATTTGTGTAAATTGTGTAAACTCTGTTAATAATGTATGACAGTGTATGATATTGTATGATAAGAATGCAAAATAAGCTGGTAACCCTCGCTTCCGCCCTTGTAGAAGGGCTTGCTACAGACAGTGATCCCTTTCCAACTCAAAGCTGTGTCTGCGTCCCAAGAGCTCCCCATTTAAATGTGATGTTTATTACAATAAGACAGTGAAAACAGTATTTGCAAAGGCCCTGCCAGGCATGACTCAGAACATGCATCATTCTCATGAGGCAAGCAGGGTCTAAGAAGATTCCTAGGCACCAGGGCCATTGCTTTGTGCACAGAACAGGACATGTCGGCGCAGACGTTTCGCCGCAGGAGCCGGTTTGGCGCGCCCAGTTTGGCACAGCCAGTTCAGCGTCGGGACGTTACATTTTGGTGCAAAGACCGTCGTTAGATTTTTTAAATAATGACAGTATCGCGCCAAAACATACTGACATATGTACGTAATTCATCTTAACTGAATGTTAACACGTAGTAATACAAATCATTTGGATGCCTTCATAACTTCATAACTCTCCAACCCGCCTGCTATGAATTCCCTTCTCAGATATGTTGCCTCTGGGAACATCCGAGGCAGGGCATTATGTAAAGCCCGTATCTATGGTGGCGACATCCCAGCAGTACATATTCCCCAGCCCGTATCTATGGTGCGTGACATCCCAGCAGTACATATGTCCCAGCCCTAATCTATGGTGCGTGACATCCCAGCAGTACATATTCCCCAGCCCGTATCTATTGTGCGTGACATCCCAGCAGTACATATTCCCCAGCCCGTATCTATGGTGCGTGACATCCCAGCAGTACATATGTCCCAGCCCTAATCTATGGTGTGTGACATCTTGACAGTAAATTAATCTGATTCCCTAGATTTGGTGTGTGACATCTCAGCAGTACATACGTCACCTTATCTATGGTGCGTGGCATCCCAGCAGTACATATGTCCCAGCCCTAATCTATGGTGTGTGACATCTTGACAGTAAATTAATCTGATCCCCTAGATTTGGTGTGTGACATCTCAGCCGTACATATTTCACTTTATCTATGGTGCGTGGCATCCCAGCAGCGGATAATTCTTTTCAAATGCAACATGTTAACAGGCACAGTCCCTGCCAACGTACTGCATGTGAAAAGAATTATGAGTTTAAATTTGGCATGAGGGAGTTTAGACGTCCCTCTCGCCAAATCGTCCGTGCCAGAAACGCCCCTGCGCCAAAATGGGCTTGCCAAATCGGCCAGCTGCAGCAAACTGGCCGCGCTGACCGGGCCGAGGCCAAAAGAGCTGCGCCAAAAGAGGGTGTACCGCTCTGTGTATGGGCACGGACAGGACACCAATCAGACCCTAACCATTCTGGTCCAGGCAAGAAGATTTATTTAAAAAAGGGCCAAGCAGGTTGTACTTGACATGTGTTTCTGTTGCCGAAGTGTGTCACACTAGAGTCACAGGGCCTCATTACAAGTCAGCCGGTCCGGAAACAACGGTGACGTTAAATCCGCCGCCACTGTTGTTTCCGGACCGGCTGATTCTGAGTCCTGCAGGCGGGAGGTGTCACTCCCGCCAGGTCTGACCGGCGGTATTAACACCACCCGCCTGCAGGCGGACATAGAAAAACTTGCTATGTCATAGACGGAACCAGTGTTTCCATGGACCCCATCCCCATGGAGTCCTATCGGACTCCCGGGGAATGGGGATTTACAGAATTACGCCTCAAGGATTACCGGGTCACTGGGGTTGTAATGCCCCGTGATTCCGGCAATCACAGAGGCGGAATGGTATTACCGGTCCGGCAGCATCCTGCCATTTTTTCCGGCACAGCTACTGCCGGACTTGTAATGAGGCCCACAGTGTTCTTTAGATGTTGGTGGTGCCCTGTTACAGGATGCAGGGTTTTTCTAATTTGTTGACGACAATTTTGAATACTTTTTCCTGGCTGAGTTGTGCTGACTGTATTCCCCAAGCATAATGGGATTATCTTTGCTTTGCTTGTTTCCGTTCTGTAGAACTGAAGGTGGTAATGGCAGGGTAATTTTCCTGTTGCAAAGCAATTGCCTCTCCATATTTTCAGGAGCTTTCTATTTTCTTTTTTGGGGCGATTACGTTTTGGATTAAACCATTTAGTGACTTGTTTCTTTTGTGAGACTGTGAAGAGCTTTTTAGGGTCCTTGCGGTGAAGGGTGCTGGTTATCCAGTTCTGGATGCTGTTAAATTGTTCACCCAAGATTCACTTCTGCTTTTCAGTTGTGAGCTGGAGTTTGGTGGCTTCCACTTTTTCCATGTGGATATGCAGATTCATTTTGTTCCAGGGTCGGGTAAAAGTTGGGGGCGCATTGGTTGATTTTTCAAGAGGGGATGCTTCAATGACGATGCTGCATGGAACACAGAGATGTTCTCCCCAAGGAGAGAGGACTGAGAACGAGATGTTGGTGCCATTCTAGTGACAGAAGATGCCATCCAAAGTGAATACAACTGTGTGGGTGTGCCCTTTACCAAGTTGCTTGTGGTTGAAGGTGTCAAAGTTTGCAGAGATTAGCTTTGTAGTATCCTTGTCCTCTGTGGAAGATGGCTTGTATTAAGTGAAGATGATCAGTAGATGAGGAGGACGGTTAGTGTGCACGTGGATTTGATGCGGAAGAGATTAGTAGAAGTGATTAACACTCTACGATGTTGTTAGAAGTTGAACCTTTAATGATGACAGAGTCTTTAGGAGCAAGTGGAATTCCACCTGCTTAGCTAGCCATTCTGTTGCCAAATATGATCTTGCTCCTCTGGGATGGCTTCAGGTACAACCGCTGTGCAGTCCTCAGCGAGCTGGATTTCTAATGATTGATATATGCTTTGTGATTGTTAGGGCAGTTTTTTTTAAAGTCCACCAGGGGCTTCATAAAACTATAACTTGGGCAATACAGAAACTCCAACTCTTAGTATAAGGCTGTACCACCTGAGATGTTGGTAGCAATGACAGAGCAGCCAGGCTTATTTTAGGAGGGCAGAGGGCTGCAGATAGGTACAAAGAAATTGTAACATACATATGGTCTAACGAAAGGATTGGGGTTGTTTGTTCATCTGATAATTGTTCGCGGAGATCTGTCTGCAAGAAATCTGCTCTCATTCGAACAATTATCAGATGAACAAATTGAAACCAAAATCTGCATGTCCCAACCCACCCTCCCCAACTTACCTGTTTGCTTGCCACCACATCCCCTGCACCCCTGCAGCATCAGATCCGTCCCTCTAATGCAGGTCGGATCCGATGCTGCAGGGTCCCTTTTTCATTTTTTTGCTTTTTTTTGGTCCCCCACCTCCCATGTTGAGGAAGCGGGTGTACATCCCTGCAACCTTCCATGGCCACATATACCATAAATGGAGAACGGGATACACCCCCGAAACCCTTGCTCCACATGTTCAGTATGTTTTTATAATCGATCTAATGGTACTGGCTGAATTCGGTCAAATGTACCATTCAATCAATTATAAACAAACAATTAGGTTAATATGTTATGTTATGTTATTTGGCATTCATATAGTGCTCTATATATCATTCATATGACCTCAAAGCGCTTGTGGGTTGTACGCCCTCAGGGACCGTAGTCCAGGTCAGTCAAGACAGTAGGGTATCATAGGGTTCTTGAGTGTACTCCATATGTGAGCAGCTGACACGATTGCCTGATGGTAGCCACATCCTAGCATTAGATGTGGTGATATTGAGATCAGTTGAATGTGTGCAGTCTGGAGGTTGGTCTCCGAGACTGGATTCTGGTGGTGTTGGGCCTGTGTAGGATGCTTATGTGTGCACCTAGGCCGTTTTTTCGTGGGGTATAGCTGCGTTCTAGCAGGATGTTGAGGTGTTCATGGAGTATTGTTCGTATGTGAGCAGCTAGGCCGAAATTGATCGAGGGGTGTAGCTGTACTCTATTGTGTGTTGGTGTAGAGTAGAGAGTGAGCATAGTGATAGGAGAGGTGAGTGTCTGGAGTGGAGGATTTATTCTTACGAGCCCACTGTTCTGGATTTCATTTACGCGTTTCGCGATAGCTGCATTCAGAGTGACTTATTAGTCGCTTTCAGTGGTGTCATTGCTCAGTATCGCCTCAAACATTTGTCCGCGGGTTGCAGGGTGTCAGCGGCCCTAGATGGTCTTAATCGGGTTTATGGAAAGAGCCAGGATTTTAGAGCTTTGCAGAAGGCCATGTAGTCTTGGGTGTGTCAAATGTGTCGAATGTGTGGGGGAGTGAGTTCCACAGAGTTGGAGCCAAGGTTGAGAAGGCGGATCCTCCAATCCTAATACACAAAGAAACACTGATGCACTTATGTATTGTACACATTATGGTTTATTTTATATATACACAGGCAAAGAGACTTATTTAGAAAGATGAGTACTATTAACATTTATAAACACAATTATAATGCAAACCAAAGTATAGCAGAATGCAGTTCAAGGTGAGTAGAATAGAATGGCAGAATGCTATTCATGGGGAATAAAACCACATTAGTTGGACTTTTAGAATGACACAAGGTAATTATTTAGTTTCAGGAATCACCTAGTTATACCACCACTGTTACAAGTATGCACCTCGCAACATATGTAACTTATCTTCTTTCAGAATGGATACAGTTACACTCAGATTACTTTTCAGAGCACAGTTCAAAGGTATGTAAATAACGTATATACTTTTCAGAGGGCAGTCAGCTACTCATGGATAAGTAAGAACCTAGGATACACCTTTAGAATGGCAAGAAGCTATTGAAGGTGAAAAAAGCCCTATTGGTCATAAACGCAAACACTATTTCTACTACAGGAATAGTCAGTTATATCAATGACACTTTTCAGAAGTGTGGAACACAATTCTAAGTTTAGTAAGAACTCATGTATACTTTTCAGAGGGGCAGAATCCAACTCTAGGATAAGTGAGAATTCACTAAAACTATTTTAGAAAGGCTCTAAGCAGTACAAGTTTAGCAAAACTCAATGTTACACTTTTAGAATGGCAACAGCTATTCAAGGTGAGTACACCCTATTGGGAGACTTTTACACGTATTCAGTTTCAGGAATAATAAATAAATACCAACTCAATTACTTTCTTGAAGAGCGGAACACAGTTCAAAGGTAAGTAGCTAACCTATTATACTTTTCAAAATGGCAGTCAGCAATTCATAGGTAAGAACTTGGTAGCACTTTGTAACCAATTCTATTTCAGAGATACAGTTACAACATAACACCTTTAGCAAGTAAGTACTTATTATCTTTTCAAGACAGCGGCATATACTTTTCAAGTCCATCCCTATACTAAGGCATGAATGATCTAAGAGGCATAAGAGGGACCCTAGTGGTCTAGTGGCCATTAGTAGGCAGGTCAGGATGAGGCTCAAATGCAGGAACATCAGAGTTGGTATGATATGATATTTTATTTATATTGTTTTGTTTATATCGTATTGTTGGTATGGTATTGTTTATTTATATAGCGCCTATACACAGGCAAGTGTTTCAAAGGATAACTCATCGGGCAAGTAAGTATAGACTTTAGAGTTAGTAGAAAGTGTTCAGGGACTTCGTAGAAGGCTCCCTAGATGCGTTCCAGCTTTGGGCCTGGCCGAACGGTATTTGCGAACTCCCAAACACACAGATCACCCACTCAGCTTCACAGGATCGGCACAAGACTTTAGGTAAGTACTATCCAAGCCAACACATTACCTCAGCAGTGAAGATCCTTAATGATGCAGCAGCACAGGACATGGTCTCTAGATTCTTGGTCGTGGTGACAAAAGAATGGACACTGGATGGAAACCTGCAGCAGCAATTGACAGAAAAGGCTCCCAAAAAAGGATTCTTCTGTGCTTCTCAGGGGTCTGTGGATTTGGTTTCCTTTTACAGGTACGAGATAAAGGACAGTTGTTGCTGGTTGGATTCCCTTCACTCTCTCGGTCCAGCACTCTAGTGTGGGGACATTAGGGATTTGAATCGTGTCTCTGGAAGTCCAGCAGGAGTTCACCAATGTTTCAGTGAGAATCGGTATTCAGACGATGATGCACAGCACTCAGGTTCAAAGTTCCATGGTATTGGTGGTTTGCAGCCCTGGAAGATCACAGCACGTCATGGGAAGACTCGTTTTACAGGTCATCTCAAGACTGAAAGGGTCCCAACTGTCTCTGGGTCGGAGTCTTCGGGACACCCAGGTTGCATGGGAAAAAGGGTCAGAACAGGCTCTGGTTACACAGCAGGCATCGCCGGTCGCTGGAATCAGCTACAGCCGTCTTACCTTTATCTTCCTCTTCAGATTCAGCTTCAGTGGTTGACTTGTCTTCAGCTTCCACAATTTGACAGTTATACAGGAACACACACACAATTTCAGCAGACTCTCCCTGCAGTTTACAGAAAGTGGCGGGTGGCTGTCCAATCAGGACAGCCAGGATTGTTGCATTCAGCTTCAAAAGGTGGAGCAGTTTCTTTTTGTGGTCTGGTAGGTCATCTTGGGTCCAGTGAAGATTGATGGTAGGGCATGGTTTTATGTTGGAAGGTTTAATCTGCATTGACGTCTGGGGTGAGTTGTGATGAATCCTGTGGAGTCATCACAGATTCCTGGCGATTATCTCCTGCCACATTGCATGGGGACGGCATTCTCTACCTGATCCTGACCCTGGAGGTGGTAAAATGAGGGAGCATCATGTGGAAGATGAGGACTGCCAGGAGGAGGTGATGGCTCCATTGGAAGAGTCGCAAGGGGTCATTATGACCCTGGCGGTAGCCCTGCTGGGAAATAGCGGCACAGCTGCCACTGGAGTCATGAATTCTCTGGCACCCAGCAATGGGGACTTACCGGGGCATAACAGCCCCGGTGGTCCTGGTAATTCCCCATTGCCAGGTGCCGGAAAATATTACTCCCAATTCCCATTTGAGTCCCATACGACTCAATGGGAATGGAGAGGCCGGATGCACCAGCACCATTCATCAATGGTGCCGATGCATCCGTCGAGGTCTGTGCGCAGGTACCGTTCCGCCCGCCAGGTCAGACCTGGGGGCTGAAAGGCACCCGCTCGCAGAACTCATAGTTTGCCGGAAACAATGGTACCGGCAAGCTTATTGGTAGCATTGTTTCCAGACCGGCAAACTTATAATGAGGCCTGCAGTATTTCCCCCTTTCTTTTGAAGAAAAAACCTATGGCACCTAATCTTTTGATGGCATACTGTCATTCCAGTCAAAATACCATTCTTACCTCACACACACATAATGCACACATACCATCTCCTGTTTCTAATTTTTTTCTAAGTAAAAGTTCTAAACAGCATCACTCTCGAGATCCTAGAAATTCTATGGACCCATAAAGCCTCAAGTACTGGGAAGAGGAAGGAGTTGATGCAAATTAAAAGAAACACAAAGTTGAATATGCAGACTAGTTCTAGTTATTTTGGTGAATCACAAGTGCGCTGAACATTTAAAAATGGTATCTGCTCTCGAGATGGAGAGAGACCCAAAGAAGGAAGCAGTACGGGGAAAGGACCGTGCTGGAGGAGATGGAGAGAGCAGGCACTTCCAGACAGAAGCTTGCAATTGCGAGAGTTACATACTCGTGTGGCGCGAGGCCAGGTGAGAGGCAGCGGGTAGCGTTGGAGGACCGTCGGAGTACCAGCAGCAGAGCTACCAGAGATACGGTCGTGCCGAGAAGCAGCAGTCTTTGGACCTTGTCACGTAGATAAACCGGCGGTTAAGCGCAAATCTGCAGGGAGAGCTGGAGGAAGGTCTGCAGTGTGAAGGAGGCCATCCCAGAGAGCAAGCTTCAGCGCAACGATGTGCCACAGGTCAGGAATGCTGTGAAATACTGGTGAGTCTACCCAGAGCCGTTGAGGACCCAGGGGCATACCAACGGGCATGTAAGCAAATAAATCAAATAAGAACATTTAAATACCGACCAAATAAAGCACAAAGAAAGAACTTGACCAAGTGTCCATGTATGAGATGTCAATATGGGGAAAATTGGAGCAAACGTTACCCTAAGAAAGTAAATGGTAAAGAAATAAATACAGTGATAGAACGTGAACAAGTCCCTATGTGTGAGATGTCAATGTGGGGAAAGTTAGAACAAGTAAAACCTCAAGCAAATGAAGTAGAAACACAGTGAAATGATACAACTGGGAAACTGAGAAGTAGTCCTGGTGAAAGGAGTATGTCAGGCATTGAACTTTTGGGGGGAAGATACCTGTCAGAGAAGACTACCAGGGGATCTGCATGATCCAAAAAAAAGGTTTCCTGGCAGGAGAGTATACCAAGTAATCCACCCAAAGCATATGAGGACATTAAAAGTGAAAAAGAAGTCCTGGTGAAAGGAGCACATCAGGCAGTGAACATGTGGGGGGACGATACCTGGCAGAGAAGTATACATGGGGATCTGCAAGACCCCAGAAGGGGATTCCTAGCAGGGGGGTATACCAGGCAATCTACTCAAAGTATATGGAAGTATAAGACATTGTGGCAAGATAGGTCATCCTCCCCCTTTCTCTAATAACAGGAATTGTGTGAATCTGATGCGTAAACATACCCACCTACCCTTCTTCTTTTCCAGGTGGGACTAGTCTCACCCGTTTATCTCCGTCCTGGCAGTGACCTTAATCTTGTCTCGGGAGGATAGCTCAGTGGCAACATGCTCGCCTTGGAAGGAAAACGACACGGAGCAACACAGGTTTGATCCCTGGGTCCACGCTTAGAAACCTCTGGGTATTAAGCGCTTTACAAATAACCTATCATATCATAATAAGGCAGGGATAGATAGTGCTTGTGGTCACTCAGTGTATGGTATTGGATCTGGTGTTTTTTCTTTAGAGTCCTCCAAGTCTGACCATGTTACCCCTTTTTCTACACTTGAGTCTTTCGCAAAACCACATGGCCTTCTCTTCACTTTTCCGATTTCCTCCCTTTTATCGTCTAACATCATTGTGCCCCAGCTTGTATGGCTCTCGTCCCTTTCCATGTCATCAAGATGTGGTCTATTTAAAGACAGTGGTCTATGTTCGTCTGTTAATATGTTATCTGACCTTTTTCCTGTTTCCCTCAATAGAGGTCCTCCGACATTCTCTTTGATTTTACACCCATCTTTATTCCTCATTTGCCTATATAAATCCCCAACCCTTTTCCCTATGTTTTCTGCTTTATGCTCATCAGCCCATGTTTGTATTCTCGGTATCCGTTGTAGCTCCCTGCAGGGCTGTTGTGACCCTCTCTCTTCTTCCAATCGTTCTCGTGCTTCAATCGGCACCATGCCTTTATTGAATAGACTATCTATTTCGTCATCCCTTTGTCCCCTACTCCAGTTCATCTCTTCTTCCCTTCTCCTGATCTCTTCTTCCTCTTGCCTTCTTTGCAACCTATGTACTTTCAATCTTTGGGTGTCTATCTCCTCTTGTTTTTTCGCTTCTAGTCTCTCCTTTTCTTTCCATGCCTCGTACCTTTTTCATTCTTCCTTTCACTTCCTCTTTTCCCTCTCTTCCTTGTATGATTTCTCTTGTTCTCTTTCTTCCTTTTCCCGCTCTTCTCTTTCTCTAACCCCATCAATACCATTGTCATCTAGTTTGAGTTATATCTGTCCTCCCAGCCATTTGTTCTATACTATCATCATTTCCTTAGCCTTGTCATTCACTTCTCTTTGTCTCTTTGCCTCTTCCTCTATCTCTATCCTTTCTCTCATTATGATGTTTACTTTCAATGCGTGTTGACATATATTTGTGTTCTCTGCTTTTACTTTCTTCCATATTGTCCTCACTATTACATAAGCGGGTGACATACCCTGCTGCTTCTTTGAATTCTTTTAAAGGATAAAATCCCTGCTTCTCGGTGTCTGCACTCTTGTTTTCAATAGGGGAAAGTGGAGCCGAAGGCGTTACATCCTCCCCTTAATGCTGATTAAGCATCCACTCTTTCTCAGGCGGATATCTTCTTTCTCACTGATACATCATCCATAATTCTAAGGCTGCCAACCTTTTCTGTAACCTCTTCACTTTATATGTAGCATGCAAGTATGTTGTCATGTGTCGCAATACTGGTTTTGACAACAAGCCTTCTTGGGGCCACGGCATAAGTGTTTTATTAGACGTGCCCTTCATCCACTCTGCGTGGTACTGCCTTATTTTAGATGTATATCTTGGCAGTGTCCTGCATAGATGTAAAAGGGAAGTGTCCCCCATAGTGACAAATCGATTTTGTCTGCCAATACTTACCAGATCTTGTATGCTCTTTTTTACTTTATCAAATATACCATACTGATTAATTTGAGCAAGCAGCATCAATCGCCACCCATTACCAAAAAAAAAACAATTTTTAACCAATTTTAGAAAGCTATGCAATGGTGTTCTTTTTATTCCTTCCTTTACACCTTCTATCCATTTTTGTTGTTTTATTATTGACACTTTAAGTATCTAATCTTTATTTATTTATTATATTCCTGTGATTGTTTTCCTCCTGATTGACGTCAATTCCTTGATATAAAAATCTGATGTTCACCTTAATGTTTTACTATCGTTTTATATCTCTTAATCGAAACAAAATAAAACATTTACACAGACATATTTATAACCCCCATACACGTGCACTTTTATTTTGTTGCATACGCCTTCCTTTACTATATTTAGTAAATGTATCTCATCTCACTTTTTACCCCATTTTGGAATTTGATTTGCACTCTTCTTTTTGTCCTTGCCTCAGGCATCCTTAAATAATACCCCTATTTGGAGTTTTAGTGCATACCCTTCCGCCCCTCTTGGAACCAGGAATCAAGGTATCTATTTCTTTTCTTTCTAATCCCCAAAAATCCTGTTACTTATATACATATATTTACAACACAGTCCCTCCTCCTATATTTGCCACTTTCAATGCTCTCCTTACATCCGTGGCTCAGCTCGAGTCCCTCAGCATTGACTCTCCCCCAAACGACCAGTTCGCTTTAGGTCCGTGGGGCACCTGCACGGACTGGGCAGGAATTTTTTCAAAGGGGCACCTGACGACTAATTCTTTCCGCAACGTGTGTCTTGCGCGCTGCTCTCCACAGGAAGCTCCACGGTCTTCGGGCTAATGGGAAAGTAGTCGTTAGTCCAAGATTCTAGATCTAGTACCAGGTCAACTGGACCAGAACCATCTGCACGGCTACCAAAATGTGCTCGAGCACCTTGAAAGGTCTCATGTGCTAGATGGAATTACCACTAATGATCTCAAACCCAAATAACCGGATAGACTCAAAGTATATGACAAAGTACTACTTTATTGTCAACTCGAATAAAGTAGGGAAATCTGGCGAACAACAAACTGTAGTCCACGCACTCACACATCAATTTTGATTACAGAAAGGAAAGGTTTTATACCTCAATGTACCTTTGTGGCAAATTGTATAACCTATTGAAGGGAGGGATTGGTTAAGGGAACATATTTCCCTATATATCATATAAGTATTAGTAATATCACTGGCGGCCCCTTATCTAGTGGGCACACCTTGAACCACCCTCTAAATACGTGTAACACAGATTATAGCAGAATAAAAGCAGCAGGTTGGCCTGTGCAACATTGTATAGCATGTTGCTACGTGGAGCCTCTGATTGGTTGGCATTCACTCCCAACCTTGGACTTTCGGCTCATTAGCAACACGTAAGCAAAACGAAACTCACGTGCAGAGGGCAACGTCAGACTAGTACCCACTTGCCCAAGTAGTGCATCATCTCTCATTGGTCAGGCTCTATGTCAAGGCTTCTCCTTTATAGTTGACCTTGCAGTCTGTTCTCTGCTCTGGAACGTTTGAGGGAGTGTAGGTACACCATTATATTCATCTGGAGCTTAATGAATAGCCCTTGTTTTCGGCTTCTGGGTCACATGTGTGGAAACCACGATTATGTCAATTTCGTCCTTTTATTGACAGCTATTTAATTTAATTAAGCTGTGTGTCATTACTCCTATTGGCCTCTAGAGACTTGCTCACTCCACCTTACATAGGGTTTTTATATCATTGATTGTCCAATACTTGGCACTTGCCGATGTTTTCTCCTTTGCTTAATCTAAGAGAAATATGTTTACGTACGTGGCTTATTCTCTTGAATCCCTTTGTGCCCTGCAATTATTCCTTGATGTGGCATCCTTGATTCCAGGCCAACAGACTCCTCTGTGTTCATCACACAAAGCCGTGTTTCTAGCTTCTGACTCTGCAGCCCTGGTCTGTCTCTGAGGTAGCTTGATTGGTTTCAACACAGGTCTGACGTCCATCTTTTCCTCTTGGCCACCTTAGCCATGTTATATTTCCTTCTGCAGCAAGCTTCTATATGTCTCAGCTACATTGCGTTTCTGCGTATATACGTTTACTTCATCTCTTCTTGCTTGTTTCTTTGGTGCATATGAGTTCTTCATCTTCGATTGCATGTGTCTCTTATTTCTTCAGTTACATCTTTATCCGTTAAGTATATGCACATTGTTTCACTGCGTCTTCGTGTCTTTCTTTCATGATGTCATTCTGCCCCTGTCCGATTTTCCATATAGCTCTTCGATGTCCGATGGTGTGTGCAGACATCCTTCCACCCTTTTGCTACGGTTGTCTGAGTGCATATTGTTTCTCATACAGTCGGGCTGTATAGGGACAATACCTGGTATGCCACATAGGGATCTTCTCCTGCTGTTCCAATATGATGGAGGTGAGGGGGCGGGAGCTAGGCATGACGTGTCCCCCTGCTCCTCTTCACATGGATGGGGCGTGCACAAGGTATGCAGAATCTAGGTAAAGCACTCCTTTGCCACTGGTATAGCTGTGAAGCAGTGAGAAGGAGATCTATGATTTCATATATCCATGGGTCAATACTGCATAACATATTCAAGAAATCTATGTTATAATCCAGACGTCGCATTAGCAGAGAAGACTGGTGGGTCGCTGCTATGTGTCGGTCTGGTAGAGGTAGGGTGTTCGCCTAAACTATTATTTTATTTATTTATTTATTTTATTGTTCATTTATAACGCACTTATATTCAGGTTATGGTGACTGAGTACATGAGGATCCGCAAAGAAGCATGTCTTGGCCAATCGTGTAATGATGCTGCACGTAAAATGGATGCATGCAAAGTCACTTGATGTCACAGCTAACCATCCCAGTGCAGCTGCAGCTGTGGATAGGAATGCATACATTGCGCCTTGGTATACAATTTGCGCCACGACCAACATACATAACATTACTTGTAATGGAGGCTTGCACAAACCTACATGACATTCCAATGGTAAATGACTTGATGGCCCAGTACATGGTACCAAACGGAATTACCACTTCCGCAGAAAGTAGTGTTCGCTACAGCCTTGCTTCCTCGTCCTTCACATTAACTTCCTTTGATCTTTAGAGCCGCATGGCCAATTAAGCCCTTTACAAAGACTGGCAGGACATTGCTTCCTCCTGGTCGCCTGTTCCTTCCATATCTTAACTGCTGCCTGTGCCTGTGATGGAACGCGAGGCCTTTTCTTCCCCCAGGAGCAATGCAATGGGGCTCCCAGCTCATCGCCTGGAATGCAGAGCTAATTACGCGGCTGTAAAGCTTGTATCAGATGGGAAGTGGCCTGGGACCCGCAGCAAGCAGGGAAGGCTCCCCATGACAGTCACTGAGAGGAAACTGCAACATCAAAGTTAACAGTTGCGTTTTTCCTGATTATGTTATTGGTACTTGTTTAGCCTAGCAACCCCCCCCCCCCTCCAATGCATACCGCACACAAAGCACAGCCATCCCCCACAAAAACACAGCCTGCCTGGCACATAAGACAGTGAGGAAACTACGCTCAGCTCCCTCTGATCCCACTTACCCATCTATAACTCTGCCTTTTTACTTGGTGGACCCAATGCGCCTAGAAGCTACGCAAATGGCAAAATAGGCACTATTGGAAGTCATAACATAGCCTTAGTACGGACTTATACCCTATAGAACGCCTGTAGACAGCCCCTGGGTGCTAGCCGTGTGCGGTATAAATCAACATAACATAGTACATACCAACTGTGGACTCCCAGTAGCCAGTGTCCACCCTCGCTCACGTCACATTCTGATTTCTTTACACAGGTCACGAATGTCCGTGTTATCTCAACTGCCAGCTGCTCCTGCTGCGATAAATGATTTCTCAATTTGAGCTTGTATTTCATTGTTTTCTGTATTTATGCCAGTGGCATAACTCAAAATGTGGGCCCCGCCCCTGCGAATCATGCTGAGGCCTTCCCTCCAACTCGGCAACAAATCACGGGTCGCGCCACACTCTGGGCCGGCTTAGATTACCACGCTTGCGCAATACGCATGAACGTGCTGCCGCAGGGGTACGCCACGCGCTACACTAGGAGAAAGATATAAATATGTGTTTTAATGCATTAAACAGCACACTTTCTGAGAAAAATTGTCTAAAAGGCAAGAGCGTTTGCAATTGTTTTGTATCTAAAAATCCAATACATGCAAGTCACCAACAGTGCACAGAAACATTAACACATTAATGAATATAATGCTTTGCTATTAAAAATGTCATGCCACAATGAAAACATGTCCAACTGGCTGCACAATGTAGACCAGTCTAGACAAATAATAACATATTACAGTAAAGCATCCCAGGCCACATTTAGACATACCTAGACTGGTTGCACCAAAATGCCAGTCGAAGCAATAACACTTATCATGGTTATTTTATCACAGATGCCCAGATAAAGATACAAGCTGCAGTAAGAAACGGCTAGACTGGCCGCACGCAAATACCTGTGTAGCCAGGTAATTACACTTAGCAGGACTGCTTTATCAGAGATGCCCAATAAAAAAAAAAGTCAAGCCAAACTAAGAAATTACTAGACTGGCTGCACCAACATGCCTCCCTAGCAACTAATACCACATAGCAAGCCTGCTTAGCCTGGACATGGATGACCATTACGATGTTTCGCACAATCCCCATCCCACCCCACACCCACTCACGCATCTGCTCTCCCTCCCACCCCCTACCACAACCCCCAAAATCAGGTTCTCGGCCCAGAATTACCTTCACGCCCCTTTCCTTGTCCCAGTGCTTACGTATGAGGTTCCTTGCCTCATAGGTAAGTACTGGGATGAGGAAGAGTGGCACTAGGAGTAATGAAGATTACAGGTAACTAAGCCAGGCATTACCTGCATGTCCCTCTATCTCATCCCAGTACTTGTGTATGAGTCAAAGTGCCTCATACGCAAGTAATGTGACGAGGAAGAATAGGGCTATGAGTAATGAAGATTACCAATAAGTAACCAAGGGATTAAACACAAGTAGTGGCGCAACACCATTGAGCTGCCTGGGCTTCAGCCCTCCCCTCCCATCCCCCCTTGACATTTTGGGATATGTTGACTCGGCCAGGCTGATCTACAGAGCTGTTGCCGGACATAACAGGACATGGATGTTAAACAGCACCTGGGTTTCCTTGTTAACAAAGGCCCAGCAATTACTAACGTAAAGCATTTCACAGTTAGTACTTGCATTTAAATGCATAATTATTTATTCAATTGAAATCTTAATGTGGGTTTAGTACTTGCATGCCAGGGAAGTGATTGGAAGAGTAGAGATGGGAAATGAGGCCGCTTATTCTCACAGAAGTCCATAAGTGGGTGCTTTCAGACTTAAAGGAGAGAGTTAACTGCTTGTAACATTGAAGCTGCACTAGCGTAGTCTCATTAGAATGCATAAAGAAGTTAGATGCCCCACACAAATAAGTTTGCCCCTCTGCGCACACCCGTGAAGTTAGCACCTCTCCCAACATTTGAAGGGTTAGCACCCCCAGTCCCCAAAATGTAGGTTCTTTTGCACCCCTGAACACAAGCACACACACCATCCAACATATACACACATGCACACACAGCCACTCATACATTTAAGTGTGTACCCTTTCACCATGCAGTCACACACAGGCAGACACCCATACATTTCATTGTGCACCCTTTCACCATACACTCACACAGACATCCACCTATACATTTAAGGGTGCACCCTTTCACCATTCACTCACACAGGCAGCCATCTATACATTTAAGTGTGCACCCTTTAACCATACAGGCATACACAGGAAGCCACACATACATTTAGGTGTGCACCCTTTCACCATAGACTCGACATGCACACCCATCCACCCATACATTTAAGTGTGCACCCTTTCACATACACTCACACAAGCACATGCCATGGGGTTGAGGGGAGACCTATTGCTTCAAGAAGGAAGTCACTCCAACTTCATAAAGAAATGATTCCGATAAGGACCGAACCATAATGGAAACATTTTCTTTTTGAAGGCAGAGTGACTTCAAATAGAAACGATTTCTTTTTGAAGTCATAGAGCTCCCCCACCCCATTACATGGAGGCCTCCACTCTAGAGGCTTCCATATCATGGGGTGGGGGAGCCCTCTGACTTCAAAAAGAAATAGTTTATTTTTGTAGAAACTCTGCCTTCAAAAAGAAATGATTATATATATTTCTTTATGAAGGCAAAGTGACTAAAAAAAGAACACTTTTTTTTTTAGTCCAATGGGGCCCCCTTCCCGGACATGTGGTGGCCGGGCCCCCCGCACCGCGGTGGGTGCAGCAGTCTCCGTTATGCCAGTAATTTATGCATGTGTTAGTACCACACAATCAATGTAATACTAGTGTGAAAGTGACACACTGACATATCACAGTTCGTAATCAAATAAAAATGGCTGTTCATATAAATCTCGTTTTGTCTCAAGCCATGGAATGAAGACGTGCCAGAGTGATACAAGGAAGATCTTTGCAGCTCACCCAACAGAAGGGAGGGGGTGAACGCAAGGAAACATTTCCCAGTTGCTAGGGTGACCAGACATCACAGATTGCCAGCACTGTGCCGAAATTGGGCCCTCTCTCCCCTCCCGAGAGTTTCTGTCCTGGTTTGAGGTAAGGGGGGGTGGCCACTGGCACAATATTAGTTGCCAAGGCAGGGAGAGTTTAAATAGCCACATCTCGATTTATAATGCTTGTTTAGTAACAATTCAACCTAACAGTTATAAACATTATAATTTCAGTGCTAGAAATTGAAAAAAATTACTGTGGGAACACTCAGGAGGGACGCTAGATCGGAAAATGTTCTGCCAAAGGACAACCACCCATCAGGTCATAGGTTGCTTAGAGAGGGAAAAAAATTCTCTATCGTTGTAGTGACTCAAGCGCCTTGTGACTGACATGAATGGTATAGGAGCATTGGGATTTACATCTGCTTCCTTTATTGACCCAAATGTCTCGAAATCCTTTTCATGTTGGTGGTTGTCTCGGTTAAAAACGTTGACTAAAAAGGGGTGATCGAAGTAGTCACACAAATAATTTATTCAAAGAAAACAAAATCTCTTTGTCCACACTTAGAGTGCTAGAGACCCTATTGGATGCTGGGTTGTGGTCTTTAATGTCTAGATATCCCTCCTTCTTGCGGAGATATCATACGATGTTGCGGAGGGGCCACACCAAGTCGGGTCGACCAGTTTCGATGGTTATCTACAGTTAAAAACCATCTAAAAGCCACAGAAACTGCTTTGCCACAGCCAAATCCACACAGTTAAAATCCACGGGAATGTCTGGAATCGCCCGCCCCTATCCCTTTTTTGCCATTGTCAATATGTAGTCCTACTTTTATGTCGGTTGCCTGTCCCAGTTTCTTATTTTGAAAATCTGGACTTCTAACCAGTTGTGTTGTTAGGATCATATAGGGAACATATAGGGATCATGTGTGAAATCCTCTTGGGATTGACACTAGCAAACGCCCTCCACTTACTTTACTTCAGCGGGACTCAACTTGGAGCTGAAATCAGCCCTGGAAAAAAAATTGCTATTACAGCCCCACATTCTTCTGAGCTCGCAAACCTAGCAAGCCTTCCCATCTCCCGCGGTAGAGAGAGCTCCTCCCCCCAAGGACATGTTGGAAAAAATGCAGCCAAGCGGTTCTCGGGAGGATAGCTTAGGGGCAACGTGCTCGCCTTGGAAGCAAGACGACATGGAGCAACACAGGTTCGATCCCCGGGTCCGGGCTTAGAAACCTCTGGATATTAAGTGCGTTATAAATAACCTATCATATATCGTATCATATCATACAGCACAAAGTTTCCACTCTATGCCCATAGTTGGCCCCACTTATTTAGATACATTTTTTTGACATCTATCGCACTTTCCACTGAAGAGCTTTACAAAAGAATGTGTGAATTGGTACGAAGCAGAGACTTCTGTATGGGAGGTCAAAAGGGGCACTTGTTCCGGGCCCCCACCTTGAGGGGGCCCCAAGAAGGAGCCTTGTTAAAATAAAAGTCAGTTTCCCTAAATCAACAAAATTAAGTATCACACATCAGGATTTTCTATGGTGTGCTGCTAAGGCTAAACCTATTTGTTGTCTGTTGTTGACAAATACATTTTGTTCTGATCTTTTCATCCTGTAATGCTGTGTTCATTGTGGTATACATAGTTTGCGTGGCACAACGCCTGTAGCATTCTCACCTTTCTGTGGGGATTATATTGATCATGTGCAATAGCCAAAGTTGAAATACATATTGATAAATGTGGGTGCCCCGATGGTTGAGGATAGCTCAGTGTGTTAAGCACTCATTGCAGAGATATGCGTTCATGTGCAAGATTGCAATGCCAAATTCCAGCAAGGCCGACTTAGCGTCTCGAAAGTATGAAGTTGTTAAGCTTGCATGTATATGTACTTTGTTTTATAGCACTCCAGGTGTTATCATCACCAATGTACCTGCACCAGATAGCGGTTGCTATGGAAACTACCATAGCGTCAATTTGCTGAAGGCTAGATTGGGAGTTGTAAAACCTAGGCACCCAACTCCAATGATGACAATAAAGTGTTAGAGATGTTTATGAATCCAAATTCCAGACTGTGGAACCAAAGCGTTCATGCTTGCATCCTGGCTTTGCCAGCAGACGATACAGCGATCCTGGACACATCTTATGTCACTGACAGTACTGTACTGCCTTCTAAGAAAAGGTTTGCTTCTCACATACTGGCGGCAATGTTTGGCCAATTACCTGATCTTTCCTATCATGTAGGCCATTTGAGTGGAAGGAGTTCTAGACAGAAGAGAGCAGACCAGATATTGTAGGCTTCTTACAAGCATATTTTAAGGTCTGCTTATGTGACAACAAAACGGTTGCTTTTTTGTACAAATCAATTGTTTTTCTGCACGTTTTTAAATACCAATGTGCAAGTCTGTGTTTGGGGTGTATTTAAAGCTTTAAAATACAAAAGAGAAGCCTATCTAAAATCTTTTAAGATCACATCCATTAGTATGCTGGCATTTATATACTTTCTTTGATGATGGAGACAATGAAGCTAGAATCATTCCCATTTTGCATGTTTCTATAACGTTTTATTTTTTAAAATGTATATATTGGGTTATGTGATTTTCATATTATCCAAGTCAGTTCTGTAAAATGGAATAATTTTAGTTCAGGGTAAAAACTAGAAAATAAATGGGTAAAGAGCAGAAATTACAGAGTGGGTATGAATCCCAGCTTCACCTCTTAATCCATGTGTGATCTTGGGTATCTCATTTAATCTTGTTTTTCCTCACCTGTCAAAATTGCAAGTCCCTAAACCTTTCAAAATTGCCAGTCCTTCGGAGTGATTTCGTTCTCAGGGTATGATCTTTAAAAAAAGACTCACTCATGGTTTCACTGGCTATATATAGGGCCTCATTACACGGTAGGCGGTGGACCAAGGTGCTATTAGCACCTTGGTCCATGCGGTAAAATACCGGCACCGCCTTGGAGGAAAGGGGAATTACCGCCCTATTCCAAGGTTGGCGGGGCGGTAATTCCCCCTTCCCCCATTGCCCTTCCTCATTCCCATGTTTGCCCCATAGGGCATAATGGGAATGGGGAAGGTGCTAATTACGGTACCGCAAATTGCGGTACCGTAATTAGCAACCTGGTCCCTTTGCGGGTTGGTTTTTAACGCCTGCTAAAAAGCAGGAGTTAAAGTACCAACCCGCAAAGGGACCTCGTAGTAAGGCGGTAAGGGTTAACGGTCACCGGTACCATTACCGGTGACCGTTAACCCTTACCGTCTTCCGTGTAATGAGGCCCATAGTGTTGCTTCTTCTATAATGATAGTGAGCGTTGCTATATTACACACCGCAGCCACCTGTTTCTTTGCTCTCGAAGGGCAACACTGCTTGAAAACAATGCCCCACCTCTAATCTCAGTCTGTCTGGATACAGATACTGTCCTGGTATCTTCAAATCGTCATCCACTCTCTATGCTATGGTATGTGGAGTTTAAATCCTTGCTTCCCATTGGTCTGCTGTATCCATGCATGAGCACTTTTCCATTCTCTGAGACAGCTAATCTGAGCCGTTTGCCTATTCTGGATTATGTGTACCTTTATCATAAAATCTGTGTCCTGCGGTTATACTAGTTGCTAGTCATTTTCATATAGCCAGACATACTGTAGCTTAGCTTAAGTGTGTAGCCCTTGAGCAAATTAAAATGGGTCCACGAGGGGGCGATCTCCAGAGAAAGCTCCTTTAGAGGGAGATCATGTGGATAGATTTACTGGACTCTTTAAGTCCAAGAGGCATGAATGTTGAAAGTGGATTCTATGCTACCTTATGTGTTAATACAGGTGAGGAATTGTAAATGTAATTTTGATAAGAGAATGCTGTTTGATGTGCAAGTCATAGGAAAACATGCGATCATCTTGCAAATGAGGAGCTGATTGAAAATACTTACATGCTGAAAATTACGACTGTTTGAAGTTATGAGTGATAGAAGACCCTGACTGAATTTGTGTTTCACACAAAGTGCCTATTTGAGTACAAATATCCCCATTCTTGGGTTACTGTAGATCCGTTTTGAGTTTCCACCAAACTGAATTCCCCTTCTGTGTAACATGGGTGGGGCCCATCTGTTCATCTATATTATAGTTTGAGTATTTTGTCCTTTAACTGGCATGGAGACCGGGCAGATTATGGTTTTTCTGCATCCCCCCTCTGCTTGGTCATACTTTAAACACATGGGGTTCTGTTGGGACTTTTGCCTGTACGGACCTGGTTTTGGTATGTTTAGGGCGGGTCCCAATTGGGCACCGGGCTGCTTGCTTGATATTTCGTTATGTTATGTTTTGAGACTTTTCTGTTTATATTGGAATTGGGTACATCTACTTGCGCACTCTTTCTTTCCAAGGTTGCGCCATTACAATGGTCGTATGGGGAGGCATCTTTTGTCCCATACCGCAATGACTATGTTTAGGAAAGTTTCCCTTTTTAGGAGGGTTGATCAAATGTTGTGATCATACTCTTTCACCTTCTCAAAATGGTGGATGACATGTACGTACATTTTTACCTTTCAATGATGACAGACTGTTTCTTTCTAAGGTAGCACCACTAGAATGGTTGTATGGGGAAGTATCTTTTGTCCCATTCCGGAATGACAATGTTTAGGAAACTTATCAAGTGTTGTGATCGTACTCCTTCACCTTTCCAAGATGGCGGATGACGTGTTTGTACGTTTCTACGTTTCAATGATGGCAGACAAAGTAATATGGAACAACGTGCGCATGCGAGGCCCAACAAGCGGGTTGTATCGGATCGGTTTACAGGGTTGGTCAGTGCAGCAATAGATTACCGGAGAGTTTGGTTTCCAGTGTACGGGGTACGCTGATGTACAGGTAAGCGTATAAACCAACCATGATGCCTTGGAGCAGGGGCAAGCTAGCATTAGTGTGAATGTAACGATTCTGGTTCATTATTACGGATTTGGTTTATGACAATTTGTATGTTTGACCGTCACAGATTATTGGTGAAAACTGTATGTCTGTATGTATAGGGTGAAATGCCGGAGGTCTTTCTGATCTGCACATTGGAGTCTGACATTCTGGAATCTCTTGACCCCGCTACCATTTACTTTGGTGACGTCTAGATTCCCCGATTGGGGGTGAGTACATGGTGTGACTTAACATTGAGATGCTTTTTACCTTTTTGTTATTCTATTCACCCTTGGGTGAGGACTCGAACTTCTCTCACGGTGTGGTGTTATGGATCTGTCTTGGAAGATGGTTATTTAGTAGATAATATGGTGTTATAGTGAGGCAGTGGTGCTGTTGGTACTATCTACCTATTTGGGTGACACATACCATTTTTGTTTGTTTTTTCTGGTTAGGATCTTTCCAGAGACTTTACTTTCCTGTTCCAAGAGTTAAGGTTGGTACCGGGTGATGGTGGAATACTGCTTTCTGACTGGTGAACATGCGATTAGTATCCTGATGGGTGATTATCGGTACTCTCATAGGTGAACTTACACAGGTGTGAACAACATTCAGAACGATTAGGCTTTCTTGGCCCTGAAGATGGATTGTTCTCCAATCCGAAACGTGTTGGCTTTGTAACAACATACACAGAAGTCTGTTCGGATATGTATACAAAAGGAAGCAATTTGACCTTTACTCCACATATTTGACAACACTTGACATCAAATGATGGAATTGTATTATGTGGGATTAAAGAAAGACACTACAGTGTTGACATGATGATTTTCAAATCATGAACAATGTGAAGCACTTTATTTTTTAATTGATTTTGTGTTTGAATTGATTTGATGTGCGCAGGAGATTTATGCGTTAGTAGTAGATGTATTAGCAGTAGACTGAACTCTGAAGTTACGACAAAAATACATGTTTTGAGCTTTATCGTTGTGTTTAATTTGTGTGAATTTATTGGACCTACACCATATTGGTATGCTTTATGTTTATTAAATGAGATTTTTTTTGAACTTTTATTGAATTGTGTCCAAAAGACTCTATGCAAGTGTGGGAAGTGGGGACTTTGGTGTTGTGTTGAGTCCCCAACAAACACACTACTACACCAACTTTGGGTTCAGAAGAACCCTTTTGGAGTGCATTTTGGGGGTTACTGTAGGGTGACATATAGTTTTGCTTTGCTCTGCAGTTATACTATGTCCAGTATACCTTCCTTGTGGCTGCTATTGATGAAATGTTTGCTGTGCCTATGCTTGAAAACAAGCACCCTCGTCGTAGAATGCTAATGTTGCCCTTGAAATGCTACTTATCACTCTGATTACAATAAGAATGGCGCACTAGATATTCTATATTCCTTAATTTCTTGGGTCTTGGTGTCCATGCCCCACGCCCACAAAGTGCTTACGATGGCTGCGGTACAAAGTAATGATATGCTGACAGAGATTTCATAAACGGAACAGAGCAAAAGCAAACCATGAACGTGGAGTTTCATGACAGCAAGAACATAATTTGATGGACCATGTAACACAGTTCACAATCAAGGTCAAGTAACACTATGACCATTGCCGGGCAGGATCAAACCGCCCCACTACTGACAAGAGCATGGGTGAGAGGCCAAAAAATGTAGAGGTTCCAAAGTAAAGAACATTGCAATCCCAGATGAAACCGGCGACAATACCAAAACAGCATTAGCAATGCCAACAGTTTTGGCGTTTGTGTAGGCATGGGAGAGGCGTTTGCCAGGTACTGCCGTAGTGGTATTAACTGGTTGTTGATGGTAGCATCTGAACAATGGTGTGAGAACCTGGGTATATAGTGCCTTGCAAATGCCTAATAATTATACACAAGGGAAACTGTTGGCTTTGCCAATACTTGTTTTTAACAGGTGTTCAGTGAAGGACATGCAGATTGCGTATAAGTCTACTGGCTGAAGACATGTTTATTACAACAGTTGCACATGTACAGCTCCAATTAAGTCATTAACTAAGTAAGGCTTGATAACGCTAGCTCAAAGAGATCCCAGAAAGATGTGTTTTCTGCAGGCAGGGGCAGGAGCAGGATGTGGGTGGGAATGGGCATAGGGATCAGCATGGTTATGGGCAGTCAATGGGTGGGTAAATGCCCAAACAACACTTACACCCGCAAACTTGTATCTTATCGTTGACCTTGTAATTTATTTAATGCCTGAAACTGTAACCAGCGCCTAGATGCCTCAGGGCTTGATGCGCTGCTATAAGTGCACAAATTAATTAAATAAATAAACACGCTTTGTGTCCCTCCTCATATGCCATTCCTCCCTAGCTGGACACTAATGCAATAGTTCATGGGCAGTAAAATGGGTGGGTAAATAACCAAACAACACCTACAAGCGTTGTCTCTCCTCATATGCCATTTCGCCCTAGCTGTACTCTAATGCAATAGTTCATGGGCAGTAAAATGGGTGGGTAAATAACCAAACAACACCTACAAGCATTGTGTCTCTCCTCATATGCTATTTCTCCCTAGCTGGACTCTAATGCAATAGATTAGGCTTGTAGTAGTGAAAACTAATAAGGCTGAAATGAAGCAAGCGCAACACCGGAAAGTGTCCGCTCCTTTTCCGGGACTTCCTCACAATGACCAGCACACTGTTAGCTCACACCAAGCAGCAGATCGCCAGCGTACCCAGATTTGATCAGGGCAGGTCTTCCCCAAAAGGCCAGTTAGCATTAGATGCAGTAAGTCGAGCACGATCAGCATTATATATATATACCCAGCTAGCAAGGTCTGTGCAGATTTCTGATTCCATGGCGTGATAGACAAGCATCATTGCCAGGTTTCACTAGACAGAATGCAAGGTCCTATTTTCCATTCTCTGTAAGCCTAGCATGATCACCCTCATTCCCAGGCAGCCAATCTTGGGCTCTTTACATTTTACCGAGTGGCCAAATCCCATTGCAGGCGTGGCCCCTTGCTAGAGAGAGACACCACTACACTGGACTAATAAACCAGAAACAGGTGCCTGGAATTGCTGTTGGGACTCTTGTTCAGAGAATTTCCCAGCTTTGTGGATGGAACCAGACTAATATGCAAATGAGTATTCTGGTAAGGTACAGTGGGCTAACACGTGATTGTACGCCCTCCTGATTGGGCAACATCCCCCAAAACATGCTATTAAAGCTGTGTTTGTCCTCAGTAGAGGGACTCTCACAGTTTTGACACGGTGCTCCTATTTAGCTATGCCATTTATCCCAGCATGGCCAAATCCCATCAGGCCCAGTCAGCCCTGCATGCCCAGATTCCATTAAACCCAAGCAGTACAGCACAGCAGATTTTATCACGGCATTTAGCCCCGCATGATTGATTCCGGAGACCCGTGCAATAGAATAGAGCATGGCCACATTCTAGTAGGCTCGTTTAGTTCATCATGGCCATATTCCATTATATCCAGTCAGCCCTGCATGCCCAGATTCCATTAAACCCAAGCAGTACAGCACAGCAGATTTTATCACGGCATTTAGCCCCGCATGACTGATTCCGGAGACCCGTGCAATAGAATAGAGCATGGCCACATTCTAGTAGGCTCGTTTAGTTCATCATGGCCATATTCCATTATATCCAGTCAGCCCTGCATGCCCAGATTCCATTAAACCCAAGCAGTACAGCACAGCAGATTTTATCACGGCATTTAGCCCCGCATGACTGATTCCGGAGACCCGTGCAATAGAATAGAGCATGGCCACATTCTAGTAGGCTCGTTTAGTTCATCATGGCCATATTCCATTAGATCCAGTCAGCCCAGCATGCTCAGATTCCATTAAACCCATGCAGTACAGCATGGCAGATTCTATCACAGCATTTAGCCCAGCATGACCGATTCCCGAGACCTGTGCAATAGAATAGAGCATGGCCACATTCTAGTAGGCTCGTTTAGTTCATCATGGCCATATTCCATTAGATCCAGTCAGCCCAGCATGCCCAGATTCTATTAAGCCCAAGCAGTACAGCATGTCAAATTCTATTACGGCATTTAGCCCAGCATGACCGATTCCAGAGACCTGTGCAATAAAATAGAGCATAACCACATTCTAGTACGCTCGTTTACTTCATCATGGCCATATCCCATTAGATCCAGTCATCCCAGCATGCCTCGATTCCATTAAACACAAGCAGTACAGCACGGCAGATTCTATCACGGCATTTAGCCCAGCACGACCGATTCCAGAGACGTGTGCAATAGAATAGAGCATGGCCACATTCTAGTAGGTTCGTTTAATTCGTCATGGCCAAATCCCATCAAGCCCAGTTAGCCCAGCACGCCGAGATTTTACTAAACTCAAGCTGTACAGCACAGCAGATTCTATCACCGCATTTAGCCCAGCATGCCCGAATTCCATTAAACCCAAGCAGTACAGCACGGCAGATTTTATCACGGCATTTAGCCCCGCATGATTGATTCCGGAGACCCGTGCAATAGAATAGAGCATGGCCACATTCTAGTAGGCTCGTTTAGTTCATCATGGCCATATCCCATTAGATCCAGTCAGCCCAGCATGCCACGATTCCATTAAACCCAAGCAGTACAGCATCGCAGATTCTATCACGGCATTTAGCCCAGCATGCCCGATTCCAGAGACCCGTGCAATAGAATAGAGCATGGCCACATTCTAGTAGGCTCGTTTAGTTCATCATGGCCATATTCCATTAGATCCAGTCTGCCCAGATTAAATGAGGCTGTGTAGGAAATGTATTCCTCTGGGATATGTGCAATGAGTGAGCCGACTTCTACTACATGTCGTCTACTTGGGATTCTGTAAAGAACAATGCACATTGCATCCTGGGATGCATAGCTCTCAACCATTTATGTCGCAAAAGCGGGTGAAAACACCCGGTTTTACTTTTGGCGGGTGAGAGGCCCATTGAAATGAATGGGCGTGCATGAGGTTTGGTGGGTGAGTCCGCTGTTTACAAGGCGGGTAACACCCGCCAAAAGCGTGTGAGTTGGGAGCTATGGGGATGTGAAGTGCTGTAGAGGCTTCAGCTCTAAGTGTGTCAGTGGCCCTCATTACGACCCTGGCGGAAATCGAAAAACGATGGCGGAAATGCAATACCGCCATCGAATACCGCTCGGTGCGATTATGACCCGTCACCGTAAAGTACGATGCCATTAGCGACACCGTAGTGAACGCCAACGCTAACTGCACCAAGTACGCGCACGCGCGCACTGCGAAACCGTAATTACCACCATGGCGCAATGGTACGGGAATTCTGACCCTAGCGGACATGTACCTAACGCCATCAAGCATGGCAGAAAGTACCATTCCGCCATGGTGAGAAGTACGGCATCGCAAACCAACCGTAAAAGGCCCTACTGAGTGCCTGTACACCACTCCCTGGCCACATTGCACAACTCCTCGTAGGTGCAATGAAGTCACACAATGCAACCAGTGAAATGTACAAGTCACCCATGCATGCCAACGAACAAATGAATGTAGGGGCTCCAAGTGCCTTGTGAGTGGCCATCCATATTAGCCATGGCACCATTGCCGTACTGATGCAGCACAGGCATGTGAAGCTTCAAGTACAGCAACATGAACTGAAAACTGAGACAAACAAAAACAGGCCCCCCATCGCTTGACACCAGTGTAAGGCAACATACAAAGCAGTATCCTGAGTGAGACTGCACCAGCCCTGTACTCCTGCCAGTAAACAAACCAACCATCAGCATAAGCATGTACCACACAAGTTGGCAGAGTGACTGAGCAGCCAGGCACATCTCAAGAGGGGCCAATGGGAGCAGCAGGGCACAGATGGCACGAATACAGAAGCTATGCCAATGAACATGACCTCAGTCTCCCTCCAAGAAACGCACGCAAACACAGGCACCTGTGACCAGCCATATTCTGAAAATCACATCATTCCACCAATCCACCTGGCTGACCGGCATCTGTTACACAAAAGCTAATCCCCCTCCCATGAGCATGACATCATCAAAACAGACATAATTGCATCCCCTATCCCTGACCTTACTGGCCTTCGTAGGCAAACGCGCCCAGTACAGTACCACGCAACTAGACTCAGAAGGCTGAACCCAAAGCAGATCTCCTCACAATACATTGCTCCACAAATAGGAATATGCTACATTACTTGCAAAGAATAACGCTACACGGTCAATATCATAATCAAAATTTAATGCACAGCAAAATCACCCGGGCCATACAGCTATTAGGTCATGAACTCCAAATCATATCTCATAATTGTGGGCTGCATCCGCAATAAATGACCAGCTTCTTCTTGTGTGACGCCCTGTTCCTCCATGGTACACAGGGGCTACATTCACGTTCAAAAAGGCAACATGGAAGCGCCTAGAACCGCAGGGCCGTCCCATTAGGTAGGCACTAGTCCAGCTGAAAGCTCGAAATGTTGCTCCTAGCCACTAGTACTGCGTAAGGGCATGTGGGCCATTGGCGATCGTCCCATAAGATCGTAATGGTGCTCCACTGATTAACACGAAGCAGCAGGTGTCGGGAGTAAAAGCCATCTGCAGGAGTGGCATACAGATGGCAGCGGCAAAAGGGGAGGAGATACCTGTCACCCAAATGAAACGAAAAAGAATAGTATGGGCATCTGAACTCCATTTGAATTACTCACTTCAAAGATCACACTAAATCCACAGCCATATGCATGCTAGCCCACTCAAAAGGATTATTCGCACCCAAAAATCACTTGCGAATCATAACTATATAAATCGAGGTGAAAACACTATTACAAACGAGTGTTTGTGTGCATGCGTCTGTTAAAACAGAATCCATTAGATGGGATTAGTAACGTGCATAGACACAAGTGTTTGAAGGCGCGTCGAGACAGGGAGGGTTCAAGAAGGGCAGATAGACGATGGTCCCACTATGGCAGCCCTGCATCACATAGCGCAGAGGAAGTTGATAGATTCCAAAAAGCCATGTACATGGCAGACTCTCTATTAAATCATCTGTCCATGCATCCATACATCATTCCCTCATCCCGGTATAAAAACGCCTGATTATTTACTCACATAACATTTGAAATTTCCATTGAATCTGTGCTTAATGCAGTCTGCAAAATCCACTGTGCTCCAGGCCGGAATTCTAGTGTTGTGAAGTAACATGTATTTGGGAACGTCCTGCCTTATCCTCCACTACGCTATTGCGCATCCCATACTATTCATATCAATCATTGCATTCTCGGCATGGCCCCTGTCCCAAGGACATTAAACAATAGAACTTTCTATCTGCAGTCAGACCTGTGGGCGCCTCCTCGCCGCTAGCTGGAAACCGAAAGCGCTGTCCTTCGAATTCCTCATTTGCAACATCACGTCGAAAAGGTATCTGTGACCGCTTGAAATCACAAATCCATCCATTTAGTGCGGCAGCGTGTGAAAATGGCAACTGGCTTCACTCACAAATGGGACGCCCCGCCCGTCGGTGAACCGCGGTACAGCGCTGCATGAGGGTCCACCGTTAATCGAGTACTACATTCCACTGACCCTTCACAAGTTTGTTCCCGACTGCAAAGATAGTATGTGAAACAATGGGACCATAGCAGAATTAACATATGAAGCAATATCTCACTGCCATCGGGATGAAATACATGATTGTAATAGCAAGATGCCATGCGTCGATTTGCAGCGTTGTGTGCGGGACGTGCTCGCCCAAAGGGGATTGCAGCTTGCACAGGTGGAATGAATCACCAAAGGTGGAGGCTATACAGCTTGAAAACACATAAATTGCACACCCAACCCCCTCCCACAACCACACCCACTCCAAAATGCTACCGGCAGGACTAGCGATGTTGGCCCTGGGGGACCTGATAGCACTGCAAGTACTCCAACTTCAAGAAGAAGACGAACACCAACTACTACAACAACCGGCCGCACAGAGGAGACGCAGGAGGAGGAGGAGGGTAAGGCAGGGCCAGCAAGGCCCACCAGCACAGCCAATACCACCACGCAGGCAGCCCGCAATCCCACGCCTCCGAGCACATCCGTTCAACCTCACTGAAGAGCAGATCCACACCCTCTACCGTTTGGACCGGGACACCATAACCGCCATTGTGGACATGACACACGCTGACCTTGTCAGCATGATAGATAGCCCAACCGCCATCCCACCCCTACTGAAGGTGGTGTCTGTACTCCACTTCCTGGCCACAGGCACCTACCAGCACACAGTCGGACAGTTGCATGGCATTTCACAGCCACTGTTGTCACGGACACTATTGCAAGTGCTTGATGCCCTCCTGAAGCACGCAGACGACTACATCTCTCTACCACGCTCGGAGCAGGAAATTACGAACACAAAAGTGGGATTCCATGCACTTGCCGGCATACCGGGTTGCATTGGTGCCATCGACTGCACCCATGTGGAATTGGTTGTCCCACATGCCATGGAGGCCCAGTACCGCAACCGAAAACAATATCATTCTCTTAATGTACAAATGGTGTGTGACTCAAACAGGATCATTACACATTGTTGTGCCCGATTTCCTGGATCAACCCATGATTCCATGGTTTTACGGAACTCTACAATACCACGCTACATGGAGCGACATGCAGGGAACAGATCCTGGCTACTCGGTGAGTCTCATTTCATGCATGATAATGTGGGGTATGTGATGCGGCAATGACCTGGCAGGAAGGGGGGGGTGCTTACGTAGCAATGTCATTCCTCAAACATCCTTTATTGTCCACATACAGGTGATGCCGGGTATCCACTGAAGAGATGGCTCCTTACACCACTCCGGAACCCACAGAACCAGCATGAGGAGGACTACAACCATGCCCACTCACGTACCCGTGTAGTCATAGAACAGGCATTCGGCCTACTGAAGGGTCGTTTCCGCTGCCTCAGCAGGTCTGGCGGGGCACTCCTGTACCGCCATGAGAAGGTTGCAAAGATGGTCATGGCATGTGTCATGCTACACAACATGTGCATACGTAGAAATGTGCCCATGCCCCCTGACGCAGAACTGCAAGCACCTGAATATGGTCATGATGTGGGTGGGGATGTGGCAGAACCTCAAGGAGTCCGCGAGGCACAGGAGGGCCATGAAATTCGTCAGATTATCATAGATTCATGCTTCTAGCACTCACGCCTGGTGGCTGATACATGGACACGGGACTTGTGGCACTGTGTGTGTCTGGAACATGCACAATATGGACTGTACGCCTATGATGGCCTCGTACACAAAGATCAATGTCCACACATCTCATTGGATGATTGTGAAATGTTTATAGCATATGTGAAATTGTGTTACACACCCCATCGACCCGCCACCCAAGTAAGCCCAACACACCCCCTCCACCCTCCTACCTCCCCCCCGAACACCAGTGTCCAAGGATGCTCATTGTCAGTGGGCAGACGCTATTGCAAGCCCCCTCTCCGGGTATCAGGGGCACCCCTGCCTGTGGAGCGCAGGTTCCTCCCAGATCTACGTTGGGGGCTGCCCTGGACGGAAGTTGCAACGGATGATGTCTCTGCCTGCTCACGTCCATGCATGTCCCTAAGGGTTTGTGAGAGCTCAGTGAGCACACGGCGCACAGCGGCAAGTTCAGCACATACGTCTTTGGACGTCGCATGCAGTTCCCTCCTCAGGCTCTCGGTGCTTCTCTCCATTTGTACTCTCAGGCTCTCGGTGCTTCTCTCCATTTCTGCCCTTAGTGTCTCTGTACATGTTTCTATGGCTGCCTTGGTACCCCCACATTCATCAGCATGGTCCTTGAGGAGCGTGGCCAGTTGCTGCTGTTGCACGATCACCTGGTCGAGGGACTGTTGCCTCTGCTGGGCCATGGCCATTTGCGGTGGTGTCACAGAGGGGCTGATCACCTCATGTTGCCTTGACACAGGGCTTGTGGGGGATGGCCAGTCGTCGTCTTGTGAGTGCCCCTGCGTGGTATCCTCATGGTGTACGGGATGAAACAAACAGGGGGATTGAGACAGGTCATGGATGGATCGTACATCGACATCACCGTTTTCTGTGTCGGAGCATGCTGCCATTAATGCAGTGTCACCTATGGTGCTGCTGCCACCAGAAGCAGTGCCTTCTGTGGCATCCATTGGGGGGGCCTGTGGTGGTGGTGGTGTTGTGGCCATGCTGGCTGCTGGGGTGCCTGTTGAAGTCCCCTCCTGTGTGCTGCCACTTGATTTGTGCTGCTGCCGTGTCTTGATCCGTGCAGCTGAGGTGGAGGGTCTTTGGCCGTTGGTCTTGGCCCTCTTTGCAGGTGTGCTGGTAGGGGTGTCCTGGAGCTCGTCGTTTGAATCGGACCCTGTGGTGGAGTAAAGGAGGGCGAGCGTTATTAATGGGTCTGTGGAAATTGGAATGGCAATGTATCACATGCATTGGGGTGGTACCTGAAGGTGATTTGGGTCAGGGCCTTGGAGGTGGTTTCATTTTTGTGTGGATTGAGGGTGCAGTTGTATTGCAGCCTGCAGTTAGGGGGTGCCTGCTGCACGTGTAGAGGGTGTTTTTAGGAATTTTAATTATTTATTTATTTAATTTGACTTTTAATGTCCGCTATCAGGCCAATGTAAGTGGACGTTCTCCTGGACATGTGTTTCTGTTGCACTATGTGGACACATGGTACTTCACATGATTGGACATTGTGGTTTTAGCATAGTTTTATTTGGCCCACCTACCTGATTCTTCAGATGTCTGCACTCCTTTCTCCATCCCTCCGACTCCCTCTATGGTCTCCATTCCAATGGTGGAGGCACAGATTTCTTCCCAGGGGGTCAACTTGATGGGTGATTCCGATCCTCCCCCGGTAGCTGTGGCAATGTTACGGTTGGCGGATAGTATGCTCCGTACGCGTATCCGCAAGTCGTCCCATCGCTTTCTGCATTGCTGTGGGTTGCGGGGTGCGGTCCCCACCGCACTTACCCGCTGTGCCACCAGGGCCCATGTGGCCTTCTTGTTCGCAAGTGCCGTCCTGGTCATTTGCGTCGAGAAGACGACGCCAGCATTCTCCTGGAGGGTCTCTGTGAGCACCGTGAGTTCCTCACGTGAGAAGTGGACCTGCCGCTTGCGGTCGCACGCTTTTTTCGCTACTTTTCCCATTGTTTTGGTTTCACTAGGGTGGATGACGGGTTGGGATGTCTCTCAGGGTAGTATTTTTAATGGTTGTGTGAATATTCTGATTTTATGGGTGTACGGCGTGCTGTTTCCCGTTCCGGGACCATGTTTTTGCTTCCGTTTCCGTATATTTACGGTCACCGTATTTTCCGATTGCCGCTCATTACGGTGACCGCTATGTCCGGTGGCGGAATTGCACCTAGGTCGCCGTACGACGGCGGTGAGGGGCGTTTTGGGGACATTTCCGCCATCGCGGACTTTGCACTTCCGCCAAGGCGTAGTGCTCGTGCCCGATGGGTCCGAATTAGCCGCACTTTACTCTGTCGTGCAATGGCGGAAACGCTATTTACGCTATGGCGGTCAGGTCAGTTGCTTTCCGCCAGGGTCGTAATGAGGGCCAGTGTGTATTTTGGGAAATGTCACGTGGGGCCTCTATACTGAGTTAAGAAGTGTGCATGGTGTGAGAATTTCTGGCCATATGATAGGCAAGCCTACCATGTGAATGGAGTACCTAAGCAAGGAAGCTACTAACATGTGAGGTCAGAGGTTGATTATGGGGTGGGCCTGGGCATACACAGGCTATACCTGCCATTTGAGACTGCTCCTAGGCACATGGGTTACCTGGCATATGAGGCTGCACCAGGATGCATGTAGCTGGACCCAGGCAGTATTCATGCTTTCTTTCCATTTGCTGTTGATTTGAAAGCCATACATGTTTTATGATTTGAAATTCAGAAGTGGTTTGCTGTATAATATTGTTTTTAATGCATACACATTGTATACATACACATGACTTTCTATTGCGTGAATCTAGCTGGATCCAGTGGAGATCTGTACAACAGAGGTGGAAGGATACAGTTTATTGGAGGGGCTGCTATGGTCATGAGTTAGGTGGCAAGGCATGCGATCAGTTGACATGGTGGTCTTTGAAGAGTCGGGTCGTCCGTCCCATCCTGGTTTGCTTGAGGGAGGTAGTGGTCCTTACGTGTTTCGGAAGATTATTCCAGGGTACTGGTGCACAGTAAGAAAAAGGAGAAAGCCTGCGTTCTTGTTTTATCCTACTTGCAATTCTTATTTTCCACCACTGCAATGTTGCGACTACTAGTATAGTGTTGCGTTGACCTTCAGTTGCAGTGAGTTTTGCATCCAGGAGAGTGTCTTGGTTGTCACTGCCTTGTAAAGGATGCAGGCTATCTTGAAAGTGATGCAGGATGGGGACGTCTTGCATGCAGATCCGTGCGACATGTTGTGATGTGATCACATTTCTTCACTGCTTTTATGAGCTAGGCTGTGGCATGCTTGGTGGCTATGCAGCTGGCCCTGGTGGAGTCCGAGATCACGTTGGGGGTAGGGCGGTACCTCTACCATCCACGTGGAAAGGATGAAGGCCTGAATGATGGTTCTGAAGTCTGCAGCGGGTATGAAGGGATATATCTTTTGCAGAAGGCTGGCCTAGTGCTGCATAGTTTGTGTTATGATTTGGAGGTGGGTTTTGAAGGAAAGGTCATAACCAATGATACATTAGAGTGCTATAGCGCTGGGAGCAAGCTACAGGGTGAATCTATATAACTTCAGTTCATTCTGGGTTTGGGGGTTCTTGATGGGGGTACTTAAGACGCTAATGTATGTCTTTGCAAGGTTCAGCTTTGAATAGGCACTCGGCATCCAGCCCTGTACGAGGGAGAACATTTCATCAACCCAGATGGCCTTCAGGTAAAACTGCCTCTCATCAGTATACTGATGTATTTCAAAGTCATGGTTGGCCAGGAGTTGCCCAGGTCTCTCCATGGAGTTTCAAAATGACTGGAGGTAAGCTAGATCCCTGCGGTGTGCCACAGGTTCTGTAAGTCTAGAAACTACCTTAACAAAGTATAGAAGGTATATTATGTTGGCCAAAAACCAATCGCATCATATGACCTACATCGCCAACAGAGAATCGTCAGCATAACCATAGGGTGTCCATTTTTTGCTGTAACAGCCGCCATTTGCTTTCTCTTCCTTTCTGTTCAACGCTTTGCAAAATGTATTATATTCTGAAAGCTCATGCACAGAGCGAGTCTATATGTTGAGAGATCGGCCCAGACAGAAATGCCAAACAGTACAGAAATACATTGTTTTCCTCCCTCACAAGTCCTTGAAGGCGATCAGGGAGGCATTTAACCAGCGGCCCAGGTGCCGGCCGGTCTCGCTGAAACTGTAGAAACAGGCCATTAAACATGAATTATACTTTCCTAGCGGCCCCCCTTTGGGGCTCTCCTTCGATCAGGCTGAACCCTAGTTCACGAATAGAAACCAGTAGATAACACGCTTTGGAATGTGTCTCTCCTACGAACACAGTATCCTTGCTGAACAATTGCCTTATGTTCTTCATAACAAAGTACTATATCTGCTTACTGCCAATTGCAACTGTTGCTAATGTGAGTAATATAGATTGAGTAAGAAACGTGTCATAATGTCAATTACCGAACCCTAGTTCAAGAAGATACATTATGGCCGGTTTTGATGTGTCACAAAGAGATTGTATGATTGCCTCTTTATATACATGATACTGTTGTAGAATACTCGCTCTCTTGCGTCTCACGAGGTCTGGATGACACGCGTTGAGAGACGTTAGACCCAGTCGGCTGACTGAGAATATATTTGCTTTGCAATAAATACTAGCACTTGGAAATTGAACCTCGTGTCTGTCGTTTCACTAGTGTATGGTGATTGTGCCTTGTTTCCTTATGTGAAGGGTCTTCAGGGCCTAGCAGTTCTAGGTTATTAGAGGAATATGGTGGCATCCATCTGGATTATTATCATTAGGGTATTTATTGAGCACGGACCCAACTTCAGGAGGCAAGATAGTGCTTTACAAGTCACAGGGGGGGTGTACATGGTTAGGGAAGAATAGATTCAAGGGAGCTAACATTGGGGAACTGGGACGGGAGCAATTTGGCAGCAAGGGATCTACAAGTAACTGGAGAGGAAGCCAGGGGGAGCACAAAACCCAGTATCAGCTTAGGTGGGGAGTGAATGGTGCAAAACCCTATGTGTTAGGGAGGAGTCATTCCTTGAAGAGAAGGGTGTAGAGCTCCTTCCTGAAATATAGAAATGAAGAGGCGAGTCTGGTCTTGATGGGGAGGAGTCAATACACGACACCTGAGTGGGCACCACTGTATGAGTACACAAAAGTGGAAATATTGCAACTAATGCTAAAATAATTTCAATGGGGTGCAAACCCTCCAGCGGTGCCTCCGCACAAGACACTTGGTAACAAACTAACGGGAAGACCAAAGCTACGACCCTGCTGTGAGGGCTGCACACCCTGTAACTAACTTATTAGTTAAACTATTTGAAATGTTGTTAACATAGTAATAGATCATTTAGGTAAGAACTACATAGCACAATTTACATACAGAAAAAGAATGACCAATTTAATAACTAAAGATAGTGGCAGATGCGGTAAGATTCCTGGTGTGAAAGGTGCTGCTTTTTATGACTGTGGGGTATGCCAATTTGTGAGTGTGGATTCCTTCTACCATTTGCAGCACAGTTCTGCTTATATCAGGTTCACGTCTGATTGGGTGCAGGTCTTGGACTCAGCGTTTTTATTTTCTCTTAAGAGGGTCACCAGAGTTTTCTACAGCGATGTGGCAGATTTTGCCACGATGAAGGACCGTTTGGTTCGAAATGCATTGGTTTGAATTGTGTTATGTAGTTCTTGCCTAACGGATCTATTACTATGTTAACTACTTTTTGTTAAATTGTTTAACTAACTAGTTTGTTGGTGTGCAGCCCTCACCGCAAACCTTGGTCTTCCCTTCAGTATAGATAGAGAAGGCCTGTCTTCTGGTTCTTTCCTTCCTGCACTAGCAGAATTCAAACCTGGCCATGTCCTTACTTCTGGTGGATCGTAGGTCTGCGCGGAGATGCTGAGTTTCTCAGTGAAGTAACTTGGGGACATTCAGGTCTTGTAGATGATGCAGCAGGATTTGAAGATGATGCAGGCTTGCGGCAGGAGGCAATACAGTTTGTTTAGGGTCAGTGGGATGTGGTTCAATTTGTGGATCCCTTTGATGAGTCGTGCTGCAGCGTGTAGGACACATCTCAGAGGTTCCTGGGTAGTTGCCAAAAGGCCTTCCAGAAGGGCATTGCCATCATCCAGATGGAAGACCGAAGCTTGGACAGCATGTCTGATTTCTTTTATGGGATGAAGTGGGGGATTCCACATGGCTGTATAAACTGGGGTCAGCTACTAGTTACATCTCCTTCCTTATACGCGTAGGGGCCAATTCACAAAGAACAATAGTTGCACACACTTAGTATGCTAGGCGCATTTGTGCACCTGCAACCAGGGGGAGTGATGCAACCAAAATTTGCTCCATGGAGAAATAGTCGAATTACAGGCAAAATTCGCCCCTAGGCCAAATTCGCCCATTTTAGCGTTTCTCCCTCGATCCAGGTATCCCAAACCTAGGTGGGTTTGCATTCACTGTTGTGCTCCCATTTTAGGCATTTCTCCCTCTATCCAGGTGTCCCAAACCTAGGTATGTCTGCACCTGCTGCTGTGTCCCCATTTTAGGCGTTTCTCCTTGCAGTCTTACCTCTGTTAAAACCCTGCCACTCTTGTGACCCTACTTAACAATCTAGCTGTTTATACTCACTACTGTTGTCTCAGAATTTGAGCGCTCCCTCCAAACTGAAAGCTGTCCCAATGTTTTGTTGCCTGCCACTGCTGTCTCAATTCTGGTCATTTTCTTCGCAACAGCAACAAGTGTCTGAAGTCGAGCAGTTTCACACTTGTTGCTGTTAACTCAGATTTCGGCATTCTCACCCGATAGCCGGGTGTCCCGGATCTAACTTTTGCACTTGCTGCTGCTCTATCAAATTTGGGCATTTACCTATAGACGTATATCTCAAATCAGGCAATCTATACTCGCTGCTTTTGTGTCTAAGCAAGCTGTGTATATTGGTTGCTGCTGGTCCAGTTTAGCTGTTCACACTTGCTACTGTCATCTCAGATTTGAGCATTCTCTCCCAGTAGCCATGAGCCAGGTCTCCCGAATCTAGCAAATTCAAGTTTCTGCTGCAGTATCAACTTTAGATGTTTATACTCACTGCCACTTGCATCTGCTATCTCAATTCTGGGCGTCCACACGCATTAATCTGGTTCTCTCAAATCTAGCTGTTCCTACTTATGGTAGTATCTCAACCTCAGACGCTCCCAGGCCCCCAACCCACTCACCTTCGAGCCAGACCCCGAAAACAACTATGGTGATCAGCACACACTCGAGCCAGACACACCGACAACCAAGATCACAACCTCCCACACCTCTCTCATGTCCATCAGTAGCACACCCAGCCAGACTCACTCACAGACACTCTACCACTGACCACACACCTCCCTACTCACAAACAAGAGGCGCTTTCTGGCATTCCAGAATACACCCCACCCACCCTCACAACCTCATTCTTGAACCCAGTACCTCACTTACCCAGAACACTCACAAACACACTGCCTCTCACCACACACCACCCGACTCACATACAAGAGGTAATCCGGAATGCACCCCATCCGCCCTACATCCTTCACCCTCACACCGTAATTTCAGAACCCACCTTACACGCCCCCAAACCCTTTCACCTCCAACCCTCCCACTAAAAACCTACACACTTACTGACCCAACACCACCACTGTGCACCACACACCCTCAAACTCTCAGATCAGAGGAGCTCTCTGGCTCACCAAGATTCACCCACTGCCTGCCCCTTACCTAACTACCTCTGCAGGCCCCCTACTCATTTCCAATCCTTCTTTAATGCTCGCCTCTCCAGAGAACTCACAGCCTCCCACTTCCTCACAGTATCCACCCTCCAACTCTCAGACCAGAGGGGCACGCTGGTGCACCTGGAAAGAACTGAACCCTGCACATCTCCCAGGAACCCCTGCCCACCCCCTCCCACTATCTCACCTGCCCATCCCGCTTCCCAGGTGGAAGGCTTTCTTCCGCCCACAGCTTCTCACTGCACAGCGTCCAACTCTCAGACCAGAGGCCAACAGCCAACACAACACTAGATCTGAAAATCGAAATGGATGAGGCTAAAGACAAAGGCCATCCCTCCCTCCTTCTACTTCTTCACCTCTTGGCGGCCTTCGACCCAGTCGACCATAACATCCTAACCACACTTCTAACCACCTCTGCCTTCTTCTCACCTAATGCAGCCAAATGCATCAATCCTTTCTAGCTGAAAGATCCATGAGGGTCTTCTCCGACAACACTCTGCAGAACTCGCACCTATCACGTGCGGAGTTCCTCAAGGTTCTTGTGTCTCCCCCACCCTCTATAACATCTTTACTAAGATGTTATTTGACCTCCTTGATGACATGAATGTCCTATACACCAACTACGCTGGTGATACACAGATTCTCATCATGCTGACAGGGTCACATGAAAATGACTCAGCCCTTCTCAATGAAATTTACAGCAAGATCCAAGACTGGATGGCTTAGCATGGGCTTTGTCTAAACGATGACGAAACCGAGCTCTTACTCATCGGCTCTAAACAACGCCTCAATAAACTTGACCCAAAAGATAACTCATTCAACATAGACGGGAACCATATTAAAGTCTCCAATAATGCCAAAACACTTGGTGTCTACCTAGACTCTACCCTGACACTATCAAGACAGGTCAACGCCACTGCTTCCGCCTCAGCCTACACCACTAAACCTATAACGGCATGCAGACCTTTTCTATCTACTCACTGTTGTATCATCCTGGCAAGAGCCCTGATACTCTCCAAACTCGACTACTGCAACTCACTATACCTCGGCACTAGCAAGCAAAATATCCACAAACTTCAAATCTTACAAAATAACGCCCTTAGGGCAGCCCTCAACATCCCACGTATGGACCACATCACCCACGCAAGACAGACTGCCAACTGGCTCCCCATAAAAGACAGAATTACCTTCAGGACCCTCATGATCACACACAAATGCCTTAACACGGCTCCGAAATACCTTGTCGACAAATTCTGCACCAGGATATCCTCCAGACCCACTAGAACTAACTATGCGCACTGCCTCAACATTCCCAAATACAGATTCCAGAAATCAGGCGGCACTAGCTTCCCAGTCTTAGCGGCAAAAACATGGAACTCCATGCCCCCATCACTGAGAGATGAACACCACTTCCCCGCCTTCCGCTTCAAAGTCAAAGCACAGCTTTTCTCCGCAATCTCTTGCACATAACTTCATACCCACTTCCTCCAGTTCAACTTGTATATACATGTATATTGTTCAAATCTCAGCTTGGGAAAAGTGCTCTTATTACTCAATCTTGTAAAACGACGTTAACACTGCATCCTAATCCTGCATGTAACCAACATCACCCACCATACCTATGCACCTCTGTATATTGTATATTATGTAACTGTAAATTTCTGTAATTATGTAACTTCACATGTATGTAACCTTTACTCAAGACCAAGCGCCTAGCTACCCCTGGGTTCCGCGCGCTATATAAGCAAATAAACTAAACTAAACTAAACAACCCTTGCGCCTAACTTTGAGAATACATGCTGCTCCTCTCTGACCCCGTTCCTATACCCTACTCCCACAGCTAGAGCCCTAGGGACCACCTTGTATCACACTCTGTATATCTCTCATACAAGGGGAGCCCCACCTCAGCCCAAATTCCCCTCCCCTCCTCACACACCCTCCAACCACACACACCCCTCACATACATTAACAACCAGTCCCACACCCTCTCCAAGCCCTCCCCATTCAAGAAATCCCAGCAGTGCGGCGACAGCCAACACCCAACCACATTCCTCCCCAACCCTACCCCTGCCTCCGTCGCTACTTCCACCTCCCTTGCCCCAACCACACATCCCTTGACAAATTTGGCACCCTGTCCTCCCACCCTCTCCAACACACTGACCACTACCAGAAGACCATCCCCGGACACTCCCTTCCCTTCTCTCAGCATTGGCACTTCTTGCCCTTACCTGAACCATCGCCTCAACCCCCTTCCCCACAGTCCCCACCCTCTTGCACACTCCTTCAGCATTCAAACACACAAAACGCAGATGTGAGGTCGCGCCTCACCATCAACTGTGTTCTGTTCTGTTATGTTATGTTATGTTATGTTACTTGGCATTTATATAGCGCCTTATATATCATTGGTATGAGCTCAAAGCGCTGGTAGGTTGAACGCCCTCGGGAACCGTAGTTCAAGTCAGTAGGGAGAGAGAGAGAGAGAGAGAGAGAGAGAGAGAGAGAGAGAGAGAGAGTGTGTCGTATGGTGCGTGGGTGCACCGGATATGTGTGCAGCTGGTGTGGTTTCTGGATAATAGCTGCTTCATCGTGATAGGTGAAGTGCAAAGGAAATCAATTGGATGTGTTCAGTCTGGTGGGTGGACATCCAGATTGGGTTCTGGCTGTGTTAGGCCTGAGGAACACCTAAGCTAGCCGGAATGTGCATCAGCTAGCTGTGTTTTATTAGGGTGATGAGGTGTTCATGGGGTCGTGCTCGTATGTGAACAGCTAGGCCGAATTATCAGGGGTATAGCTGTGTTCTAGTTGAATGATGGTATATAGAAGAGAGTAAGCGTAGTGGTGTGATATGGTGGTTATCAGTAAAAGCGCCTGAGACCAGAAACGTGAGCAGGACAATGGGGACGTACAGAGCGACATACGTATATATATATATATAGCGACAGAATGGATAGAGGTATACAATTCTAGCTAGATGCGAGGCTGGCTAGAGATCACAATTTCATCTAAGTGCAGTACATGCTATCTTTCATATTTCTGTCTAGGTGCGAGGCTGGCTAGAGATCACAATTCATCTAAGTGCGGTACCTGCTATCCTTCATAATTCTGTCTAGATGCGACGCAGGCAAGAGTTCACAAGTTGATCTAAGTGTGGTACATGCTATTTTCATAATTCCGTCTAGATGCTACGCAGGCAAGAGTTCACAAGTTATTCTAACTGTGATTCATGCTATCTTTCACAAATTCTAACTAGATGTGATGCAGGTTAGAGCTTGCATTTCCACCTAAGTGTGGTAGATGCTATCCTTCACAATTCTAACTAGATGGGACGCAGGCAAGAGTTCACAATTTAATCTAAGTGCGGTGCATGCCATCTTTCATAATTCTGTCTAGATGTGACGCAGGCAAGAGTTCACAGTTTCATCTAAGTGTGGTACATGCTATCTTTCATAATTCTGTCTAGATGCTAGGCAGGCAAGTGCTCACAGTTTCATCTAGGCGTGGTACATGCTATCCTTTATAATTCTGTCTCGATGCGACGCAGGCAAGAATTCACAGTTTCATCTAGGTGTGGTACATGCTATCTTTCATAATCCTGTCTAGATGCGACGCAGGCAAGAGTTCACAGTTTCATCTAGGTTTGGTACATGCTATCATTCATAATTCTATCTAGATGCGACGCAGGCAAGAGTTCACAATTTCAGTTAAGTGTGGTACATGCTATCTTTCACAATTCTAGCACATGCTATCCTTCACAATTCTGTTTACATGTGGCGGAAGGAAAGTTAAGAATTCCGGCTAAGTGTGGGTAACATTAGTAATTCTATCTGGTTGCAACGCAGGCTAGGGTTCACAATTTCATCTAAGTGTGGCACATGCTATCATTCACCTTTCTATCTAGATGCAACGCAGGCTAGAGTTCACAAATTAATCTAAGTGTGGCACATGCTATCATTCACAATCCTGTTTACATGCGGCGCGAGCAAAGTTAAGAGTTAAGTGTGTTAAGTGTGGCTAACATTATTCATTCTATTTAGATGCGATGGAGGCTAGATGCGACAGAGGCTGAACATCACAGTTCTCTCTCTCATTAGTTTGGCAGTTTGCTAATATGTAATGTAGGCAGCCTCTAGAGTCAATCCATAGATGGATTTAGGCTGCTGAGTTACATGTATCACTAAGTATGCAAGAGGCAAGTCTATGGCAGTCTATGTTCTGAGGAGGTATGGGAGAGTGGCAGAGGCTTTCTGGAGTAGAGTAATGGCTCTAAACCCCACCCATGCCACACTTACAGTGTTTGTTGGTGTCCGTTGGCTGCTGGCCTCATTGGCTTCCCCTGCGGACACCTGCTGACACTTCCTGGAGCCGCCTCGTGGGAGCCGCCCGTTGCCTTGGGGCCCTTAGCTGCAGGGGTTGCCGGGCAGAGAGCTGCCCTGGCAAGGGCCGTTATGGCTTGGGTAACACAGTCCTCTGGGCCAATCAGGGCAGGGAGGGTCGGGTCGGGAGGCGGGACGGAAGCGATCCATGGAGAGGGTGCGGGGTGGGAGAAAGTGAATGCACGAGGAGATTCACGGGTCTGGGGGCTAACTGAAATACAATTTGGGCACAAAATGGGGGACACCCACCGTGCTTCCACAAATCTAAGAGTGGAGCCGGTGTAGCACTCGAGCCGTAGGACTCTGGGACACAGATTCGGAAGGTCAATCAGGGCAGGGGGAGGGAGGCGGGAGGGAAGCAATCCAGGAGGAGAGTGTGGGGTGGGAGAAAGGGAATGCATGATGGGATTCACAGGCCTGGGGGCGACTGAAAATACAATTTTGGTACAAAATGAGGCACAAAATGGTGGACACTCACTGTGCTTCCACAAATCTACATGCCTCACCAGCCTTGCATCGCTTGACACACCTCACCTTTCCTAGTTCCACTACCACATCTCCTCTGTCACTATTGCCTCCTGCTTCCCTCCTTGAACACAGCCTTTCCCTCCTCCTTCTTCTTCAGCCCGCATCATCCTCCCCCTCCTACACCCCAGGCACCAATCCGTAACAGCACCAAGCCCACCATCTCCGAACAGCCCAGCTCCTCTCACCACCCCCCTTCAAACCTCTGAGCCATTCGCTACCAACGGAACCGCCCATCCCTCGTCACTACTCTGGCGAAGACCTGCCACTGCCTGCCCTCTCTTCCCGGTCCTGAACCACCAGTCGCCATTGACGCAACCACCAAGAGTATCGCTCCCCTGACCAACTTCGTCAGTCCAGTCACCCTGTCTGACCCAATCCACCTTTTTCCCACCACCACCGCCAATTTACCGGCCACACTGACCATCCCAGCACTGCCAAACCCGGACACCCAAAAAATCACTGCCCCACAAAACTTCCAACAATGTCACTTGCCTCCTTTTCAATACTCACTCCGTGGTCAAAAACAGACACAGCATCTATGATCGCCTGACCTCTGAGAATCCCGATCTCATCTTCATCACAGAAACCTGGTTCTCGGACCACCTCAAACCAATCGCTCACAAAGCATTCCCACATAACTACTCACTGATCACTCACAACAGACCCTGAGATGAGGAAGCTCTCCTCAGATGCACAGATCATCACTGTGGGGGGTCAGTGAACCTATTCACAAAGTTCATCTTATCACAAGTTGACCAGGAGCTAAGCAGCGACCCTCTTAGTACCCCTGTTTCCCTACTGGTCCGCCGGTGCTTCCTGTTGCCTTCTCTGGGCTCTTGACACATGTCCTGGGACTAGGGTTGTTGTCTTGCATGCTTCGCATGACTTTGCTGTGCCTTGGATGGTCGGCGGCGGCTCTGCAGCTCCCAGCTTCTTACAGTCTCGTTGTCATTGTCTAGCCAACCATCCCACCTCCTTGATGTCACCCATTGCTTCGCTAAACTGGGGTGGGTTCTGGGTCAGCTCCTGCCAGACCCGACAAGGACTTCCTCAGCAGCTCACCGGCATCCTGCTTTTCCTGTCTCTGGTCTGCCAACAGGATTTGAAACTCCTCCTCTCGAGGGTTTCCGCGCCTCTTGGCTCATCCAACTGGGCTTCTCAAGTTCAGAGGTTATGGTCCACCTGGACCACCTGTTATTGATATTTTTTATTTGTACCTGTCACAATGAAAAAGGACTGTCCCAAAGTGTTGACAATTATGGAATTTGATGTTGATGTTTTTTTTTGGGTTTGTTATCCGAATCTGATGTTATGTAGGTTGTGGGTCACATTTATTGGAAGTTAATGTGTTGTTTGCAGTGTTTCAAGAAAAATAAATGTGGCCAGTTTTTCCAAAGAATACTGTGTTGTGCTTCTTCCACCTTTGGGACTGCTCTCATGCTGAGCCCACAAAGGCAAGTCCCCTCCATTGCCAGGTTGGGTGGCCGCTCTAGCCACCCACAGCCATATTTGGGCAGGTGGGCCTGCCTAATGCTGACCTCTCTTCGCATGTTTGGGGTCGAGGCGTAGGTTGGCGGTGTAGAAAAGGGTGCATATAAGGAGCTTGCGGGGGGAGGCAAGCATCGGCTTCCCCTCACTTCTGCTGGATTATGTCGCTGCTAAACCGCGCCGCACAGTGTGCCGTCGCCCACCGGGGCGAGAAACCTTTTCCATCCCACCCACCCTGCAGGTTAGCAGAGTGGGGGTGGGGGAGGTCAGGTGGGGAAGGACCATATGGACACGGAACTGCTGCTTCCAGGGACCCTGAGGTCAGAAAGGTACAGGGGCGAAATGCAGGTTGCCTCTCACTAAGACGTTTTCAGGCCAGTGGGGAGCTCTAGGGAATGGGGCTGAGGGGGGGGGGCAGGACCAGGATGTAATTTGGTGTCGGTACGAAGTGGGGCGCCTCCTGGTATCGCCTCAATGGGGCGTGGTTGGGAGGCCAAGCAGGGCGGAGGGCCTCAGCGCTGCGCACCACCCAAGAGGGCAAAGATTATGGCTCTCCTGTCACAATGAAAAAGGACTGCTCCAAAAATGTTGATGTTGTTTTTTTGTGGTTTGGTATTTGAATCTGATGTTATTGTGGGTTGTGGGTCACATTTATCGTGGCGTTCATCCCCCGCTCCTGGTGGGGGGATAACAGCCCGGCAGCCCAGGTTATCGGCCCGAGCAAAGCAAGGGAGGATAACAAGGACTCCGGGCTGTTATCCCCCAATCCAGCCCCGGAATGGGGGACGAAGGCGATTAGCACCCCGGGGTGCCAAAGCGGTAAACCGGGGTGCTAAAAAAAAGGATTTTTCTTCCTACAACAGGAAGCGCGTGGCATCCCGCTGTAGGAAGGAAAATCCTTTTCCAAGATGGCCACCATGGAAAGGGATGGCGGGCCCTCTTAACTTTCCATGGGGGCCTGCGGGAGGCGAAAGGGAAGGAGCAGATATGGCGACGGCTGCACCGGCCGTTGCTGAAAGAAGATAAGTAGGGGTGTGGGGGGAGAAGTTTTTTTAAAATAATGGGGAGGAGATGGCCACAGGGTAGCCGGCCATCTAGCAGCTTGGAATTCAGGCTTGTACTCGCAGTTCGCTCTCTGCCCGCCCCCCACCCTGGTGCTAATGGAAGTTAATGTGTTTGCAGCTTTCAAGAAAATAAATATGGACGTTTTTTTCCAAAGAATATTGTGTTGTGGTTCTTCCGTCATTGGCACTGCCCCTCTGCTGATCCCATCTGTGATTTTGACTTTACTACCTTTGAAAGTAATGTGTGGTAGGGGCCACCTGCAAAGCCAACAGTGTCAATTATAGCACAACATAAAAAGTGTTTACTTAAAGGACACTCCATTACAGCTCAGCTGGGTTAAAAAAAACCACATTCAAAGTTTAGTGGGGCACCATGGGATGCTGACCTGAGCAGACACGTTCAGGGGATATTCAGACATACCCTGCCCTCAGAAAATCCAAATTCATAGCATTTTGGAATCTCTTTTTTTGTTGCCGAGATGTACGGAAATAAATAATGAGGAGCTGCTTCAGCACTTGCTCTTAACCTGCGCCAATCCATTTGACAAACACGAGTGAAACATAGACTCTGGCCGCCATCAACCCCTGGCACGTCATATCAGGCGTTTCTAGGGCATGGCTAGTCTGGACGCATCTATCATGTGAATTGCTTCAAAGACATGTTAAATGTTGGTCAATGGGATAAGAGACTTGTCGGGATAGTGCAAGTCGCAGAGGAATCGTGTGCTGCATAAAGCAGTGCACATGATTTACAGAGGCCTGCAACTCGGAGGGCCATTTTAATGCCCTTAAATATATTGATTTCTAGACACTATCCTTCTGATCAAAACTTACTCTCTGAACTAGGCTTCTCACAAAAAGTACTTACCCGACCCACAACAAGGGTAGAATACTTGATTGGGTGGCAGACCATAACTGCAATGCCTCCATCCTATCGATCTTCCCACTAATTTGGACAGACCACCACCTTATAACATTTGCTCTAGAAACGGTCAGACCTACTTCTACCTCAGTCCAGCCAGCACCATCCATCCCGACCAGGAACAAGAAAAACATCACCCCAGATAACCTACTCCCGCTCATCCTCCCCACACTTAATTCACTACCAGATAACCTGGACCCTGAAACTCTAGTGAATGAGTACAACAAAGTTATGTCCTCTGCCTTGGACATAATTGCACCACTCAAAGTGAGACGCAGCAAACCCAAAGCCCACCTCAACTCCTGGTACACCCCCCATCTAAAAACTCTTCATACCAAAAAAAGACAATGCAAGGTCGCATGGAAACTACAACCATCGGAAGAAAATAAGAGCACCGTGAGAGATATATCTACCCTCTACAAAAAGGAAATACTGTTGGCTAAACGGGAAACTTACAACACTAGAATAGCCCAAGCCAACTCTAGCATGAAGGAACTCTTCATTATCCTAAAGGAAATAGAATCCCCCATCCCAGTGCCTGACAACTGTGTCAAAGATAAAACATGGTGCACCAACATTCAGCAAGCCCTAGATAACAAAGTGACAAATCTCCAATCTAAAATTGCCACGAAAAAATCCTCGCTCACTCTCGATACTAAGCCCAAAACAGCTATCACCCCTCCTAAAAATAACATCAACAATACTCGCTTCAAGTTCTCTAAAGTATCTATTATTGACACAGAAAAAATCATATTGTCACTTAAACCATCTAACTGCCAGGGGGATCAATGTCCAGCCCAACTGATAAAGGACGCAGCTAGAGACCTGGCTCCCTTTATCTCAAAACTTATTAACGCCTCATTCGCAACAGGGTCCATACCTAGTAACTTAAAAGAATCTTGGGTACTCCCAATGCTTAAAAAACAGACACTAGACCCTGCGATACCCACGAACTACCACCCAATCACTACTGTGCCATTCCTTTTAAAAATTATAGATAAAGTGGCGTACTCACAAATACAGAAACACCTTGAAACCAACAACTTACTAGGAGTACGGCAGTCTGGCTTCCGTCCCCAGCATGGGACCGAAACTGCCCTCTTAGACCTAAAGGCGCAAATTGATGAGCTAAGGGATCAAGGCAAACCAGCCTTACTCCTCCTCCTGGACGTATCAGCTGCATTTGACCATGTTGACCACAAGGTCCTTTGTAGGCACCTGGATATAGCTGCGTATTTCTCAGAAGAAGCCACAAATTGGATCCAATCCTTCCTCAATAACAGGACCATGAGAGTCTTCTCCACCACTGGGGCAGCAGACTCCATCCCCATCACATGTGGTGTGCCCCAGGGATCTTGTGTTTCTCCTACACTCTATAACATCTTCACTAAGCTCCTTTTCGAGGATCTGGACCTTCTTGGTATCACCTACACTAATTATGCAGATGATACTCAGATTCTCCTACCACTTATCGGTGATTACGACAAGGATTTGGCCTTGGTGAACAGAGTGTATCTCATCATCCAGGCATGGATGGCCACTCACGGACTATGCCTGAATGATGACAAAACTGAAATCATCATCCTAGGCACACCTCCCACCCTCAAAAAACTGGGCCCCAACTACTCCTCTTTTAATATTGACAACAACCAAATTACAACCGCCCACGCGGTAAAAACTCTGGGTTTCTACCTGGACTCCATCCTCTCTTTCAACAAGCAGGTCAATGTGATGGCTTCTGCAACTGCCTACACCTGCAAATTGATAAGAGCAAGCAAACCCTTCCTATCAAACAATAGCTGCATCACACTTGCGAGAGCGCTCGTGTTATCAAAGCTGGACTACTGCAATTCGCTCTATATTGGGGCTGATAAGGAAGTTATCAAAAGAATTCAAATTTTGCAGAACAACACGCTTAGAGCAGCACTTAGTATTCCCAGGCGAGCCCACATCGCCGAATTCAGACGAGCCAATAACTGGCTCTCTACTCAGGAGAAAATCCAACTAAAAGTCGCCTCTTTGGTCCACAAATGCCTTAACAACGCCGCACCGCAGTACCTATCCGCGAGATTCACGAGATTAAAACCAACAAGACTCACCAGATCTGCTAACTCCAACAACATATCTATACCTAGAGTTAAATTGACTAAAGTCGGCGGCTGCAGCTTTCAGGTGAAAGCAGCTCAACTCTGGAACTCCCTACCATCCACCTTGAAGACTGACCAACCTTACCTCACTTTCCGACACAACCTCATAACGTGGATCAAAAATGCAGACACACAATAGATCATCCACTGCCTGGACTTATTCAATCCCCAGGAGTTTCTGATTAGGACTGTAAATACATGCTTCCTCATTTTCGCCTTCTGTATATTCCTGTATATTTTGTTGTATATTATTACGTCATATGTTTCTTGTTGCTCTATTTGCCATGTGATCTTGTAACTAAGCTTTAAGTTGTCTTATAAAATGTGCCCGGTTACCCCTGGGTCTGGTGCGCAATATAAGTAATAAAAACAAACAAAACAAACACACAAACAATTCCATGTTATCCCTTTCAAGCTTACCACACCCTCCCATTTCTCGTTCACACCCATATCTAACTACATGACCCACTTTACATCCTTCCCTACCTTCACCCTTCCCCTATCTGGATGTCACCCCATTGCTGTCACACTCACTAGACTCTCCTCCTGCATAGCGAGCACTCAACCCGCTTCTAATCCGAGGTGAGCCATATCCCCTCGCACTCACTAGGCTCTCCTCTTGCATAGCGACCACTCACTGTCAGGAATATGGGGTGGTGGAGGCGAAAGAGGTGTTTAAATCTGAAAAGAGCTTAGTATTTGTACATGGGCTGGATAAACTACATTTCCCAGCAGCCCCTTGTCAATAGTCCTTGCCGTGCGCGTTGGCCAGCTGTCAGTAATTAACAACAGTTTATCACGGGCCAACGGCGCAAGGCAGGTGTGGCTTATTGTTTCACGAGGCGAAGCCATGCCGGAGGTTCGTGCAGTCCACGCACATCAGGATTCCGGGTATGTGATCTCAACAGCACACGGTGAACTACGCGGTCCTAGAAAGAACGAGCGGCGAAGCACGGGAAGTACAAGGAGGACTCGCGTCGCTTCGTTCAGGCTCCGCTCCCATAACAACGTTGACTCTGTGAACAGGGCCTCGCTCGCTTCTATCAAGGCGTCATCATTTCTCGTCTGGGACGGCTTGCGAGTCTCCCAGACGCACAGATAAGTGCGCAATGATTTTGTTGCTTTCCGTGTGTTAACGTGGGGCAATGTTTGCATATGAAAGACTTTGAGGAGCATATCATATGGGCCGAACTCTTTGATTAGTCCATGTTTAGGGATTACTGAATGTTTCTACTAAGGAGGCAATAAGTGGTCAGGCCGTACCACACACAGCTTGGCATTAGGGGGCTGCTCCCTCAGTGTATATGTTTGTTGGAATCCATTCTCCGGTGGTGTTGAAATCACACCTTTGGTCCTACATGTTCTATGAATGTTATTGTTGCTTCTGCTTGCCCAAAGGGCCATGTGTCATGTTCTTCATGTTGGGAATCATATCCCATGAGTTTGTTTCATTTACGCTTGCATACATGTATTCTATGTCCTGGTAATTACTACATGTGCCTGTATCAAGGGGCTATTAGAGAGCACAATTACACTAGCTAAGGTCCTTATTCAGCCTGTATTAAGGGGGCATATTTTGTGATCTATGTGTGTGTTATGTGTCATGGTTTACTAGCTACATATTAGACAGTGTAGGGTTTTTCCCCTGTGTTTCCCCCTATCCACTGTAGGTGTTTCCTAAACCTCTATCCGGTTTCCCTTAACCTCCCCTTTCCCTTCCACAACATCTCCCTATCCCTCTTCCTCCCAGTGGCTGCCACATGGTATCCTGTGTTTTAAATATTAGGTATCTGTGCCAACCACGGGTGGAGGGTCGACTTCATTCGGCTTCTGTGGTTCGGGGGAGAGTGTCGACACTTTCCTCTCTTATGGTGTTTTTGACACTCACCCCGCTTCTAATCCGAGGTGAGCCATATCCCCTCGCACTAACTAGGCTCTCCTCTTGCATAGCGACCACTCACCCCACTTCTAATCCGAGGTGAGCCATATCCCCTCGCACTCACTAGGCTCCCCTCTTGCATAGCGATCACTCACCCGCTTCTAATCCGATGTGAGCCATATCCCCTCGCACTCACTAGACTCTCCTCTTACATAGCGAGCACTCACCCTGCTTCTAATCCGAGGTGAGACATATCCCCTCGCACTCTCTAGACTCTCCTCTTGAATAGCGAGCCCTCACCCCCCTTCTAATCCGAGGTCAGCCAAATCCCCTCACACTCACTAGACTCTCCTCTTGCATAGCGAGCACTCACCCCGTTTCTAATCCGAGGTCAGCCATATCCCCTCACACTCACTAGACTCTCCTCTTGCATAGCGAGCCCTCACCCCCCTTCTAATCCGAGGTGAGCCATATTCCCTCACACTTACTAGACTCTCCTCTTGCATAGCGAGCACTCACTCAGCTTCAAATCCGAGGTGAGCCATATCCCCTCGCACTCACTTGGCTCTCCTCTTGCATAGCGAGCACTCACTCAGCTTCTAATCCGAGGTGAGCCATATCCCCTCGCCCTCACTAGGCTCTCCTCCAGCATAGCGAGCACTCAGCTTCTAATCCGAGGTGAGCCATATCCCCTCGCCCTCACTAGACTCTCCTCCAGCATAGCAAGCACTCACCCATATCCCCCTCGTGCTCTAGAAGTTCTGTTTACGGTGAATTTCACTCTCTTTACCGTTCTTTAGGATTCTATTTAGCCTTCATAACCTTCCTAGTTTTCAAACCTCCTCATCACCCTCCCCATGCCCCACCTCGTTATCCCCTCTTCATTGCCCCACTCACCCGGTGCCTTTACATCCCTTCCCTCCTATTACCACACTCCTCTTCCCCTCCCATTTGAACCCAATCCTCCCTTTCCCACATAAAGCCTCCTTGCACCTTTTACCCTTTCACCCTTTTAACTTGCACACCCTCTCCACATGTTCACCCCTTTCACTGCCCTTTTACCCCTTTCATCCCTCTCCATGTCTTCCTTAAACTCCCTCTCCCCAGTTTCACGCCTCATCCATTCCGTTCACTGCCTCTCATCCTCTCCCATTTAACCACCTGCATTTTCATCTCCCCACTCCTCTACCCCATCATCTTTCCGTTCTTGCACTTTTCCCCTTGTACACACCCCTTTTTCCCCCTTTCCTTTCACCCCTACCCCATATTCACCCCGTTCACCTCCCTTTGTACTCTTGTCACACCATCTCCTCTCCCATCACATCCCCTTTCACTTTCCGTTCCCTCTTCACCTCACCTTTCACCCCTCTCCTTTGCCCTTTTCCCTATCCCTTTTAGTCCCCCTCGTTTGCCCTCACCCCTTTCACCCTCCCATGAAACCCCTTTCACTGCCTCTCCCCTTCAGTCCCCTTTCACTGAAACCCCTCCCCTTTCATCCTTTACATCGCCTCTCCCCTTTTTCCTTTTACCTCTCCCTTTTTCCTTTCCCCTTCTACACCACTTTCACTCCTTTCACTCCCTCTGATCTTTTACTCCACCCCCTCTCATGTTTCACCCCTCTATCCACGTGCACCCTCTCCTCCCCCGTTGACCTCGCTCCCCCTTTTATCCTCATCCATTCCACCCCCTTGTATCTCCCCTTCCCTTTCTCCCCCTTTCCTCTTTCACCTACTCTATTTTGCTCCCTCTCCTTTTCACCCCCCCCTTTCCTCTTACCCACTTCACTCTCCCTCCCTTTCACTTCTTGCACCACCTCCCCTATCCCCCTTCGGAGACTCTCCCACCCCTCCACTCTTCCCTCGTTCACACGCAGCAGAGAAAGCCTTTTGTTCCATATACCAATCAAGCAACCCTAGCCGGTGTCTTCCTGCAGACTACTCAAAACATCAACGGATCATATGGCAGTCTCTGAAACACCAGCAATGAATGTCCCTGTTAGTGGCACGTGCTCATGTGGCACTGGCCCCTGGTTCTGTACTGCTTCGTTCATTCGTGATTTATACATCAGACCTCAGCCGGGCACATGCAATGCGCCCCTTCAAAGAAGATGCTGACAGTCCCCAGACGCTGGCAGCAGCGCCAGACCCGGCAAAACAAAACGGAGGACGTCGAGGAATGTCACATTGCGACTCTGCTTTCAGAGGCCAGCTGAGACAGGCCTGGTGGCTGCCAAAACTCTTTGAAACCGCGGGGCACTCACTGGTGCGGATGTTTACATCACCTCGCCTGCCAGTGAGAAGTCTGTCGAGCTTGGGAAGCATGGGGCAGCCATCTTTGTTCTAACACTCTTTATCTGCGAACAGGGATGTGCGAACTACTCTCGGCGGCCCGAGAAGATACAGCAAATAAACAAATTATCAGCAAGTACCAACCTAAGAGAAACCGCAGGAACAGACGAAATGCTCCAATGTGCTCACGCCCGACACTAGCCGCTGATGTCACACTACCATTTCTATCCTTTAAAAAACGATAGAAATACTTTTTTCTTTTTAACACATTTCACAATGACTGGCCCACCTGGAGTGCAGGCTTATGATACTAGTGTGTGCAAGTTTGCTCGCCAGAGTATAATTTGTACTGGCACACAGCCCAAGAAATTAGTGGGTCACCCATGTGAACCGGGGGATTTGTGCAGCTACAAAAATGAATGCATCTAAAAAAGCACCAATTTTTGATCCCTGATTTTTGCGCACAAAATATGACTAAGTCGCTGTTAGATCCAGCCTCCGCGGCTCTGCGCGCGGGGAGACTGGATCCGTGAGGATGGTAGGCCGCGCGGCCGCTATGTCACAGCTCCAGCAGGAGCGAAGAAACCACGCAGCACACAGTGCGTAGGTTGGCCCGGAACTGCCTCCCGTGCTCGGGGGCGGGGCTTTTATTGGGGCGCCCTGCGTCACCGCGTAGCGGGACGCAGGGCGGATGCAACATTCCTCCTTTATTTCAAACAAGGTTAACGCTAAACACAAACATGCTATAGACTTCAAATCAAACCAATCTTAAACTGTTCACATACAAGGACCCTCTTTGCTCACAGTCCACAGGGGGCCTACTACCATACATAGTCTTTGAGCCTGGCAGGCAATCTCGTGGCAGTTCTCAAACTATAGCGCCCTCCTCTGGGGCTGACCACCACTGTCCCATTGGGTGGCTCACCTTCTCTGCCCGGCTCACCAATGTCCGGCTCGCTCCACTGCTCCCACGTCCTGTCACCCGCTGCTGCCTCGTCATGGAGGGGCGCGGGATCTTCTTCGTTGGACTGAAATGCTTCATCTTCCTGGTGGCCTTCTCCATTGGTCCACAGATTGCGTGGCACCGCCTTGAACTACGACGCATTTCTTGTCACCCGGCGGCATCCTCTTGTTACCGTCACCATGGTCCATTGCCTGCCACTGACAGTCCATGGGAGCTCGTCATATCTGGGGTCCAGTTTTGACTTTGTTGGATTTCGCAGCATGACCACTTGGTCGCCCACCTGGTGGTCGGACGGTCTCGTCTTCCTCTTGACACTCATGTGTGTGTTGGCGCTTGTTCTCCTTCTCTCCGTGCGCTCCTCATTGACTTCGTCCGGGGTCCTGCTGGGGTGATGTGGAATCGAGGATTTTATTACTGTGCCGAACATGAGGTCAGCTGGCGGGACGCCCGTCGTGCTGTGAGGGGTGACCCGGTAGTTCCGCAGAAACCGGTATAGGTCAATCTTCCACGGGCTGGCGTTAGCCTTTGACACTCTTAGTACTTTGTTCAGGGTCCTCATGAAACGTTCTACATCGCCGTTCGCCTGGGGCCACCTTGGCATAATGTGATGGTACTTGATGTTCAGTTCGTGCAAATACTGTTTGAATTCCTCCCCTGTGAAAGGGGGACCGTTGTCGCTCTTGATGGTGGTGGGCAAACCATGTGTTGCAAACATTTTCTCCATGGCAGGGATGACCACCTCCGCTGCTGTGGATTCCACTATTTCGACCTCGGGATATCAGGAGTGGTCGTCAATGGCCACCAGGAGGTAGAAGCGGCCTTCCCGTATTGTGCAGAAGTCGATGCTGATGGCATCCCACCGGCCATGACCACGTTCCGCTCACTGAATGAGTTCGGGTTCAGGCGGGGTCCCGGTTATCTGGCAGGGTAGGCATGTACTTATCAGATTTTCAACTTTCTCGTCAATCTGTGGGAACCACACCGGGTGCCTGATCCGAGCTTTTGTCGTTGCCATCCCTTGATGTCCTTCGTGGGCCAGTGCCACTATTCTATCTTGTATGCTCAGTGGGATGACAATCCGATTTCCCCTGAGCAGCAGTCCGCTCTCTGTGATCAACAGGTCTTGTTTTACGGTGAACATCCCGGAGAGAAAAACCTTTGCTTCCACTGTCCTGTTGTGGGTGTTTGTCATGAAGGTCTTCCAGTCGCCTGAGATGATGGCGTCCTTCACTAGGTCGCAGCATGGGTCTTTGTGGGTCTCAGACTCAATGTCCTCGATGCTGACAGCCTTTGGCCTCATGGCTCGCACTACTTGGCATATGTGCTCCTCAGTCTCTTCGGCCACTTGGACTTCTTGTGAGGTTGCCGCTCGAGGGTGCCTTAAGAGGAAGTCCGCCGGGTTTTCACTTCCCGGCTGGTAGGCCAGTTCAAAATTGTACTGCTGGAGGTGCAGCAACCATTTAGTGATCCTTGCCGGTGGGTGTGACGACGTACCCATGAAGATGGGTAATAGGGGTTTGTGATCTGTGATCGCCGTGAATCTCCGTCCATAGAGTTATATGTGAAAATGACAACACCCCCATAGCAGGGCAATGGCCTCCTTCTCGATATGAGAGTACCGCTGTTCTGTCATCGTGAGAGCTCTTGATGCGTATGCGATGGGCCTCTTCTCCCCCTCTTTGGTGACCTGCATGAGGATGGCCCCTAGCCCTACGGGGCTCGCATCCACGAACAGTTCCGTCGGGAGCTCGGTGTCATAGTACGCCATTTTCGTGTCGGCGGACAGGGACTCCTTAATGTTTTCGAAAGCCTCCTGGCACTCCTGCCCCCATTCCCATTTGGTGTTCAGTTTGGTCAGTTTGCGTAGGGGCTCCGAGAGAGTGGCCAGATTTCGGATGAACCTACCGCAGTAGGTGGCCATGCCCAGGAAACTGCACACTTCAGTGGGTGTCATCGGCGGGCTTGCCGCTTGAATGTCTGCAACCTTCTGGGGGTCGGGGGAAATGCCTGTGCTGCTGAATTTGTACCCAAAAAATGTGAATTCAGATTTGAGAAATTTGCACTTTTCCTTTTGTATGGTCAATCAAGCGTCTTCTAGCCTGCCCAGTTGCGTCTGGAGCCTCTTGAGATGTTCTTCCCTGTCATGTGCATGAATCAGGATGTCGTCGCTCACATTGAGGTCACCAGGTATGTCCCGGATGACCTCTTGAATGGTTTGTTTGAAGACTTCAGCCGCCAAGATATCCCAAAACTCAGGCGTTTGTACCTCCGCAGCCCCAGATGTGTTGAGAATGTGGTAATGTAGCGAGAGTCTCTGTGAAGCTTTAGCTTTAGCCTGCCATCAGATCAACTTTGGACCCCATAAGGTCGGCCACGATTTCGTCGAGTGTGGGTGTGATGTGGTGCTCCCGCTTGATGGCGGTGTTCGGGAGACGCATGTCTATGCAGATCCGGACTTTGCCGGGCTGTTTGGGCTTTCTTGTAACTACCATCGGGGAGACCCATAGTGTAGGCCCAGTCACCTCCTCTATTATTCCGGCTTCTTCCAGCGCTTTGAGTTCTTTCCCCACCTGTTCTCGCATGTGGAACGATGTCCTCCTGTGTCTCACTGCCTTCGGCTGTACCGATTCATCAATGTGGAGTCTGATGGTCTTCCCTTTCAGACACCCTATCCCCTTTTGCAGTTTGGGGTAGTGCTTCAAAATGTTCTCGACTTCTTGCACTTCATCGACTTGGCAGATGAACTTGACCAACCCCAGATCTTCAGCCGCGTCCCCACTCAAAAGGCATTCGATCCCCGCCTTCACGACGTAGATTTTCGACCATAGTCTGTTTTCACCGTGGACAAGAGTGGTGAGGAACCGGCCGACGGCCGGTAGAAGCTTCATGCTGCCGTACGCAAACAGTAGTGTGTCCGTATCCTTCAGATCCGGTTGTGGTTGTAACGTCTGGAACATGCTTGTGGGCATGACGTTAACAGAGGCTCTTGTGTCGATGGTCATCCATACTTGCTGATTTTGAATGGTGACCAAGCATTTTCGCCTTCTGTGTTGTCTGCCCCTGATCCAACGCAGACACTAGGTGGACCTTCCTCCCTTTTCTCCATTGTTCCTTACTGGATCCATAGTTGCCACCTGGGGCCAACTGATGACGGGTCTGTGAAGGGGTCAAAAGTCTGGATCAATCCCGAGGAACTCCCTTGCGGGCGAGCCTGTGGTGATGACATTGACAGGTTTGCCGCCAATCTTGATGGTGTGCTGGGTCTGGGGGTGGATTTTCTGGTCGCCATGCTGTGGTATGCTTGCCTCACCTCGGTGCAGGTCCCTGGACGATCCCTTCGATTGTTTAAGTGGGCAGCAGTTGCGATATCCGGCACTCAACACGTGCACTTGCGCTGACCAAGTCAATGTGGATCAGCTTTGGGCCTCCTCTGACGATTTCTGGAGCTTCTGACTCCTGGGAGGCAGAAGGAGAGTCCTGGCGCCTCCCTGTCTTGGTAGGCCGCCCCTTGTAGGTTGGGTCAGGTTGATGCAGGTGGGGGATGTTCTCCTGGTGAAGGAGGAAAAAAAGATGTATTTTTATTTTTTTTGTGGGTGGGGGTTCACGTGCATGTCCCCCCCACCGGGTGTCCAAAAATTGATTCACAATAGCCGTGAGCCATCCGGAGCCTGTCGAGCGCCGAGCGCGTGTGTCTCGAGTAAATCACCTCTTCGCCATTGTTAGATCCAGCCTCCGCAGCTCTGCCCGCGGGGAGACTGGATGAGTGAGGATGGTAGGCCGCGCGGCCGCTATGTCACAGCTCCAGCAGGAGCGAAGAAACCACGCAGCACACAGTGTGTAGGTTGGCCCGGAACTGCCTCCCGTGCTCGGGGCGGGGCTTTTATTAGGGCACCCTGCGTCACCGCGTAGCGGGACGCAGGGCGGATGCAACAGTCGCTAAGTGAATCTGCAACCAATTCCCATTTCTTAAAAGGCCGTGACTGTGAAAGAGGCAACGCACAGGCAAAGCAAATGAGGGACACACCTACAATATGGCGTAAATCATATCTGGAGGTGGGAAAATCTGCAGAAACATTTCAACTTTTATAAAAATGTTGAGCGTGTTTTCCATCAAATTTTCTTTGCTATCATTTTTCAGGAAAATGTTTGCAATTTAATGTTACTTTTGACGTTCCCATGTAAAAGGCAAGATCTTGCTATTTTCTCTTTCTTTTGTACATGTAAAATATGGCAGGTCCAAACTTTGCATGCCACATATGCGATACTTTGTGCATCACATAATGCACGCAATTTCCGTGGTATTGCAGGTAGGGATTGGCGAAATTTCTGCCCTCAAAATAAATTGCTGACATTTTCCTCCAATTCCGTTGCTTCAGCGCGGCAGATTTTTACCCAATTCACTCCTTTTTTTTTTCATAACAACATTTTATTGGGTTTTCACAAATGAGCATTACATTGAGCATAACGACAGAAGATCAGCAATTGCTAAGTATAATAAGGTGATTATGTCTCTCTGTGGGAACAGTGGGGAGGGGGGTCATATTGGTGGGCCTAGCGAACTTGTCCGTGGCCCGATCTGTCCTTGGTGGCTAAGGGGCCTTTGGTGTGCTGGGTTGCTATGGCCGAGGGCCGAGGATCAGTGATTTGGAGCCATCTGGTTAGTTGAGGTCTTCTGGTGAGAGCCGGAAATTTGGCAGCATAGTCCATGAATGGGTCCCAGATATTTAAGGCTCTATTCAGAGAGCCAGATCGGATTGCTGTGATTTTTTTCGGCGACCGCTATGTCCCAGCATTTAGCCCACCAAAGTGCCACTGAGGGTCCTTCTTTGTCTTTCCATACCCGGGCCATTGCGATTTTCGCTGCTAGAAGTAGGTGCGTCATTGGGGATCTGTACAGCGATTGAGCCTGTTGACCATGGGATTGGCATTAGGGGACTGAGGGAGGCTTTTTCTTGTTTGGATAGGTTAACTGCGAGCGCTGCGGATTTGGTGAGGTTTACCTTGAACCCTGATAGGGTCCCGAATTCTGAGATCTCCTCCCACAGGGCGCCCAAAGACCTCGCCAGATAAGATGCCGTTATTAAAACGTCATCCGCATATAGTGCTATTTTGTATTCTTGGTTTCCCAGGGATATCCTCCTAATTCTAGGGTTTTGTCTGATTTTTGCTGCGAAGGGCTCCATGGATAGAGCAAAGATTAGCGGTGAAAGTGGACAACCCTGTCTGGTGCCCCTGGACATGTGGATTGTCCCAGACCTGGTGCCATTGACTCGTAGCTGTGTGGTAGGAGATTGATATATAGCTATTACCCATGTGATAAAGTTTGGGCCGAAGCCGAAATGCTTGAGGACTGCCCGGATGTATCCCCAATCGACTAAGTCAAAGGCTTTGTGTTCATCTAAGGATATAACTGCCATTCCTACCTTTAATCTATGGGCGCTTTCGATGATATTTATCGTTCTCCTGATATTGTCATGGGTCGCTCTCCCTGGAATTAATCCTGTTTAATCTCGCTCAATCAGGGATGGTAGGATCGTGCCTAACCTGCTGGCCAGAACTTTGGCGAAGATTTTGCCGTCATTGTTAAGAAATGAGATTGAACGGTAGGAGGCGGCTAGTTCGGGGTCTTTCCCGGGTTTGTGTAGTAGGATTGTGAGCGATTCTGCCATTGAGCCGGTGACTGACTTCGAGGATAGGAAGGAGTTGAATAGAGCTGCCATTTGGGGAGCTAGGATTCAGGCACATTTTTTATAGAAGTTTGCGGGCAGGCCGTCGGGGCCCGGAGCTGCGGTTTTGAGAGTTTTTATAGCTTACATGACTTCTTCACTAGTGATGTGGGATTCTAGGGCTTCCAACTGGGGAGTGCCGATGGAGGGAGTGGCGCGCAAATAGTCTGGCAGGTTGTCTAGTGTGGTGGGCTTCCCTGACATTATAGATTTATGGCGTTTCACTAGTTCTTCAATTTTCTCTGCCTCGGTGTAGTGCAAATTTCCGTCTTCCCCTTTTAGTTTGAGAATATTGTTCCGGGTGCAAATCTTTTTCAGTTTTTGCGCTAGCACTTTGTTCACCTTGTTCCCTTTACTGTAATAAAATTGCCTTGTAAACGCTAAGGATTTGGCCGTGCGGTCGGCGCAGTGCATTTCAAGCGCAGTTTTTGCTTTCCTCAAAGCTCTTTCTGTTTATCTGGAGCTGTGCAATTTCATTTCGTGCCTTAGTTGCTTTACTTTTTCCTCCAATTTGGCTGACATGATATTGGAAACTCTTCTCTGCTCTGCTCCGGCGCTGATTAGAGTGCCTCTGACGACTGCTTTCATGGCGTCCCAGATGATATTGATGGGGGATTTCTCTGTCGTGTTTTCCTTGAAATAGTTGGAGATCGTCTCTTCGGTTTCTGATGTAATGCATATTTCTAACAACAGTGAGTCATTAATCTTCCATTGTCTTTGAACAGGGTGCTTTTGGCCTGAGATGGCTAAAGTAGCCGAAACTGGGGCGTGATCCGATATCATGCCTGTGTGGATTTCTGCGTTGTTAAGACAGGGGAACAAGACTCCAGAGATTAGTATGAGATCTATTCTTGAGAATCCTTTGTGGACGCAGGAGTAGTGAGTGTAGTCATTCGCGGTGTCATTGAATAACCTCCAAGCGTCCACGGTTTCGGTTTCTCTGAGCAGTTTGGCAATGGATAGAGGTTGCGTAAAGTCTGCGTTTGTGGGAGGTAAAGTCTTATCCATTTGTGGGTTTGGCATGCAGTTGAAATCCCCACCCATGATAAGATGGCCTTCGCGGAATGCTATGATGGTTGGTATTAAGTTTGCTATGAAGTTAGCTTGAAACGTGTTGGGGCCATAGATCGAGACAATGGTGATCGGGAGTTCTTCAAAGAAGCCCTTTAAGAAGAGAAAGCAACCATCTGGATCTCTCCTTATGGTGATCTTTGACAGTGGAATTCTATCACTTAGTAAGATTGTTACTCCTCTTTTCTTTTGTCCGGAGGAGGCGAAGTACTTTCTTTTATACCTGCTGAATCTCACCCGGCATTCGTCTTCCTGCAAGAGATGGGTTTCTTGGAGAAGTATGATGTCTCCCGATAAATGTCCCAGTCTGTGTTCCACTGATTTGCGCTTGCGTGGCAAGTTTAGGCCTTGGACATTCCAAGTAAGGATTATAATTTCACTTGATGCTGACATTGTCTTTGTGTTTTTACGTTAGATGTGCCTCTGTCCATGATCCCCCCCGGGGTCGAGAGTCTGTTAGGAAAAGATGATTGCTGCATTGATCTCGCAATGACATTGTTGCTGTTACGTCTTGCTGCTGGCTTGAGTGTAAGGCCTGGGTCTGGTGGAGCAGGGGCTCCCTTCCATAGCCTGAGTCCGCTGAAACCCATTCACCTCCCCTCCTCCCCCCACAACAATAACTGGTAGGAGAACAGTCATCCTACTGCCACAGGGGAACTGGTGGCACCAAAGCGCTTGACAATGGCCAACTGGACCGCTGATAAGGAATATATTGGAGCTCAAACATTGCTCCCGCATTGTCGACCTGTTTGCATGTAATCTTCTTTGTGAACTACATCCTTCTGAGGACCTTGCTTCAAGCCCATGCGGGCTCTGTGGTGTACTTCTCCTTAGGCTTGATGGCCGGCAAGGGATGTGGGCCTGAGGCCTGAGAGCGGGTGCCCCCAAAGATTGTTGTTGGATGGTCACCTCGGATTGTTAGCTTTCTGCCCGCTTTTGACCATTCTCCTATTGGGGGCTTGTCCCGGTGATGGCGGTTCAGTTCTTCAGATCCAGACTCACCATCCGAACCTCCGAGGCCCATGAATTTCACTGCTTCTTTTGGTGAGTTAATTTGCTTCTGAGATCCATCCCATTTGAATCTGACCGAGGACGGAAATCCCCATTGGTATGGGGTTTGTTTTTCGCGTAGCCATTACGTTAATGGTCCCATGGTTTTGGAGTGGAGGTGGCCAAATCCTGATAGAGCGAGATGGTGGCACCCTGAAAAGTGATCTGTCGCATTTGTCTCGCCTCGCGCATGATATCTTCTTTTAGCTGGAAAAAGTGAACTCTGACCAGGACATCCGGGGGAAGTTGGACTCCCGTCTCGGGGATGTCGTATGTACTTGGTCCAGCTCCAGGGGTGTGGTGTCCGGAAGAGTGATTATGAATCTGAGGAGTTCCGAGACATAGTGTTTTAGTTCTGCATCTGTTATGGATGTTGGGATGCCTCGTAGGCGGATATTATTCCTCCGGGAGCGATTTTCTGCATCTTCCTGTTTGGCTTCTAGGAGGTTGCATCTCGCCTCTAAAGCTGTTATCCGGTCCCTGTCTAGTTCTCCTTCAAATCTTTGGTCGCAGATCTCAGATTCCAGTTCAGCCGTTCGGTGTTCCATTTCGCCCACCCGCTTGTCCAAGATCGTGATTTTCTTCGTGACCTCCTCTGTGCTCTTATGTATTTCTTTAGTTAGAGCTGACAGGAGATCTTGTAGGTCGGTTTTGGTGACCATTTGGGAGGGACATTGGGCTGATGTGGGCGCCGTGGACATGGGGTTGTTGGTGAGTCTTCTGGAGGGTCCCCCTTTGTAGATCTTTCAGCCGCTGAGTTGGCCATTAGGGAGACAATGTCCGATTGTTTGGATGCTTTGCTGCTTTTAGACATGCTGATGCTGTTGGATCTCTGTGTTAGAGCGTTCTGCGCAGGTCCTTTGATGTCACTTCGCAAGAGCAGAGTTCGGGAGCCCCCGCAGAGATCTTGCCCAGCCAGGCTCAGCCTTAGAGTGTCGGCTGCGGGAGGGTGATTATGAGTGAGAGAATTCTGCCCTCAGCTGGACGTGGGGGCCTCTGTGTATGCTTTGGTGGGCCCAGGTGGATGGGGGGGGGGAGCAGCGAGCAGGGTAGATGGGTCCAGTAGTTGTGACTGAGTTCGGCTGTGGTGACCCACGGGTGCCCGATAAGAGTGGGGACCCGGAGCCCGCTTGGTGCAGGGCTATAGATTATGGTGGGCTCAGGCAGTTTCTCTTGCCCCTCCCCACTCCTTACCTCGCAGGGCCTGGTTTGGTGTAATCTTCGGAGGGCCGACGTGGTGGGTGTTTGAGGCGCTGGGGCTGAAGGGCACGTGGGAGCTCTTTGTTCTGGTCAGCCCGCCGAGTCGTGCGTGTGGTTGGGCTCCGTTAGAGGTTCCCGGATGCAGCGGGGTATGAGGCCCCACTGTACAATGTCCATGCAAGCACCAGGGTGATTATCCGGTACCTGGTCGCTTAAATGACACAGCAGCTGGGGGATCGTTGCCGTGTAGCCACAGGCGGAGGGGCCTGCAGAGCGTGTCTCCCTCGGCTCGTGCCTTACCACATGTTGTAGAAATAACTCAGCCAGTTTGCCTTCCCCAGGTATACCTTCACAAGGAATGAAGTGAGCCTGTTTTGACAGAAAATCTACCACTACCCATATGGTGTCATATTGCTTATCCGGTGGCAGATCAGTAATAAAATCCATAGAAATGTGTGTCCATGGTTGCTCAGGAGTAGGTAAAGGCTGTAACAACCCCCTTTTTCTAACATGTTCTGCTTTGTTCCTTGCACAATTCTCTCATAATTCCACATATTTTTCCATATCTTGTTTCAGGGAGGGCCACCAAAAGTATTTTTCCAACATGGTCTGCATTTTTCTCAACCCTGCTTGTCCTGCTAAAGGGGACTGATGACACCAGAATAGAGCCTTGTCCTGTAACTCTTTCGTTGGTAAATACAATCTCTTCTGATGATAGGGCAACCCCTCTCGTATAATACGTGCCAGATGACTGTTCCGCCACTGTACCATCTGTCTTGATGTTAAAGCTTTCTTGACTAAGTCTGTGACTTGTGTGGTAATGGCGCCAACAATTTTATCTGGTGAGATAACGGTTTTTGTTGTCTAGAAAGTGCGTCCGCCTTCCCATTTTTGCTACCTGGTCTAAAAGTAACCACAAAATCAAATTCATTAAAGAATTGAGACCATCACAATTGTCTTGGACTAAGTGTGTGTGCTGTCTTGAAATATTGCAAATTTTTGTGGTTAGTCACCACCACCACCACCACCTGATGTCTAGCACCCAATAAGTAGTGTTGTCACTCAAGGAATGCTGCTCGAATCGCCAACAACTCCTTATCGGTTATAGAATAATTTTTCTCACACCCTGACAACTTTCTGGAGTAAAATGCAACCAGGTGCCATATGTCTTTTTCATCTTTCTGTGACAGAATAGCGCCTATCGCCACATTGCTAGCATCTGTCTCAACTTGAAATACTCTTTCCGTGTTAGGATGTTGTAACACAGGAGCAGTAGTGAAGGCTACTTTCAACTTCTGAAAAGCGTTTTCAGCTTCATCACTCCAAGTAAATTTCACGGCCTTTTTTAAGAAATGCGTGATGGGAGTGATTATGTTCGAGAAATTGATGATGAATCACCTATAAAAGTTGGCAAAGCCTAGAAAGGATTGGCTATCTTTGATGCATTGTGGCGAAGGCCAGTATCTCACTGCCTGCACTTTCTTAGGGTCCATCACAATGCCTGTATTAGTCAAAATAAATCCCAAAAATTCCACTTGTGTTACATTAAAGGCACATTTCTCCACTTTGACACATAATTGACAATCCTGTAATCGTTGCAATACTGTTTTTACATGTCGCACATGCTGCTCTGGAGATTCAGAATAAATCAAGATATCATCAATATAAACAATAACAAAAACATCAATGAATTCCTGTAAAACTTCTTGCATAAAGAACTGAAAAGCAGCAGGAGCATTACATAAACCAAAAGGCATTACAAGGTATTCAAACAAACCAAACTTAGTTCTAAAAGCCGCCTTCCACTCATCCCCCTCCTTAACCCGTATCAAATGATAAGCTCCTCTCAAATCCAACTTAGTGTACATCTTAGCAGACCTCACGTGGTCTAACAAAACCGAAATCAATGGCAAAGGAAATCTATTCTTGATAGTTACCTTATTTAAGGCTCTGTAGTCAATACAAGTACGTAAAGTCCCTTCTTTTTTGGGAACAAAAAATAAAGGTGAGGAGACCGGGGATATGGAATGCCTAGTAAATCCCTTGATCAACATTTCATCTAAATATTCCCGCAAATACTGATTTTCTTTTTCTGTAAGGGCATAAATTCTGCTGCAAGGTAATTTTGCTCCGTCCTCCAAATCTATTACACAATCATAAGGTCTATGCTGAGGTAATTGCTCAGCCAGTCTCTTGTCAAACACATCACTAAACTCTCTATATGGTGCAGGAATTCCCTCCGCCACTGCTCCCACAATTTGATCTTCGGACCTCTTTTCAACTAACCATGTCACTGGTTCTGTGTCCGAAGAGATATGCTCTTGACATTGCTTCTCCTCAAACCACACTGTCCGTCTTACCCAATCAATTCTGGGGTTATGAAGCACCAACCAGGGTATTCCCAAAATTAATCAAAATTGAGGGGCTGCTATTAAATCAAACGTAATTTCCTCTCTATGCCCCTGTCCACAAATCATTTCCAATTTTGCTGTCTGCTTTCTTATAGGGCCTGATCCCAAAGGAGAACCATCCACCGACTGTACTCCTCCTGCCTTGCTTTTGTCACACAGAGGCAATCCTAACTGTTCTGCCAAAGTAATATCCACAAAATTACCAGTAGCCCCTGAATCTACCATAGCCAGAACCTCCTGTTTCGTCAGAGCGTAAACATAACATCACCAATATATATAAGTGGGAAGTCTTACCCCCCACTGTGTTTGCAACCCATCTGGGGAACTTGATCTCCATGGGGCCTGTCACCTGTGTTCCCCTTAAGGCTGGCCCATCTCTTTTCCCACTTCCTTGGTAGTTCTCCCACTGTCTCCACTTTTCTGTGGAGTATTGGGACATGTACGTATAAAATGTCCTGCTTGCCCACAATAAAGACACAGTTTATTCACCTTACGTTGTTCTTTCTCTGCTGCTGATAAGGGCCCTCTTACACTACCAATTTGCATTGGTTCCACTTCACTTGTCCTTCCTCCTCTGCTTCTGTCTAAATGCACAAAAGGCCCCATTTCCGGTCTCTTTTTATCTCCTTTCCTTTCATTCATGCGATGATCCAATCTAAGAGCTAAATCAATCATACCCGTGCAAGTGGTTGGTTGTGGTTCCACTTGAGCAATGGCATCCTTCAGTTCCTCACGTAATCCCTGGTAGAATAACACCGTCTGTTTTGCCACTGGCCACTCGGTCTCAATTACCAACCTGTTAAACTGGGTAACATAAGTGACTAAATCCCGACCTCCCTGTCTTAATCCCAACAGCTCATTATCTTGAGCTAATGACACTTCTCTGCGATCAAATAACCTGCCAAATTCTCCTAGAAAACCATCCCAGTTGTATAATAAGGGATCATCTTTCTGCACCAACGGCATTGCCCATGCAGCTGCATCTCCTGTCAGATATGAAATTACAAATGCCGTCCTAGCCTGAATAGATTCGAACGCAGTAGGCTTACACAAAAAATGAAGACGGCATTGGGTCAGGAATGTCATATACTTGCTAGGATCACCAGAAAAGTGCTCTGGCGCTGCCAACGGTACACTACTGGAGGGTTGGACAATAACCGTGGGATTCTGACTCTGGGAACCTCTTGCCACATTAGCTCCTTCCAACTGTGTTCTCTGAGCTACCAGACCCTGTACCTGGGTCTTTAACGTGTCTGATTCCTGTTTTGCTTGTACTAACTCTAACTGAATATCCTGAAGCGCCTTAAGCACATCTGCCAAGGCCGGAGTGGTCGCCTCCATTTGGCTCGGGTGGTTATAAGTATCCCAATTTGGGGGTGGCTTATTATGTCAAAAACACCATAAGAGAGGGAAGTGTTGACACTCTCCCCCGAACCACAGAAGCCGAATGAAGTCGACCCTCCACCCGTGGTTGGCACAGATACCTGATATTCAAAACACAGGATACCACGTGGCAACCAATGGGGGGAAGAGGGTTAGGGAGAGGTTGTGGACGGGAAAGGGGAGGTTATGGGAAACCGGAGAGAGGTTTAGGAAACACCTACAGTGGATAGGATAGGGGGAAACACAGGGGAAAAAATCTACACTGTCTAATATGTAGCTAGTAAACCATGACACATAACACACACATAGATCACAAAATATGCCCCCTTAATACAGGCTGAATAAGGACCTTAGCTAGTGTAATTGTGCTCTCTAATAGCCCCTTGATACAGGCACATGTAGTAATTACCAGGACATAGAATACATGTATACAAGCGTAAATGAAACAAACTCATGGGATATGATTCCCAACATGAAGAACATGACACATGGCCCTTTGGGCAAGCAGAAGCAACATAAACATTCATAGAACATGTAGGACCAAAGGTGTGAGTTCAACACCACCGGAGAATGGATTCCAACAAACATATACACTGAGGGAGCAGCCCCCTAATGCCAAGCTGTGTGTGGTATGGCCTGATCGCTTATTTGGCTTCGTAGTAGAAACATTCAGTAATCCCTAAACATCGACTAATCAAAGAGTTCGGCCCATATGATATGCTCCTCAAAGTCTTTCATATGCAAACATTGCCCCACATTAACACACAGAAAGCAACAAAATCATTGAGCACTTATCTGTGCGTCTGGGAGACGCGCAAGCCGTCCCAGACGAGAAATGATGACGCCTTGATAGAAACGAGCGAGGCCCCGTTCACAGAGTCAGCGCTGGTATGGGAGCGGAGCCTGAACGAAGCGACGCAAGTCCTCCTTGTACTTCCCGTGCTTTGCCGCTCGTTCTTTCTAGGACCGAATAGTTCATCGTGTGCTGTTGAGATCACATACCTGGAATCCTGATGTAAGGTGTGCGCGGACCGCACGAACCTCCGGCATGGCTTCGCCTCGTGAAACAATAAGCCACACCTGCCTTGCGCCGTTGGCCCGTGATAAACTGTTGTTAATTACTGACAGCTGGCCAACGTGCATGGCAATGACTACGAATTGACAAGGGGCTGCTGGGAAATGTAGTTTATCCAGCCCATGTACAAATACTAAGCTTTTTTCAGATTTAAACACCTCTTTCGCCTCCACCACCCCATATTCCTGACAGTGAGTGGTCGCTATGCAAGAGGAGAGCCTAGTGAGTGCGAGGGGATATGGCTCACCTCGGATTAGAAGCGGAGTGAGTGCTCGCTATGCAGGAGGAGAGTCTAGTGAGTGCGACAGCAATGGGGTGACATCCAGATAGGGGAAGGATGAAGGTAGGGAAGGAGGTAAAGTGGGTCGTGTAGTTAGATATGGGTGTGAACGAGAAATGGGAGGGTGTGGTAAGCTTGAAATGGATAACATGGAATTCTAATTAGAAGTAGAATGGTGTGAAATGGGGATGACTAATGATCATGTTTTGAGCAGAAGGATAGTGTCTAGAAATCAATATATTTAAGGGCATGAAAATGGCCCTCCGAGTTGCAGGCCTCTGTAAATCATGTGCACTGCTTTATGCAGCACACGATTCCTCTGCGACTTGCACTATCCCGACAAGTCTCTTATCCCATTGACCAACATTTAACATGTCTTTGAAGCAATTCACATGATAGATGCGTCCAGACTAGCCATGCCCTAGAAACGCCTGATATGACGTGCCAGGGGTTGATGGCGGCCAGAGTCTATGTTTCACTCGTGTTTGTCAAATGGATTGGCGCAGGTTAAGAGCAAGTGCTGAAGCATCTCCTCATTATTTATTTCCGTACATCTAGGCAACAAAAAAAGAAATTCCAAAATGCTATGAATTTGGATTTTCTGAGGGCAGGGTATGTCTGAATATCCCCTGAACGTGTCTGCTCAGGTCAGCATCCCATGGTGCCTCACTAAACTTTGAATGTGTGTTTTCTTTAACCCAGCTGAGCTGTAATGGAGTGCCCTTTAAGTAAACACTTTTTATGTTGTGCTATAATTGACACTGTTGGCTTTGCAGGTGGCCCCCACCACACATTACTTTCAAAGGTAGTAAAGTCAAAATCACAGATGGGATCAGCAGAGGGGCAGTGCCAACGGCGGAAGAACCACAACACAATATTCTTTGGAAAAAAACGGCCATATTTATTTTCTTGAAAGCATTAGCACCAGGGTGGTGGGTGGGCGGAGAGCGAACTGCCAGTACAAGCCTGAATTCCAAGCTGCTTGATGGCCGGCTACCCTGTGGCCAGCCCCTCCCCATTAGACCTCGTGGTTTGCCAGTCCGGTAACAACGGTACTGTTGTTACCGGACCAGCAACCTTTTAATGAGTGAGTTTTTTAAAATTATAAATAAAAGTTTATGACAATCATCATGCCTCCCTTGTGTCAGCTTCCTTCTTTGACCGAATGAAACAACATGTATGGATTGGATTAGGGCGGTAAGGAAGTGGCCGAGGGCAGAAATGGATGTAACCACTAACTCTGGCATCGCAGAGGACACGTCCATCGCTACAGTGCCTGACATGAAATCTGGGACTTGTTCAAACTTGCACCCACCTTAGCTGGTTGGTCTGGTGAATGGAGATTGTTGGGGTTAGGGGAAGGTGGTACGTAGATTGGGTACACTGGCTGGCAGAGGATATGTGGTGTGGGTGCAGAAGGGGGAGTAATCATTGGGGATTCACAATATCACTAAATGCTGGTTGATATATCTCTGGGTACTGAGCAGATACAGGGATCTGATGAGTATGATTGTATATTAGCTTGGTTGCACTGCATAGTACTGATGGGATCTGTGACTACGGAATTAGGTCATGGGGGGGGGTACCCTGATATGAAGCCAGGTTACAATTACATGATCTCCCACAGTAGGGGTTGCGGCGTACAAATTGGTTATGGGAAAGTATGCATAATATGTCACTTGTACTTACGCTGGTGAAATGCATATACTGGGGCCGGAGAGGCGGTCAAATATTACCATGTACTTTGTTTAAAGATTTTAATAAAGTTATTTAAAAAAAAGAATATGTTAACTGGCCAAATACATGAAATAAATGTTCCAGCTGGGCATAGTTTGCTTTGGTGGCACAAATACTGAGAAAATAGTAGGGGACTCATTAACGCACTAATACTTGCAGCGGCAGGCTTGATTGCATGATAATAATGAGCTGTGCAGATGGGTAGCTTCAGATTTGACTGGTAACTGGTGACCTAGGAGTCCCGCAAGGATGAATACTCTCCACATGAGTGTCACTCTCTATACAGAACTACTCGGGTCACTGCTCAACAACCCTAATATCTCACACCACCAGTACACTGATGATACTAGGTTATACCTCAAAGTGACTTATATTCAAGATAGTTCATACTTCAGGAAATGCCTCGCCCAGTGTTTAACTTTTAACTCGTGGGGGTATTTGCCAGGGCTCAGCCCATCACTTATTTCTGAGCCCTGGCACTTATTTCTGAGTTTGATAAAGTTGTACTTTGGCAACTTTATTATTTTAATTGTCAGTCATTCGTAGTAACACAACAAGCAACAACAGTGTGGCATAGGTTGGCAGGACATGGCTAATTATCAATTTTCATGACTAACAATAAGTTGGAAGTTGACAATGCTGGTGACTCATGCTAGCCAAGCCTACATACTGCTCCACTCAACCTGCATGACATTGGTGCACATTCTCCATCTTAAGAACCAGCAGCACTGCCACAGTAGGGTGGGTTGGCAACAGGACAGTGACTATTGAGCAGCCCCAACACAGGGGCAAGGTAGGTGAAAAGGAGTGCCCGTCACGATTGACAACCTATACAAGAAGACTATACTGCAATGTTCGACAGGAAATGACATTAATTCAGTTTTGATTTTGCCTGCATATGTCCATCAATTTGCATAGGAGGAAAGCATATTTGCTCTTTTGTTTGTGGTTAGATGGTCAATATTTTCCACTTTCCACTGATAGAATTTGAGCAAAAGGATAATGATGATGTGTTTTAAAGAAACACTTGCTATTTTAAGCCACAGCTAATATGTCATGTTTACACTGACATAGTCAGATACTTTATCTCCTTCAATGAAAGGTGAGAACTGCAGCTTTAATTAAGCATTGTGCCACGAGCCGCGGGGCCATTACCGACTCAGGTAATGCCCCGGGGCCCATAGTTACAGGCCTGAGCAAGACCTGGATACTAATAGCAATCTTTTTCTGTTCCGAAACGCCACCGCAACAGAGACCGTTTTCCCTTTCCATGGCGGCCTTTGGGAGCGGGCGCGCTTGGGACAGAGTCCCCAGCACGTCCGCTCTCGAGAAAACAAGGTAGTTGGGTTTGGGAGGGCGGGGAGGTGATTGTTGGGAGTGTGGGGGGCGGGGTGGAGCAAACACTCATGTGAATCCCCGGCGGGGGAGGATGGCAGACTCCAGCCCTGCGGAGGATCAGAGCGGGGAGTACCCTGTTCCGAGTCTCCTCATTGGCTGAGGGGCTACCACACCCCCCTGCCGGTGACAGGAACAAAGCTTCAGCTTCGAGGGATTCCGCATGGGATATGGACCGGGCAAGGGCCAATCAGAATGCTTCTTACATTCTGATTGACCCTCGCCGGGTACTAATGTCAAATATGGTAACACTGTATGGAGCAGACATGACCGGTGTCCATCCCGGTGTGTCACTGGCGTGCTAGAACATATTTGGGCCCTGGCACTTGTTTTCTTACAAATTAAGCACTGGCCTCGCCTCCATCCAAGCTTGGATGACAAGCACCTACCTTGAGGTCAATCCCACCAAAATGCAATTCATCCTGGATATGTAACCAATATATAACATGGTAAGGGATCACTGATCAACTAGGGATTACTGCAATCAGTAACTAATGAATGCACAAAGAAATCCGTCTATTCTACATATGGATGTTATACAATTATCAATCATTTTATGAATTAAAGTGTGTATAGTCAATATATATGACTAGTTACGTTGACCAATAACAAAATTGTAACTCCTCAATCTGATAATTGTATAAAACGCTGTGATACCCCAGGGTCGGGGTGTTTCATAAATGTTATAAATAAATACTTATATAACTAAACCATTATTTTTTAACTGCAGCAGCAGCATTTACACAATGAGAGTCAATAGATTGACAAACAGGGGGCTCTACTGAGCCAGCACACAATGTCGATGTGTGCTTCAGGAGCTCTGTTGCGGCCTAAAATATCCTGACATATAAACCCACCTGGATCGTGCTATCCTGATATTCAACTGTCTGGACCGGCCCCCGAACGACCCCAGTAAAGTCTCCTGCCAGCCCAGGGCAAATTGGTGGCGGATTATATGAAATATCGAGCCATGCTCTGGCGGCCTTGGAAACCAGTCACTTGTGTGGCGTGGACTCCGGCGCGTTGATCATCTGCGGGGAGCAGGCGCACAAATCTTGGCACAGTCTCCAGTTGTCTCTAGACACTGTGAAGTGGCTAGCTTTAGCTTTGTCCCAGTTACTGAAGAAGAGATGCTTTCGGTACTGGGCAAGATGAAACCAACCTCCTGTGCAGAGAACATTTTGCCGGCTAAAGTGATTTTAGACAACAAAGAACTATTCTCACCTGTACTCACTAAAATAGTTAATGTCTCGTTTCAAGAGAGCTTAGCACCTAGAGATATAAAGAAGGTGACCATCACACCACTGGTAAAAAAAGGCAGGCCTTGATCCCAAAGATCCAGGAAACCTACGCACTATTACTAATTAAAATGTTATTCTTAAAATTTTGGATAAGCTAGCAACTGATCAACTACAAAAGCATGTAGAAGCACGTGATATTTTGCATGAACAACTATCAGGTTTTCGGTCGGCCCACAGCACTGAAACCGCTATGCTAGATTTGAAAACACGCATGCTGGAAATTATGGACAAGAGTAAGGCGGGGATTCTGATGCTGCTGGATCTCAGTGCAGCATTTGATATTGTGGATCACCAACTTTTGCAAAAGGCTCTAGCAATATAGTGGGCTGCTCTCCAATGGCGTTGGCATGGTTGACCTCCTTTCTGGCTGATCGGAGTGCTCGATTGCATTAGGGGGATACATTCTCCGTACCTCTGCCAATTATCTTCGGAGACCCACACGCAGCAAGTCTAGCTCCCTTGCTTTTTAATTTATACATGAGATGTCTATGTGACCTTCTGGAAAGCGTTGGCGTATTCTTTACGAATTACGCCGACGATACTCAATTGATCTTGGAACTTGGGGGGGACCATTCTGTAGACAGCGCCAAAATAACTGAAATCTACAATATCATAGACAAGTGGATGAGACAGAATTTGAAGTGCCTACATGGCACTAAGACTGAGTTGATGATTTTTGGCTCACGCCAGACTAGAGCCAAATTAGGCGCAGAATATGAAGCCTTTGTTATAAAGGAGGCAATTATCCCTGTCTCGCCTCAGGTTAAAACATTGGGGATGATGGTGGAAGCATCAGTGGAATCCGAAGCACAGGTGAAATACCTCCACAAAATAATGCCTATTATTTGCACCTGTTGAGAGCCATTCGCCCATTTCTTAACGAGGAAAATACGGCCATGGTTGCCAGGGCAATTATACTGTCCCGACTGGATTACAGTAACGCCTTGCTAGTAGGGGCTTCTAAGAAAGAAATAGAAAAGTATCAAGTAATGGAAATCCATACTGTCCGCTTAGTGAAAGGCATCACAACCAGAGAGCATATTATGGAAGGAAGAAATCATTGCATTGGCTAAGAGTTGAGGATAGAATTATCTTTAAAGAACTATTGTTCAGAGATGTATCCATGGCACAGCCCCTAAGTATCTAGAGAAACAATTCTCGAAATACATTCCCTCATGGTCACTACGATCAGAAGACCAGGGTCTCTTAAATGTTCTGCGTTTCTGCCACGCTACAGGAAAGGGTAAAGCATTCTCAGTACAGGCAAGGCTTCACTGGAATTAGCTACCGCTCTCCCTTCGGTTAGAAACAAATCTTTTGACTTTTAGAAAATCTTTGAAAACTCATTTGTTTAAATGAGTGGGTCTGTTTGTAATTCTTATTTCGCCTGTACCAATCTGTGTAAATGACTGTCTTCTGTTTGTTCTCGGTTTTATGTTCAACGCGCCCTGATGCCCGCAGGCTTTTGGCGCGATCCAAGCATACAAATAAATAAATAAATAGGCTGGCCGAGCTCCATGATCTCTGCCCGGAGACCACCACGTGCCCTGTGCCTGCCACCTGATGTAAGGAGTACAACTGGTGACGCAGACGCTGGCAACCTGGCCAGTGAGGAAACCTAGGAATCTTTGGTGACGACTGCTGGGACCGAGGAGGGACAGCGGGTGGGCCAGTGTGATAGGGGCCACCGGATAGGATTGTTGGAGCAGGAGGGGTCCGCTGCAGGAGGAGGATTGTGGACATCCCTCTGGCCCGGGGGCTCATTCTAAGTTCCTGTGCGTCCTCTGAGGCCGGCAGCCATCATCCTCACTAATATTCACTGAGATGCCTTGCACCACTGGAGCCCAGGAGGCCTGATCACTGTTGCTGCTCTCTGGTGGGCCTCCCCGCTGCGCAACAGAAAGACTGGTTTCGCCCCTGTGCCCCTTGAAGCCATAGCGGCTCTCATAGTGGATTGATGCCCTGGTGCAGGCCGGCAGATTGAGACCGCCATGGTAGAGGTGGCTTTCTGGCTGGCCACACTTTCTATGCTCCTCCCCCACACCTAGGATGATCCACACTGGGTCTGTCAAGGTGGAATGCTGCACCCGGTCTGCCGCTGCTATCCCGACATACTACACAGTGAGGAGTGACTCCTACTTGCTGGTGACCAATCGGCTGTAGTGCCGATTGGTCACCAGCCACTTAGAACAGGCAGTGCTGCCCTGAGCCTCTGATTCCTCACTCTGGTGCAAGTTCAGAGCAAGTTCCCCCAAAAATTCTTTTCTCACAGCACTGTTAAAAAAACCGACATTGGACCATAAGGTTTTGGCCTATTATCGTCCAACAGCCGGCCTATTATGGCCTGCCAAGATTTTGGAGAAGGTGGTGATTAGTCAATTTCAGACTTTCATAGATGAACAAAAGATCCTTGACTGTTTTCAGTCAGGATTTAGACCGGCACATGGAACTGAGACTGCCCTGGTGACGTTCTGGGATGATCTGTTGGGGGCCGTCGACGAAGGTACTGTCAGCATGCTTATTATGCTTGTCCTGTTGGCGGCCTTCGACACTGTGGATTTTGATATTCTTATTGCAAGGCTGTCATCAGTGACAAATGTTGCAGAAGAGACCTTGAGATGGTCTCTTGTGTCTTTTCTATCTGACCGCAACCAACAGGTGAAAATGGGTGATTGCCTCTCTGAGACTGTGCCGGTTGAGTGTGGGGTTCCCCAGGGGTCCTCATTATCGCCCCTGCTGTTTAACATTTCTATCCAAATACTGTTGGATATCCTTTCGGAATTTGGGTTATCATTCAATTCATATGCAGATGACACCCAAATCTATGTGTGACTCAATTAACCAGCAGAAGCAGTGAATACTGTGCTGTCCTGCGCAACTAAAATGAAGAACTGGATGTTGGAAAACAAATTACAGCTGAACCTGCAAAAACTGAGGTTATTATATTGGGCGCAAGGAGGTTGGTACTGGACATGGTTCACACTATTCCATGCCCGTCTCTCGTTGGTGCCCCTACTAAATATGCAGACATTGTAAAAAACCTCGGCTGTATCTGGCAGTCCACTATGGACTGCTTTGAGCAGGTCAGTCAGATGGTTAAATCTGTATATTTTCAGTTGAGGCTTTTAAAACCAGTAATGCCGCTCATTGCAGCGAAGGATCGGCCAACCGTGGTTGGAATTCTAACCAATGCAAGGCTGGACTACTGCAATGCCCTCCTTATGGGGGTGCAAAAATGTCAAATAAAGAGACTCCATGTAGCCCAAAACTCTACCATCAGATTGATTTCTTCGCTGAGCAGAACAGCAATCACCCAATTCAGAAGGCAGATACACTTCCAGTATCTCAGAGAATCCTCTTTAAGGTGCTATGTCTGGTGTTCATGTGCGCTCATGGGACTGCACCAGCCCATCTGAGCTCAAAGATTCAGATGTACCGCCCTCAGAGACGGCTGCGCTCTTTAGACCAGCACCTCCTGCAGAACCCAAGGGTCAAAACGAGCACATGGGGTGAGCAACGGTTTTCTGTCCTTGGTCCCCGAGTGTGCAATGCTCTTCCGTCAAACCTCCGACTTCTTGGCTCTCTAACAATCTTTAGGAAACAACTAAAAACCTATTTGTTTGCCTAGTTCAGACTCTTTATTGTTAGCCTAACCCCTGGGACACTGCAGCGAATTACACTGTAACATCTCTGCACCAAGATGCATTCGTCCTTGGTCCCCCTATGGGTATGCGCGTTACTAATTCACAAATCAAATCAAGTATATCCTGTGGTGCCTGGGCCTGGTGGCCTCCTGAATGGCACCTGGGGTGGCATCCGGTGCCCCTGCAAAACACTACGGCTGGGGTCCCCTTGCTACACTGCCAGTACTGCATACTTCGGGGAGACCCCTGAACAGGTCTGGAACACGCTGGTACTGGGAGCCCGTTGCACCCTCAATCCTACTCCATGGTCAAGGACAAGACCAAGAAGACGGTCACACAAAACAAAATGGACCAATACACAGTGACCACTCCGATGGCCCCTATAACTGCCTGTTTGGACTTGGGGTCGCCCGACATGGATACTACTCACGCTACCCTGTCACTGGCAGATGTTATGGACACCACTGCAGACTCCAGGAACTCCATGGAGGGGAAGATTGATTGGCTCAGTCCGGACATCTCGCTGCTTCGCCAGGACCAACATAAACTCACGTCCAGAATGGGTGATGCCGAATGGTGGATTTCGTACTCTGAGGATGCTAATCGGGCAGTAGAGTGCCGGTTGTCCACAGTTCCCCAAAAAATGAAGGCCCTTGAGGACAGAGTCGAGGATGGTTATGCACGCTCGTGCAGGAATAATATTCGGATTGTGGGCCTGCTTGAAAAGTCAGAAGGCCACAGCATGGAATTTTCCTTTAAACTTGGCTGAAGGACTTCATGAAGCCTAAGGCCCTGTCAAACTTCCCTTCCATTGAAAGGGCACATCGGATCCTGATGGGCCCACTGAATCCTAGGGATCTACCCCGCTCTGTGTTTGCAAGGCTCCTGAACTACCTAAATAGGAACGCCTTGCTCCAGATGGCTCGCTTGAATGGTCCCATACCATATAACGGCGCCAAGATCTCCTTCTTCATGGACTACAACAGGGAGGTCCCGATGCGCCGTCAGTCTTTCGGCACGGTCAGGAAATGCCTTCATGCACACAGGGTGAAATTCACTCTGTTCTTTCCAGTGCTCCTTACAATACACCACAATGGAACAATTCAGACATTCTCGGATCCTCAAGCAGCATGGACATGGGTAGAAACTCACCTGGGGAGAGACCCCATGGGGCGCAGGCTTGGGGGAACCCCGGCAGACATGCCTGACTGATCACGACCTTTTGATGGGCCACGATCTCCATTGCCTGTGGGCCTCCCCCTGGCAGACGCCTCACAATCGTAGTGGAATGTTGACTGATACTCTTTGACCTGCAGTAACTTCTTGTCCCTACGACAGTTGTGTGGGCAAGTCACAGACGCTGCCCACTGGCTTGATGGGGAACTGGCTGCACTGGCCGTGGCAGTGAGAACGCCCCACACTTGTTTTCCCTTTGCTCTTTATTTTCTTTTTTCCTTCCTCCTTCCTGCCTCTATCACTGGATCTCTTTTCCGACTGGTGGAGTTCTTAGACCTTGTGTTTCCTTTCTAACTGTTAGGCTGGTGGCTAGTTAGCCACATGTACTTCGAGTTGGGGGTAGTATGGGGTGGGGAGTGGTTGGGAATTTGTGAGTCAAAATGTTTTTTACACAGCACGCACTGTTGACGCATAGACACGAAGGGTAGGGAGTGCACTCCTGGGGTATTTGAGATATGAGGTTAATTCCAGACATATTTCTCTCTTTGTGACTTGATAGGTCCGATAGCATGAGCAAAAAGCTTAGGTTTTTGTCCTGGAACATGAATGGCTTGTGCTCTCTTATTAAACGAAGCCTGGTTCTCCAGTTCCTAAATAGGTAATGCCCGGATATGGTTCTTCGCCTCGAAACACACTTGGCAGGCTCAGACTGCAATCTTTTTAGGCGCACTAAGTATTGCAGCGCAATACATGCAGGTTTCTTCAGGGACTCCTGAGGAGAACTGGTACTTATTCAAAAAAGAGTGCCATTGAGGGTCCTCTCTACCAAGAACGACCCCTGTGGTAGATTTGTCCTGGTTGTTGTGGAACTATGGGGGACCACTGTTGGTATCTTGGCCATCTACGCCCCCCCTCCAAAGTCTATGGATCTCATTGAGACCATTCAGAACTTGCAACTCTCCTATCACTCTGAGCTGTGGATTTTGGGAGGAGACCTTTATGACGGCGTTCGACCTGTGTAATGTGTGGAGGAAGGTTAACGGGCAGATTAGAGGTTATTCCTTCCATTCGGGGGTGCATGCCTCCATGTCTATAATAATAACTTTTTCTTCCGCAACTACAGGCACAACCAATCACGTTAGCCATGTTCCTAGTAAGAGGGGTTTCAGACCACTCCCCACTTCTCATAGAGCTGAAGAGCAGTAGATAACCAGGCAGGGGGACGTTTCAATACTCACTACCTGGGCTTTCCTGAAATCATGAACGGGATCGCATCGAAAACCGAGGAATATTTTGCACTTAGCGCTGGATCGGTGGACAACAGGATGATCCTCGGGGACGGATATAAGGCTGTGCTGAGAGAAGAAATTATATTCCTCATCTCGGCAAAACACAAAGCCCAGTGACAGCAAGTACGGGCGGCATAACCTTGCAGCCGAGGAACTAGACTAAGACTTTCTCCAATCAGACTCCCATGCCACCCATAGGTTACTTGTAGCAGCCATAGAGAAATTGCGGAAGATCCAACTGGATAACGCCATGCAAGTGAATGTAAACGTCCCCCAAAAACGCACCCCCCTTAATGAGAGGCAATAAAGGACACACCTCAGGAGGGAAATGAGACCAAGACCAAGTGCGGGTGAGATCAAAAGGGTTTTATCTAAATCAATATAGGGCATGCAAAGAACTCTGCAAACTCCGAGAGCACTCTGTCTGACAATAGCAAAGACAGTCCTACTTATTACAAAACTATGTCACGCATGACACAAGCTATAGGGGGCACATAGTATTAGGGATTGGGTGGTGAAGGCTACGTGGTATACATTGTATACAATTGCTGTTCCAGGATTGGCGTACGTCCGTGCGGTGCCACGCGGGGTAGACGGGTCAGCTGGGCTCTTCAAGGTGGAGCTGCCAGCCGGACATAACTTGTATTGATGATTGGTGGCTGCTCTGGCCTTGTGGCCACACACTCGCAATCATTCGTCACATTCTACAATGTCAGGTGTCTTGTAAATCCTGCAGTACATTGACCTTAGCTCAAGGAAGAAACAGGAACATGGATATGTGATAGGGGGTATCCCTATCCATCTGTTGTAGTGACATTTGGGTTCAAGTATGGTAGTCCCACGAGTCCATGTGCAGGGCCAGGGGTGCAGAGGGGGGGGTTATTCGATTGCCCTGTCCTGGTGGCTATAATGAAGGATGGTATTACGATCTGTTAGTACAAGGATGGGCGCCCCCCTTCGAGGGCCATTAACTTGGGGTGAACGGGGATACCAATGGGCCGTGGGGGCATGTAACCGGTGCCCGGGAGATGGTTGGATTTAGGACCAGGTAGCTTGTAATTCATAGAGTCAGGGTGTGGCGGCCTCTTGACATGGGGGAGGTGGATGCTTGAAGCAGATCCAGCAAGATTGGGAGGGGAGGCAAGGCTGTGCTGTACGAACACCAGCTATCCCTGGCAGGCCTGGGAGGGAGGAGGGGGGAGACAACCTTGCAGCTCTGGACCTGTTTCCCCGCACAAGGCAGCTCCCCGTACTTTTGGCAAGGGTGGGTGGCAACACTTGGAGCTTCTGGTATTATACACATATGTTTACATTAATATGGGAGCACAGGCTGGAGAGGGTTTTGCCATTTAACACAGTATTTCACATCAGTAGTTGACATACGAACATGAGGTAGCATTAGGTTGGGTTGTGTGTAAGAGAGAGCACTGCATATTACATCACAGTACAATCTGGCTCCACTGCCTCGGCTGATCATCGTGCATTACAAATGCGCTTTGTTACATCATGTACAGGAGCGATCACATATTACTCTTAAATCACACGTCTCCAGAATAGCAGCAAACGTTAGTCAACATGACATATACTACACAAATGCTTATTTCGTTATGCAAGGTGCCTCGGGGGTTGGTGGGGGTGAGGGGCGCCCCACAGTCCATCTTGGAGGGCTTGGTACAGGGTCAGGGCATGCAGGATTGGGCTGGTTTCAGTTACCTTCTAACGAGCCCGGTCACGGCTGGGGCAAATGATGTACTGCGGAAGGCCAAGTGATACAGTGTTTATTTTGTTGTTTGTTCGTGTCTGGGTGCTCGTGAGAACAGGCCTTCAGCGGATCTACCATGAGGTGGAGGCTGGGGGGGGGTTTATACTCCTGTGAGCGCAGTCAAGCAGGGGTCAAGCTGCATCTTTCTGTGCGGACTGGATTTTAGCACCTTCATACACAAAATGGAGTTGTCTTAATACAAAATGGGGTCTATGCTATGTCTTATACTATAGTCGTGCAGCCTCACGTGTCGATCCACAGCCCCCCCGCCTCCTGAGCCCTTAGGGCTAGGGGGCCGCCGACAAGTCATGAGTCTCCACCTGGGTCGGAGATGTATGTGAGGGGGGTCCTAATGACCTATACTCCCCTACATCTCCCCCCTTTCGTTACTTAAGTAACGAATAACGCAGCTCCCCCCAACCGTTCACGTTCCTTCTCATCTAACAGTGCCTCCTCCCATGCTGGTGTTCCTTTTATAGGCATCCAGGCTCTGCAGACTCCCCGGAAGCTTTCCCCCCTTCTAGCGTATTCATCTGGCATGCAGGTCATATATATACAGTCCCCCGTTCCCTCCAGGTCTACCCATACCTCTGTGTACCACTCTAGTTCCAAAGGCTCCTTTATCGTAGTGTGATATAACCTATCCACTATATCTCCATCATAGTACATCAGGACCATTCTAAACTTTGGCTCAGAGTTCTCACCAGTCTGCGCGTGTTCCTCCTGTTGCATTCGTGCCACTCCTCTAGCGTTGCCCATTGTCACCATCATCATTGCTCCATTGGGGACTGTGCCTGCGCAGCACGAAGACCCAGCTGGCACACACAAAAAATCAAAAGAAAAAACATGATGAGGGGCACCAGCATTTTGACGGCGAGTCCCATCCATGAAGGCACCCATGAAAAGATGTTGTCGAACCATGTGCTTGACTCCGCGCCGCCTTCTTTCTTCATGCGTTCCCCCAAGTTGTGCACTGCGGTGATAACGTGCGATAGTGTCCCATTATCTGCGTCTTCAGAAGGCACGAATGTGCAACACGCGCTCACGGTTTTTCGGCAAACACCTCCATCCATCGCCGTCAACAGGTCTAGGACATACCTGTTCGGCATCGTCATTAGCCTCAGAGCCCTTAATTCCACCTTGCTCACGTTGAACCCTTCTTCAGTGTCGTTGGCTAGTTGGATCAGCTCCGAACGTGTGATTTGGAGCCACTTTGCATTTGTTCGTGCCTGGGACAAGGGATGCAAAGAAAGTTTCGGCAGAGCTGAACAGTCTGTACCAGTCTGGTATTTGTACCAGTAGCTCGGTTGAAGCCTTGGATATGTAGTTAGATGACCTTTGTTTCCTGGATACGACCCCTTGGATGTTGTCCTTCGACAGGGCATAAAGTGGTGGCTCTTCGGTTGGTCGTACACTCTCCGTGTCTCGAGCTGCTGGTGTTCGCCCTTCTCCGATGTGGGTTTCTGGTATTACCATTAGAGCAGAGTGCAGCGTCGCAAGAGAGCATGTGCCCCTCCAAGATGGCGGGAGGTGCAGGTATGCTCATTTGCTGCGCACCCAGTAAGTGTCCATGAGTGCTGCTGTTCCCTTGCTCATGTCAGGAATCATGAGCGTTTTACTGCAGTTTTTGTTTCTTCCCATGTCCATTTTTCCTTCCCTTTGGAAGCACAGTTCATAGTCCAATTCTTTTTGCAGTTTGAATGGTTTTTCGATTGCGCTCACCCATGTTAGCTTAGAGATATGTTCGGTCCAGACCGGGGTGCATGTTTTCTCGATCCACTTAATTTTTCTGTTAGCAATCCTCGCAGCGCTTCTGCTTTGCATGTTATCACGTCATCCTTCCATTTGTTTTCAGAAAACAATGTTCCTTTTATGATGAAAAAAGGTTCTTTCATGCACACCACTCCTTTTGCTCTGGAGTAGCATGTTTTCTCATTTTGCATAATTTCAAAAGATACTGTGTGTGCCTGGAAGGTGGTCTTAATGCTGCACAGGGTAAGATGAAGGAGACATTGGGCATCTGTGAGAGGCAATTCTTGTGGCAACAAGAACTTAGGTGTACCTGAGGCATGGGGGATCAATGAGCACACATAGCAACTCTCATTTGTTGTTTGCTTTGCTGTGGAGCTCATGTCTGCATACCATTTATTAGACTGGTGTGGGTGTCTGGGGTCCTCTATTGTATCTAGCCCTAGGCCGGAGTATTCATCATACCTTTTCCTCCCCGCTTCTCCCCTCCTTCTAGTTCTTTTAAGGAATTTTTTTGCATTCCTGGCTGCTTGTAGTAGTGTATCCCTTTCCCTGCCCCCCTCTCCCAACTTGTCATACAGGGTCATGAAGTTATTAGTCATTTCTGCATTTTCTTTCATTCTATCTGTGATGTAAACATTTTCTGTTGGTTGACTGGTTGCTGGGGTGGGCAGGGTAGCAGTGGTGTCATATAGCCATGATATAGCAGAGGGATTGCGATCATTATAATCATATACACTAAAATGTTTTGCATTGAGTTGGGGCTTTGGGAGCGTAGTTGGGCTGTTACTGGTAACATTATGCTGCTTAGCCTGGTCGGGGTGAGGGCCATACCCCCATACCAGCTGGAAACCATCCTTAAACGGTTTCGTTGCATTCTCCATAATGGTTCCATTACCTCCCCCCTCATTATCTCAATGGAGATAAATGCAAAGGTCCAGCAAATGACAAGCCCGTACATTAGTGTGAAAAATATAATTGCACAAACAGTCAAGCCACACTCGTATGAATAAGGTTGCAGATTTAATGGTACATGTCCATTCCTAAATTCCCCTTCTCTAGTCGTTGCAGGCTTCCTGTTCGTTGCCATGGATTCTCCTACATATTGAAACATGTCATTAAAAAAAACATACATTTCTCAACTTTTCAACAGTGTGAGTAGATAGTGAACGATAGGGAGAGAGAGAGATAGAGCGAGAGAAAGAGAGAAAGAGAGAGAGAGAAAGAGAGAAAGAGAGAGAGAGATTTTACTTATTTACACTTTCTTCTTAATGATTGGCACACATAGAATATTTATACATTACATGTATTTATGATTTCTTTTCAACAATTTTTTTTTTACTTGTACTTTCGTCATTGTATATCGCCGTTCATTTTCATGTGCACAGTTATGTGAACTTTAGTGCAGCTATGCCTTTGCCCTCCTACTCTTGTGTGTCCTGAACCTGATCTGTTTCAGTGCTGTTAGTTGTATTCACACTGTCATAAGCTTTCCTTACGTCTGTTAAATGTATCCAATATCTCATCACTTTTACCGCCGTGGGCGTGTAATTGCCTCATATGGGTCATGAAATCTTGGGGCATTCCACCTACGTTCAAAGCTTCTGACATACACCATTTTTCCTGGCTCTAGCTGCCCTGTTGGTGTTTTTCTTCCTGTATTTGATGCGTCTGCTTCTCCCTCGCCTGTGAATGGCGGTGCGAGCTGCCTTGCTATCATGCGGGCTGCTTTAGTGAGTTTTGTCAGATACTCATTAAATTCCTCTCATAGCACGGTTGCGCTCCTGTGGGCGTCAGAATGTCTGTGAAGTGGTGAGTTTGCTGTGTGCATTCGTCTTCCTGTCACAATCTCATGGGGTGACAGATGGTGGTCCTTGCTGGGCTGATTTCTCAGCTCGAATAGGGCCAGGGGGAAACAGTGCACCCAATTTCCTTTAAGAGTGAAGCAAAGCTTTGAGAATCTTCCTTTAAGCAGGCCGTTTATTTTTTCCACCACGCTGTTGCTTTGCGGGTGATAAATCGAGCACAGTGTGTGCTTAATGCCCAACATTGATGTTACTTCCTTAAAGAGGTCATTAACAAAGTGAGTGTCGTTGTCTGAGTGAATTACATTGCAAATTCCCCAGCGGGGGAATACCTCTCTCACCAGAAATTTTGCAGCACACTTCGCATCAGGACATGCACATGGTCCTGCCTCGACCCACCTTGAGAATGGGCACACTACCACTATCATGTATCTAGCTCCATTGCACCTTTCCCCCCATGTCTGCATAGTCAATATGCAGCTCTCCGAATGGGCCTATGGCTTGGGCATTGTCCCTCTTAGTGTTCTTAGAGTCATGCCTGAATTGTATATCTGGCACGCTGTAGATTCCATTGCCAATTTTGAAAGTTGTTCTTGCAACCCAGGGACGAACCAGTGTTCTTGTATTCTGCAGCAATGTGTTGTTTTGCATTGTGTGCGGGAAAATGCAATTGCTGGAAGGCCACTTCTAATAATTCAGTGGGCATGACCACCTTCCCTGTGTTGTTTTGTCGCCACAATAAATCAGTTGCTGACTGGCTGCATCCCCTCTTTTCCCACAGTTCTTTTCTTCTTCTGTCGCTCCTTCTTGTAACTCTAATATTTGTGATATGGGCATCGTGTTGCAACCGTCTGGGAGGTCCTCCACTGTTTCCTTCCTCATTAAGTACTCGCCTTTCCTTTCTTTTACAAAATAGGATGCTTCTTTTGCGGCAGCGTTCACTGCCGCGTTTTTCCAAAGAGACAAAATCAGTGTTGGTAGTATGGGCCTGGGATTTGACTATTGCTACTGAAGTGGGATCTTTCAAGGCTTCTATAAGTTCTTTCAAGAGTTCTGCATGTTGCAATGGGGACCCATCAGCCCTGTTAAATCCCCTTCTCCCCCACCTTGCAAGTCCCCCATGTACCGTTGTGGTCATGTATGCTGAGTCTGTATAGATCAGTGGTCTTCAAACTTTTTTGGCCAGGGCCCCCCTGAGCAAAATTTGGGCAGGTCGGGACCCCCCAGAAATGCCAAATGGACAGTATATATTGCGCGCCGTCACCTGCTCCCATCAAAGTCGCTGGGCTCCCTCATCCCACTCCTACCCAGTCGCTGGTCTCTCCCCACCCCATCACACACCCAGGGCTCTCCCCACTCTGCTCCCATCACTATCCCATGGTTCCCGCCCATTGTGCTCCCACCATAGTCCCTCGGTTCCCCCATCCCGTTCCCAACACAGTCTGAGGGCCAGTGGCGGCTGGTGAATCTTTTTTAAGTGGAGGGGCATTAAGGGGAGGTTCGGGGGGGTTTCCCCCTGTGAATTTTTTTTTAAATAATAGGTTAAAATGTTGCATTGTAGAGCATACTTTTAACAAAAAATGGGTAAATAGCCAAACAGTTTGCAATTGTTGCTGGGAGTCCAGGGGGCAGGCATTGATATTTTATTTCTATCGCGCTCGTACACAAGTGTTTCAGAGCGTGACAAGGCAAGGGAGGGGAACAGAGGAGAATAAAACAGCGATCTTACTAGGCCCAGTGACATTGAGAACGCGCAAGTGTGAGGGGAAAAGTGCATGGAAGGGGGGAGAAGTGGAAAGTGCGAAGCAGAGGAGAAACAGATAAATAACAATAAATAAATAATAAAGGCAACAAACAGTGGTAGTGCAGCCAGCAATTTGCAAGTGCTACGTTTAAGGCAGCAGACAGGGTAGGTCTGATAAGTGCAGGAAGAAAGATGGTTCTCCTCAAGTTTTAGAGTGGCAGGGCGCTGTTCCAGAAGGAGGCCCCAGCCGAAGACGGAGATCTACCCCCAGCTCGTTTCTTTGATAAACGACTGACCCTGAGGGAGTTGGAGGTAGAGGAGTGAAGAGCTCGAGAGGGGAGGTATTTGCGGAGGAATAGCTGAAGGTATTTTGGACCGAGGCCCCAGAAAGCCTTGTGGACAAGGCAGAGGGTTTTGAATGATAGATGTCCGGTAAAAAGATACCATCCCTGTCCCCTGGGCCCCACTGGTCCTAACACAATGAACATGATTATGTGTATATGCAAGGCGCTGCACATTCATACAGCAATCACTCTATCATTCACATGAGCATCCATCACCATACACTCACTCATAACGCATCCATACACATGTTTAAATAAAAACAATGAACATAAACGTACCTTCTGCATTGGCCTGTGTGTGGGTGCTGCTCCAGCTGCTCTGTCCGTATGTGCGAGGAGGCGCAGGAGCTCCCCCTCGGACATACAGACATGCAGTGCCCCAGCCAGCATTTCCAATGAGCTATGCAATGCTGGCGAAGCAAAACGCCCAGGCACTTGCATGGCTCAGTGAGCATGTGCGGCTGGGGAACTAAACTGAACTGTCAAAGGGAAACAGTGTTTCCCTTTGACAGTTCAGCCAGCCCAGGAGCACTCCATTAGCTGGATAAAGCAGCTGAGGGAGTGCTCACTGTTTCACTGGGCTGGCTCCTTAGCTCCTCCATAATGGGTGAGGGGCCACTATGCAGTTAGTAATGTTGACCATTGTTGCTGAATATATCACAATTTACTTACATTTTAACACAAAGCACCCCTTTGGGTACTATTGAAACAGTGGGCTTCATAACTACTCTGGCGGTAGCTGTGCCGGTAAAACCGGCACGGCTGCCACTGGAGTTGCATCCGGGTCTGGCACCCGCGAATGGGCAATTACTAGGTCATGCCGAGTTAGGCGGACATGATAATTGCCCTTTCGAAGGTGCCGGTAGATCCCCATTCCCATTTGAGCCCCATATGGCTCAAATGGGAAGGGGGAGCTCGGATGCACCGGCACCGTTAATAACGGTGCTGGTGCATCCGACGAGCTGAGGTCAGACCTGGCGGGGGCTGTCAAGCACCCACGAGCACAACTCTTACTATGGCGGAACGGTAGCAACGGTGCCGGTAGCTTACCAGCACCGTTGTTACTGGTCCGCCATAGTAGTAATGAGGCCCAGTCTGTGACTAAAGGAATGAATATCCATTTACAACTGTGGGCCACTTTTTCATTTTTGCCTGAGACAGTTTCATGCTTCAGCCCGCCCATGTGGGCCACCCCTGCCCATTTCTTCCAATCTAAAAAAAAAAAAAAAAATCTTTTTTCATGCCGAGTTCTCAGGGCCCCCCTGGGATGCACCCGCGGACCCCTAGGGGGTCGCGACCCACAGTTTGAATACCACTGGTATAGATTGTGACCGCACAGCCCCTTGCAGCACGCAGCGCTTCAGTCAATGCTATGAGCTCTGCCGCTTATGCTGAGAAATGGGCGGGCAGGCTCTGCTGTATTAGCACTTCGTACTTACCTTCTTCCAATCGCACGACAGCACCCCTACATGTTTTTCTCCTATTTCTGAATTTATGGAGGCTGACCCGTCTATGAAAAATATTTCACCTTCAGCTAGTGCATTTTCACTCACTATTGTTGCTTCCTGTTCCTCTCCTTGATATGTTGCACAGTCATGTGCTTGTACATCCTCCAAAGTGCATGGTTCTGAAATGAATCTTGCAGGGTTTACTACCTTAAACCTTACTACATGTATGTTGGCGCTTGATAGAATTACCTCGTATGCAGTGGCTCTCTGTGTGGTTAGTGTGTTTTTCGATTGTTCTAGTGTGGCGAACAAGGAATGTTCCACGTATAGCATCACTGAACATCCCATTACTATGGTGGCACTTTTCTCAATGGTGAACGCGGCGGCTGCGAGGGCCTGTTCGCACGTGATGTGTCCCTGCATTACTGCGTCTAGTGTCCCGCTGTAGTATGCCAGAGGCTTGTGACCTAGTGATGTCTTTTGTGTTAGGACTGCTGTCATGAGTGTTCCCTTGCAGTGGGGGAACAGGCAGAACTCGCGTTCATAGTCTGGGTTCGCAAGTACTGCTGCACTTGTTATGAGTTCTTTGAGTGAGGTGAATGCGTCGCACACTTCTGAGTCCCACTGGATCTCTATATTTTCCTTCTATGCATCTTTGCATGCCTGAAGCAATGGGCGTGTGTATGCAGCATAGTCTAATATCCATGCATGACAGTAGTTGCACATGCCTAGGAATTTTTGCATATCCTTCACTGTTCTTGGTCTTCCTACAGCTGAAATGGCTGCCACCCTGTCTGGTATTACTTTCTTGCCGTCTTTTGAAATCAATTTCCCCAGGTACAGCACTTCACGTTGACAGTATTGTAACTTTTCTTTGTCTACCTTGTACCCTTTTTGGGCTAGCAATGTCAAGAGGGCAATGGAGTCTTTTCGACATTCGGCTTCGTTTTTACTGCAGATCAGCAGATCATCCACGTACTGAATTATCGTGCTGTCTGTTGTCATGTTTCCAAGGTCTTCATGCAATATTCTGTTGAATATGCTGGGGCTCTCACAATAACCCTGTGGCAATCTGCAGTGTTCGTACCTCCTCCCCCCTAGGGTGAATGCTGTCAGGTATCTACACTCTTCTGCGAGTGGTATGGAAAAGAATGCATTCTTCAAATCCACCATGGTGAAGTGAGATGCATCTTTTGGGATACTGCATAGAATAGATGCAGGATTTGGGACCAAAGGGAACTCTTTCTGAATGACGTCATTAAGTGGGCGTAGATCATGGATCATCCTCCATGCCCCTCCTTTTGCTTTTTTAATGGGGTAAATGCATGTGTTACATGGGGAGTTTGAGGGTACTATTATCCCCCGTGTCAATAGTGCGTTGATTGTTTCCTTTATCCCTTCTTCTGCTTCCCGGGGCAGGGGGTATTGTTTTACTCGGGGCAGTATGGCTCCAGGCTTAAGGTTAATTTTCACTGGAGTGACCCCGTGTAGTAGCCCTACGTCATGTGGACCTGCTGTCCATAATTGGCAGGGCACCAATTGCATGTCATTGTTGAAAAACGATGGTGGGACCCCCACTACCGCTATGAGCCGTACTGGCACCTGTCTTTGCTGTATCATTATTTCACAAGGGATCGCTATCTCCTTTATGATTTCTCCATCACTCTCTGAGTCTGAAAAAAGCTCCTCATCTGACAGATCTTGGAGTGCAATGTCGGCATTTATGCATAACACTGTACGCCACTCGCACCCGTGTATGTCCATTGCAATTACAGCTATTCTTTTGGCCGAGACTTGTACTGCATGCATGTCCAGTGACATGACTGTCCCTGGCACTATCTCTGGGCGGGCTATTGGATGAAAAACAAATTCTGCTGGCACCCTCCACTCCAGCTTTTTTATCTCAGGGACCACCCGGGCCAATGTTTTTAACCCATGCATGAACATATCTGGGTCCACCGGTGTGCCGCGCACCTCTGGGCATGTTGCTCGCGAATATATCACTAGCATTACACGGATAGAGCACACCCCTGGGGTTGAGTAAACAAAATAGTCATGTTAAGCTTGCTGAGGAGATCCCTCCCCAGTAGGTTGACAGGGGATTGCTCATAATACAATAGGGGTGCCCTTACTGTCTTTCCCCCTACTGTTACATCCACATCTTCTGTGTAAGGAACTTCGACCACCGCCCCAGAGAACCCTTGCGTCTCTAATTTACGATTAGATAGCGGAAACCGGCCTTCACGTATACATGACTTCTCGGCTCCGGAATCTACCATAAAGATGAACTGCTTATTCCCTATCTCTGCCCCTGTCAATGGTTCCTCATTTGCATTGAAGGTTGTTGATAGGATTGGACACGCAAGTGCTCCCTGTGGGCTGTCCTATGCTGGGTGTCTTGTCGTTCCCCCTTGACTGAAAACATTACCTGACACTACCGCTACTCCTCCATGTGGGCCAGGTGCGCCATTCGGTGTCGTTGTGAAGGGGTTGTTTTGTGTGTAGGGGAGGTGGTTGCTACTTTGTGGGTGTTGTTGAACATTATGTGGTTGTTCCCTATTTTGCTCTTGCCCTCTGTAGTCTTGCTGTTCCCTCACCCCGTCCCGGGGCAATCCGTATGGGCTCCCTGTATAGGGTGCCCGCAATACTGATCATCTTGGTAAGCTCTGTTCGGTCTGCTTCTACACTCACGTGAGAAATGTCCCCACCTCCCACAATTCCAACAGTTTCCTTGGCCTCCTCTGGGTCCTGGTCCCCCATTTCCGCCATTACCTCCGTATCCCTGTCCAGCTTCCCGGCGCCCTCTGTACCCACCTCTCCTGTTGCTGGGGTGCCACACTTGCCACTGCTGCCTTCCGTATTCCTCCTGTCCATTCCACTGTCTTTGACCATTGTCTGCCCAATTTGCAGCCATCCTCCCCTGTATCGCTACCAATCCCTCCTCCACCTCCGCGTCTCTGTCGAGGGGGAGTGCTGATACAGCTGCAGCGACCTTCACTAGTTCCGTTTGTATTAGTTTAGCTTCATCTGCCAGCCTTTTTTGTACCACCTCCTTCTCCCTTTCTTTGATTCTTTTGCAATGGTGAACTATTATGCTTTGTATTTCTGGCCATCCCTTCGCCTCGATCCCTGCTTTTTTTATCAAGCGCTTTTTGGACTTCTTTCGGGAGCCCCCTCTTTATTATGAAGTAAAATAAGGATGTTGATTGGTCATACGGCGTACCTGTTTCAGCTCTCCACATCTCCTGCACCCTGAAAATGTAATCCATAGCCTCTTCCCCATCATTCATGGTGCATTGCATCACTGACTGTAAATCTGACGTGACCGGGAATGTTTCCCTCAACGCGTCCCAAACTCGCGCTCACACTGTATTGAAAGCAGCGCCATCATGTCTGTCACTGTCCAATGTTATTCCCGGGAAACCTGCTTTTGCCCATACCCGGTCTGATTGGTCACCTACTGCTGACACAAGTACACTCTTGACATCTCCTATGGCCAGGGGTACTCCCGCGGTTTGCTTCTCGAAGGCATATATCCACTTACTAGCTCCTCCGGATAGCGGGGGCAATGATTTTAGTAAATTAGCCTTATCCATTTGTGCCCAGGGTATGTAATTTGGTCTTCCCGCCCCCCAATGTATCAGTGGGAGTTGTAGGCGTCCCTTGCTTCCTCTCCCAATACTCACCTTTGTCCCTTTCTTTCCCACCAGGGCCATCCTTCCCATCCTGTTCCTTAATCTCCCTGTCCATTCTTGTTCCATTGCTCTTCCTAATGGCGTCTCCCCAAACTCCACTAAATCACCTCCTGTGGCCATCCCTAATCTCCCAGCTTCTTGCTCGTCCTCTTATATATCACACCATAGCTCTTCTCTCCCTTCGTCCGCCACTTCTTCCCCCTCTGCACTCCCTCCAAGGTTGTGTGCTCCCAGTTCTGCTATCCTTGTGGGCTCCTCCTGCATCCTGAATAGTATCTCCCCCTTTTTCCACCCATCCTCATTTGATTTATCTAGGGTGTTGTTCACATATGCTTTGTATCCTTGATAGCTCTTCTCTAGCTATTGAGAGTCGTGTATTTTAAGTCTTCTGTTAGTTTACATATGTTCACTGATGGCGTACTCAACCTGCCCACTTGTTCGGGGGCAATCATATGGTGGTGGTGCTGTTGATCGTGCGGTGGGGGTGGGGGTGCTGGTGGGCACATATGTGGGATTACTATACCCTTCAGCAGGTTCAGGCTTATTCAAGAGTGGGTACAATCGGGTTACCTCTACTGATCCCTCTTTTCCCCGTCTTCCCCGTCTTCCTTACCACCTTCCGCTCTTGCTGATGGGGTGGCAGTGAGGGCAGGTTGACCGAGTGTGGTGTCCATTTTCTTCAGTTGGGGTATTTCCTCGAATAACCGCCACAGATCTAGTATTTCTCTCCTGTTATGAAAATGTTTTCCTTTGTATTTTAGGAATATGCAGGTGGTCACCATATCCAGAACGCTCTTATCAAAGGACCCTCCTTGTGGCCAAACCTGGGGAGACCCTCCCCCTTCAGTTCCGTGACCCACTGGTCATGGTACTTAGTTATTATTTCCGCATGTCCCGGTAAACTTTTACAAATGTGTGCTAACGGTGTCTCTATACGTGTGTAGCTGTATATGTGGGGCTCTACTCACTGTCAGTTTCTAACGATCAACTTATACTTTTACTCAACCAAAGACATTTCTTTGTCAAATCTTACCAGGCCACACATACATAGACCACACCACCTGGAAATCACTTAAATCAGTATTAATATATAGAGACAATCGATTGCAAAAAACCATAAACACACAATGTGCACAACACACGATAGACATTCATCATACTTCAGCATACGCGCATAGCATTTACCCTTCCTGCCTGGCCCTTCACCTTTCTCTACGGCGACACCCCCTAACCCTCACACAGCTTCTTTTGTTTATATATTTATTTTTTTTATTCCCTTATGCGGACCTTGTTTTACCCCAAATAAGAAGAATAAGAGAAAGAAAGGCTAGTTCTAACGTATTTACTGTGTCTCTTTACTTATACACCCTCAATTTATTTTTCCATTGTTTTACTTATTCCCAGCACTAGTCGAGATAGCACTATGTGGCGCCGCCTTCTACCCCCTTGCAGAGTTAGGTTCCCGTCCTCTTTTCCCTTTTTCACTTTTATATCCTAATGGCCATATGCAAAGAAAGAGAAAGTATTAGAAATTGAAAGTCCCCTCTATGTCCCCAACTTATTTCCCCTTTTAGTATCGCTCGCACTTAATACTCACGTGCCCGTCTTGATCCGAGACTCTCCGGACTTGGTCCGTCCAAGCGGCGCGGCCTCGCACTCAATGGCCCCACCCGGCTCCAGCGAGCAGTACTAAGGGTTTTTTCAAACGGGACCCTACTCTCTCGCCCCAACTGTGAGCGCACGTCTCTGCGTACCAGTTGCCATAGATGGGCGGCTCAATTGAGTGGGCACGCCGTGCGTCTCCACTGCGACCAGGGCCAAGGGGACAATTATTAAAATAAATCACGTTTATGGGGTCACCACTGAATGTAAGCGTCCCCCAAAAACGCACCCCCCCTTAGTCAGAGGCAATAAAAGACACACCCCAGGAGGGGAATGAGACCAAGACCAAGTGCGGGTGAAATCAAAAGGGTTTTATCTAAATCAATATAGGGCATGCAAAGGACTCTGCAAACTCCGAGAGCGCTCTGTCTGACAATAACAAAGACAGTCCTACTTATTACAAAACGATGTCACGCATGACACAAGCTATAGGGGGCACATAGTCTTAGGGATTGGGTGGTGAAGGCTAGGTGGTATACATTGTATTCAGTTGCTGTTCCAGGATTGGCGGATGTCCGTGCGGTGCCACGCGGGGTACACGGGTCAGCTGGGCTCTTCGGGGTGGAGCTGCCGGCCGGACATAACTTGTATTGATGATTGGTGGCTGCTCTAACACTTGCCCTTGTGGCCACACACTCGCAATCATTCGTCACATTCTACAATGTCAGGTGTCTTGTAAATCCTGCAATACATTGACCTTAGCTCAAGGAAGAGACAGGGACATGGATATGTGATAGGGGGTATCCCTGTCCATCTGTTGTAGTGACATTTGGGTTCAAGTATGGTAGTACCATGAGTCCATGTGCAGGGCCAGGGGTGCAGAGGGGGGGTTATTCGATTGCCTGTCCTGGTGGCTATAATGAAGGATGGTATTACGATCTGTTAGTACAAGGGTGGGCGCCCCCCTTCGAGGGCCATTAACTTGGGGTGAACGGGGATACTAATGGGCCGTGGGGGGCATGTAACCGGTGCCCGGGAGATGGTTGGATTTAGGACCAGGTAGCTCGTAATTCATAGAGTCAGGGTGTGGCGGCCTCTTGACATGGGGGAGGTGGATGCTTGAAGCGGATCCAGCAAGATTGGGAGGGGAGGCAAGGCTGTGCTGTTCGAACACCAGCTATCCCTGGCGGGCCTGGGAGGGAGGAGGGGGGAAGACAACCGTGCAGCTCTGGGCCTGTTTCCCTGCACAGGGCAGCTCCCTGTACTTTTGGCAAGGGTGGGTGGCAACACTTGGAGCTTCTGGTATTATACACATATGTTTACATTAATATGGGAACACAGGCTGGAGAGGGTTTTGACATTTAACACAGTATTTCACATCAGTAGTTGACATACGAACATGAGGTAGCATTAGGTTGGGTTGTGTGTAAGAGAGAGCACTGCATATTACATCACAGTACAATCTGGCTCCACTGCCTCGGATGATCATCGTGCATTACAAATGCGCTTTGTTACATCATCACATATTACTCTTAAATCACACGTCTCCAGAATAGCAGCAAACGTTAGTCAACACGACATATATTACACAAATGCTTATTTCGTTATGCAAGGTGCCTAAGGGGTTGGTGGGGGTGAAGGGTGCCACACAGTCCAACTTAGAGGGCTTGGTACAGGGTCAGGGCATGCAGGATTGGGCTGGTTTCAGTTACCTTCTAACAAGCCTGGTCACGGCTGGGGCAAATGATGTACTGCGGAAGGCAAAGTGATACAGTGTTTATTTTGTTGTTTGTTCGTGTCTGGTTGCTTGTGAGAACAGGCCTTCAGCAGATCTACCATGAGGTGGAGGCTGGAGGGGGAGTTTATACTCCTGTGAGCGCAGTCAAGCAGGGGTCAAGCTGCATCTTTCTGTGTGTGCGAGTGTGCAAGCAACTTTGCATGGACTGGATTTTAGCGCCTTTTTACACAAAATGGAGTTGTCTTAATAAAAAATGGGGTCGATGCTATGTCTTATACTGTAGTCGTGCAGCCTCACGTGTCGATCCGCAGCCCCCCCCCCGCCTCCTGGGCCCTTAGGGCGAGAGGGCCGCCGACGAGTCATGAGTCTCGACCTAGGTCAGAGATGTATGTGAGGGGGTCCTAATGACCTATCCTCCCCTACACAAGCACATAGGGATACATTAAGCAGAATATACGATGCAGGGGACAAGGTCCGGGCAATGCTGGCCTGGCTGGAGTGGCATGACAAGGGAAACAGACATGTTAGGGAAATACTGGATGGGACTGGGGAAGCCCACGCGTAGGACTCAGATTGCAGAATTTTTCGCACAATATTATGAAGCACTATAACGGGCCTCCACACGACATGAAGATGTTGGGCGTGATCCTCTAGGTGACATCACGCTCCCTTGCCTCTCCGAAGAGCAGTAAACAGGTCTGGATGTGGAGATCACTGAGGAAGAGATCGAAGAGGTCCGTCTCCCAACTTCAGTCTGGAAAGGCTAGGCACAAACAGGCTCCTGGTGGAGTTGTGAAAGAGGCTTGGTAGCCTGGCGGTTCTGCACTTGCTCAATCTGTTTCTCCAGAGTAGAGAGGTGGGTTCCCTGCTGTTGGATTTGATGGAGGCCACCGAAGTTGATGTTCCAAAAAAAGACAAACCCCCTATTATCTGCTCCTCCTATCATCCTATCTCTCTCATAAATGGGGAACTAAGGTACTGGTTAAGGTGCTCTTCAACCGAGTGCTGTGGGTGATCACCTCACTGATACACCCAGACCAGTGTGGTTTTTCTCCAGGCAAATTGACATGCACGAATATCAGGTGTCATAATTTGATAATGGGACATGCCTTAGTTCTTCTTGAGCCACTGGCACTCCTTGTTCTAGACTTCGACTCTGTTCTGTGGGAACACCTCTGGGGGGTGTTAGCGGATATGGGTTTTGGAGAGTAGGTCAACCTCTTATACACGACCCCGGTGGCGCGGTTAAGGTAAATGTTGTAACATTTAGGGCCTTCCCCTTGGAGTAGGGGATCAGCCAGGGTTGCCCATTCTCTCCCCTCTTGTTTACAATATCCATCGAACCGCTGGCCATACAGCTTCGCACAGATCCGGTATTGGGGTATTTGCATTGGCCTAATGGACTTGAAGACAGGGTCTCCCCCTATGCGGATGGCCTTTTAATATTTTTGGGCAATCCAGGGGTCTCTTGTCGTGTATTAGCCAATTGTGTCCGGGACAGCGAGGCTGAAACTGGACCTAGGGTCAACTGCCAAAAGGTGGTCCTGGTTGGTTCAAGTGAAGGGAGGCGATTCCCCCTGATTGCCCCTACAAGGTCTCATGGGAGGGGTTCACATATCTAGAGGTTCACATTGGTCTTGACCCACTTGGCTTTCTCCCTCATAATTTACATCCCCTAACGGAGCGGTTTCTGCAAGATGTATGAGACTGGCAAACCCTCCCAGTAACACTTCTGGGGAAAGCAGCACTATTTCATGTTCTTATGCTGCATAGGTATCTTTATGTCCTCCAGAGCTCTCCCCTTCCAGTGCCTCGGATAGAGTTTGCTAGAGTGGAATCAGGACCTGCTGTGGAGTGGGAAACAACCTCGGATTGCTTTGTCGACCCTACATCGCTCAGTATGGGAGGGAGCATAGGGCTGCCAAGTTAAAGAACACAATGGTGAACTGTGAATGTGTTGAATTGTGGTGGTACCTGACCTTTTATGGCTGACTAGTAGATTGCAACTTGAAGTGATTACCCCTGAAATGTGTGCTATTTGTCAACACATAGAACACAACTTACATTAAGACAGCTGCTAAATAGTGAGAGGTATCTAAGACCAGATTTAATTTTTGCTGGCCATTACCCCCATGTTTAGATGTTATATTTTTCGTGATGGGATTGCTGGGGGTACTACTTCATCATCTGCTCTATTAGAATTGCCTAATTTTGTGCACGGGAGCCCAGAGGATAAAAAACCAATATACCCCATCTGTCATATGGAACCCTGACAATCATATCCCTTATACTAGAATTGACTACGCAAACAGGAATGCCCGAACGTCTCACCAAGAAACTCCAAAGGGTGCAAAATACAGCAGCCAGGATCTTATTAAGACTAAACAGAAGAGACCACATCACTCCAGCACTGAAAAGCCTACACTGGTTAGCAGTAAAAAGGCGCATCAAATTCAAAGCACTCTGCATTGCCCATAAGGCAATGCACTGACAAGGAGCGGTATTCCTCAAAGACAAGAATAGCCATTACCGCCATGGAAAGCGAACTAAGATCCAGCAACGACCTACAAATAGAGACAAAATACCACAAAAAAAGGAAGTTCAACGGAACAGCGTTCTCATGTCTAGTTGCTAACATCTGGAACAACATGCCCAAAGAAATTAAAATCACAGACGACCACAGCACCTTCAGGAAACGACTCAAAACCTGGCTATTCAGCCGACAATGACAACCTTGATGGCGATAATTGGCCAAAACCTTATGGTCCAATGTTGTTTTTTTTAACAGTGCTGTGAGAAAAGAATTTTTTAACTCTGGGGGAACTTGCTCTGAACTTGCACCAGAGAGCGGGATCAGAGGCTATGGGGAGCATCAGAGACACACTGGCGGGTCAGGATGGGGCAAGCAGCCCAATGTTTGCAGCAGGAGCCACTGCAGATCGCAGGAACAGGGGCAGCACTGCCTGTTCTAAGTGGCACTACAGCCAATTGGTCACCAGCAAGTAGGAGTCACTCCTCACTGTGTAGTATGTCGGGATTACAGCGGCAGACCGAGTGCAGCATTCCACCTTGTCAGCCCCAGTGTGGATCATCCTAGGTGTGGGGGGGGAGGGGCACAGAAAGTGTGGCCAGCCAGAGAGCCACCTCTACCATGGCGGTCTCAATCTGCCGGCCTACACCAGGGCATCAATCCACTATGAGAGCCGCCATGGCTTCAAGGGGCAGAGGGGCGCAACCAGTCTTTCTGTTGTGCAGCGGGGAGACCCACCAGAGAGCAGCAACAGTGATCAGGCCTCCTGGGCTCCAGTGGTGCACAGGCATCTCAGTGAATATTAGTGAGGATGATGGCTGCCGGCCTCAGAGGACGCACAGGAACTCAGAATGAGCCCCCAGGCCAGGAGGATGTCCACAATCCTCTTCCAGCAGCGGACCCCGCCTGCTCCAACAATCCTATCCGGTGGCCCCTATCACACTGGCCCACCCGCGTCCCTCCTCGGTCCCAGCAGCCGTCACCAAAGATTCCTAGGTTTCCTCACTGGCCAGGTTGCCAGCGTCTGCGTCGCCAGTTGTACTCCTTACATCACGTGGGGGGGCACGTGGTGGTCTCCGGGCAGAGATCATGGAGCTCGGCCAGCCTATTTATTTATTTATTTGTATGCTTGTATTGCGCCGAAAGCCTGCGGGCATCAGGGCGGGTTGAACATAAAACAGAGAATAAACAGAAGACAGTCATTTACACAGATTGTGACAGGCGAAATAAGAATGACAAAGAGACCCACTCATTTAAACAAATGAGTTTTCAAAGATTTTCTAAAAGTCAAAAGATTTGTTTCCAACCGGAGGAAGAGCGGTAGCCAATTCCAGTGATGCCTTGCCTGTACTGAGAATGCTTTACCCTTTCCTGTAGCGTGGCAGAAACGCAGAACATTTAAGAGACCCTGGTCTTCTGATCGGAGTGACCGTGAGGGAATGTTTTTAAAGAATTGTTTCTCTAGATACTTAGGGGCTGTGTCATGGATACATCTGTGAACAATAGTGCTTTAACGATAATTCTATCCTCAACACTTAGCCAATGCAATGATTTCTTCCTTCCATAATATGCTCTTTGTTTGTGATGCCTTTCACTAAGCGGACAGTACGGTTTTCCATTACTTGACACTTTTCTATTTCTTTCTTAGAAGCCCCTAATAGGGACTGCGCATGCGCGCCCGACGCATGCAGACCTAACTGCCTCGGCTCCCGGCGGCCGCTACAATTATCCTGCAAGAACTCCCGTTAAAGTGTACTATTTCCACCCCGGCTGAGCCCCGGGGGTAGCGGATGCAGTAGAGAACCAGTGCCCGCAACCCGAAGAAAATCGGAGTTGGAGACGAGAGATCCTCCCCGAAGTCGGCAGATGGATGAGGCACAGCCGTTGAGGCCCTGACGCAGCGCCCGCCCCCTCCACGACGGAGTGTGCGGGGAACCCTCCTAGAGAAGGCATACAGAGACAACCCGACAACCCGGTATCTGTAGGGCGCCAAGAACCGGCGCCCTACAGATACCGCTGGAGACCCACGGCGATCTCCTCCGTCGACCCAGCACTGGCAGTGGGCGAATCCTTAAGGCGCTTCTCCTGGCCCGTCGGCGAGGTGAGCGGGTGAGGCTCCGTGGCTCGAAGGCCCGCACAACTGACTACCTGCGGCTCGGGCCTACGCTGCCTGTCTTTTCCCCCCTTTCCCCAATCAGCAGGACAGCGGCACCGGGGTCGAGCTGCAGCAGGACAAGGAGAACTGGGGGCTGCGCTCCCCCGTGGACCGGAGATACGCTGCCAACAAACTATATTAAGGCGCAGCCAGCACACGGACACACGACGGGCCCCTGCGCTGCTTGGGCACACCCGCTTGGCATACGCTAGCCCTTTTCCAAACCCTACATCCATCCCTTGGGTGAACACTTGAAGCGGCTGCGCCCACACTGTACGGGGCGGATCATGGGGAAGGAAAAGACCAGACGACAAACACTGCAAAACAAAATGGACCTCTACACCGTGGAGGCCCCTCCATGCCGCGGACCTCAGCCCCCAGAAGATGAAGGGGCCGGCGACGAGCCTCAGGACCCCCCAATTTCCTTGACGGACCTCATGAGAGCGATTGGGGAATCGAGGACATCACTGGAACTTAAAATAGGTGGCATATCCACAGAGGTGTCGCTTATACGCCAAGACCTCCGCAATCTATCGGCCAGGGTTGGTGAGGCGGAACAGAGAGTGTCGGACATAGAAGACATGGTGCACCGCTTGGAGCAACAACTGGCCACGATCACCCAAAAAATTGCCCAACTGGAATACCGTGCTGAGGACAGCAAAGGGAGAGCATGGCACAATAACCTCAGGATCCTCGGAATACCGGAGAAGGAGGAAGGCCCCAGCACTAAACTGTTCCTGGAGGATTGGCTAACTCATGTCTTCGCCCCCAAATAACTATCCAAATTCTTCTCCATAGAAAGGGCGCACAGAGTCCCCACCGCCCCACCTACCCCGGGCGCCCCGCCTAGAACGATAATCGCACGCCTGCTGAACTACCGTGATCGAGATGCGATCCTACAAATGGCAAGGGCCTCCGGCCCGATTACATACAACGGCTATAGGGTCGGGTTCTACCCCGACTACACCAAGGAAGCCCAAAAGGCCCACCAATCTTTTGACTCGGTCAAGAAGAAACTTCAGTCGCTTTCTATCAAATATGCTTTATTTTTCCCGGCATCGCTCAAAGTCCACCATGAGGGCACCACTCATCTATTTTACACTCCCAAAAAAGCATGGGACTGGCTCGAAACCCAAGTTCTCACGTATTCCAGAACGAAGCGCACATCATCGGGCCCACCCACACAGAGGCCCAGGCCTGAGCGGCTCTCGCCCCCTCGATCACCAGCCAATGCAGACAACGACATGACGGGGACCCCCGCGGAAAAGGGGTAAGGCCCACGCAGTGGGGGGGACTAATCTGCAACGTATTAACATGAAAGCGCTCACCTAGCAGCCGCCGCTCCTAATGCGGTGTGGGCGTTATCGTAGCCAGGGTTAACCCGAGGAAGTTTACCAAGTTATATGTTTAATGTTAAATGTTTGGGCGACAGGTGCTCCCAGTTGGGGGGGGAAGTACAGGGTGGAGGGCGTTTTGGGGACCTAAGGAACCATGGGACAAGAAGGCTTGAAGCCGACAAACGTAGGCAAGGAAAGCATATACTGTCTTTGGCCAGGACTGTGGACGCCATTATCAGCCAGTCAGCAGGCACCTCAATGCGAGGCAACCCTCGGATGTCTCCCTTGGAAGGAAACCGCCATATGTCCCCAGAAAAAGTGTAATTGATCCTTCCAGATGTCCCAACAAGAAGAGTCATGCAGATAGATTGAATTCCAACAAGGTAACCATACTGTCCTGGAACGTCAATGGCCTCGGCTCCAGCATAAAGCGAAGATTGGTGCTCCAGTACCTAAACCGACACTCGCCAGACATTGCCCTCCTAAATGAAACGCACTTGATAGGCACAAATGCCAATTTTGTTGAAAAGATCCAATTATTCGCATACCTACCATGCCGGATTCACGAAAGGTGCCAGGGGTACGATGATACTCGTTCACAAACAAGTTCCTCTCCAGGTAAGGAAGATCAGGACCGACCCCCGAGGGCGATATGTACAGTTGCTAGCTGATATCTGGGGCGAGAAATGGGACCTAGCAGCAATATATGCCCCCTCCACGCTGGCGAAAGAACTACTCTCCGAACTACAGAGCTTGGTCCTGGGAGAAGAGGCCGATACTTGGGTGATTGGGGGGGACTTCAATGAAGTAATGGACACCACAGTTGATCTGATCCTATAGGAGATCTGGAACCCGCCCCACCTCCACACCGCTCGCCGTGTTCGCCGAGGCCTTGGGACTGACGGACACATGGCGTTCGCTTCATAACAACGAGGCTGGCTTTTCCTTCTACTCAGGCGTCCACAAATCGTTCTCCAGGATCGATTATGCCTTTATCCCCCGCAACATAAATCACAGGCTTCTCAACGCTGTATTCCTTGCAAGTGGTATTTCGGACCACTCTCCGCTCCTCCTAACCATGAAAAACTCCTGCCGCCGCCCAGACCGTAACTGGCACCTAAACGCATACCATCTCCGCCTCCCTGAAATCGCTGAGGAGCTTGAAAAAAGGACAACGGAATATTTCGAACTCAATGAAGGCTCCGTGGGCTGCCCGATCTCGATCTGGGAGGCATACAATTTGGTCCTCCGGGGGGAAGCTATCTCAGCGGTTTCCGCCTATTAACAACGTCAGGTCCAGAAGGTCAGAGAAGCAGAAGCACGAGTCCTGGAGTGCGAACGGCAAGTCCTAGTACACGGCACCCAAGAAGCAAAAGAGGCGATGCTCACGGTGCAAGACGCCCTCAGCAACCTATCTCTAGACAATGCACGAACTGCCCACCAATTAGTCCGAAGCCAAATATATGAACAGGGCGACAAAGCTAACAAGACTCTGGCCTGGTTAGAGAGACACGAACAGGGCCGGGGACATGTACGGGCCATTAGATCTCCAGATGGAACACTGCTGACAGAAGACTCTGACATTGTCGAGGCATTCGCTGACTACTACAAAAATCTCTACACCCCACCCACTGAGAACCCGCCAGTTGAACCCTCACGCTACCTCGACCGAATCGAGATTCCAATACTCCCACAGCACCAATCAGATCTCCTGAATGCTGACATCACCGACACCGAGGTGCAAGAGGTGCTGGCACAGCTCCAGTCCAGGAAACCTCTGGGCCCCAACGGGTTCCGAACGGGTTCCCAACGGAAACGTGGAAATGCCTCGGTGGCTCACTATCTACCCACATGCACCGTATGTTCCTACGCGGCAGAGTCCTGGGAGCACTCCCCCCAGACCTCAGGAAGTCATACATAGTAGTCATACACAAGCCTGGAAAACCCCTGGAGGAATGTGCCTCCTACCGCCCGATATCCCTGATCAACGGCGAGGCCAAGGTCCTCGCCAGAACACTTGCCAATAGACTACTGCAGGTGATTGAGACCCTCGTCCACCCGGACCAAGGTGGATTCATGCCCAATAAATCAACTCGAATGAACTTACGCAGAGTCCAATTGGCGCTGAGCAGAGCGAAAGAAATACCAGCCCCACTCGCGCTCCTGGCGGAGGACTTTGAAAAGGCGTTTGACTCTGTGGGATGGGAAGCTCTGTGGGCGATCATGGCTAGGATGAACCTGGGGCAGACATTTATATAATGGGTAAAACTTCTTTATGCATCCCCGGAGGCCACGGTGAGGGTGAATGGCAGGTCTTTCAAATCATTTCCCTTGGGTAGGGGCACGAGGCAGGTGTGCCCGCTATCCCCACTCTTCTTCTTCCTGGCCATTGAACCGCTAGCAATTGAGCTTAGAGCCAATACCAACTGGACCGGTTTCGTTTGGCCGGAAGGGGGAGAAGACCGCTCTATGCAGATGACCTTCTCATATGCCTCAGTAACCCGTGCATCTCATGCTTGGCTGTCTCCCTCATTCTCAGGGAATATCAGAATTTTGCAGGCCTAAAGGTTAATGAGGCCAAAACCATATTCTTCCCGATTCAGGGGGGCGAGTCTGCGATCCCGGAGACCTGCCCATACCATGTCTCTATTAAGGAATTTAAATAACTGGGTATACGGCTTGACCCGACGCTCGAGGAATATCCCCGACTTAATCTACAACCAGTAATTGAGCGGTTCACCAGAGACACCACCCATTGGCAATACCTTCGCCTATCGCTAATGGGTAGAGCCGCGCTATTCAAAATGATGACCCTCCCCAGGCTGTTGTATGTTCTTCAGAACGCCCCATTCCTCATCCCCCGAGAAACCTTCGCACTCATTGACAAGTACCTACGCACACTGCTATGGGGCGGGAAACAATCCCGGATCGCCCTTGATACGCTCCAGAGACGAGTATGGGAGGGAGGCATCGGTTTACCCTGCATACGCACTTATTACCTTGCGACACAGATAAGAGTGGTAAATGACTGGATGCACGCGGATCCCACATTGCCACACATCCGTATCGAACTGGAGATCATGGCCCTGTTAACACCGCTGCAAATCCTGTACGCCACCCACGACCAAATCCCGGCGCTGCCCAAAATGACCCACCATATACGTCGCGCCTGGCGAGACGCACACAAACTAATCGGCTGGAAAGGACAGCCAACGCTATCACAACCCATATGGCACAATGCGCTCCTCCCGGAAATAGTGAGAATGGGCTCCTTTGATCACTGGCATGCAAAAGGAATACACACACTAGCACAGGTGATACAAGGGGGTCGCCTCCTGGGCTTTGAGACCATCCGAGAACAATTCAACCTGGCACCCATTGACCGGTTTCGGCACGCACAACTAGCCCACGCTATCCGCACCCAATTCCCTAACACGACAATCATACCCCCCTGCTCCCCCATCAAGACCAATATCCTCCCGCAATGCATCTCCTCTAAGGTCACCTCCACTCTTTACCAGGCCCTTAACTCCTTCGGGGCTACGCAGCTAGACGGGCTCAAAGCAAAGTAGGAAAGGGACGTAGGTCACCTTGAACCTGAAGATTGGGTTGATGCATTAATGTCTCCTAGAGAAATTGGTATAGAATCCAAGCTTAGGCTAATACAGTTGAGAATCCTCCATCGCTCATACCACTCACATGCTGTAATGGCCAGATGGGGTGGACTAGAAGACGGGACATGCGTTCGATGCAAAAATGAACCTGCCACCTTCTACCATATGATATGGGACTGTCGGGTGTTACAGGCCTTATGGGAGGACAGTATTAGTACAATCTCTGCCGCCCTGGCGACACCAATCCCCAGGGATCCCAAAATGGTACTCTTAGGCATCTGGGGTGAAGTAGACCTGTCAAAATATGAGAAAATGTTTCTGGAAATTGCGTTGGGGGCAGGCAAAAGACTTATTGCAGCTAATTGGGGATCTGCCGACCCACTGGGTCTGAACCGTTGGAGTAACGAGCTGGACAGGTGCGCAGCTTCAGAGCGCCGGATTTATAATGCACGGGGCTGCCCCCGTAAATTTGAAAAAATATCGGGTAAATGGCTAGATGCTCACTGAAATCCGCTGGTGGGGTTGGATCAATACCACTGTTAGCATTGGTTACCTGCCTTGTTTTGTTATTGTCTTACGGTCCTCGGCCTTATGGGCCTCTTCTAACTGTTATTAATGCTATGCTGCCTTTATCCTATGTATGCCGATGATCCATGTTTGTTTTTCTATGTTGTGTTGTTCAAACTCAATAAACAGAGTTATAAAAAAAAAACAAGAAGCCCCTACTAGCAAGGCGTTACCGTAATCCAGTCGGGACAGTATAATTGCCCTGGCAACCGTGAGCGTATTTTCCTCATTAAGAAATGGGTGAATGGCTCTCAACAGGTGCAAATAATAGGCATTGTTTTGTGGAGGTATTTCACCTGTGCTTCGGATTCCACTGATGCTTCCACCATCATCCCCAATGTTTTAACCTGAGGCGAGACAGGGTTAATTGCCTCCTTTATAACAAAGGCTTCATATTCTGCGCCTAATTTGGCTCTAGTCTGGCGTGAGCCAAAAATCATCCACTCAGTCTTAGTGCCATGTAGGCACATCAAATTTTAAAACCAGTAATGCCACTCATTGCAGCAAAGGATTGGCCAACCGTGGTTGGAATTCTAACCAATGCAAGGCTGGGCTACTGCAATGCCCTCCTTATGGGGGTGCAAAAATGTCAAATAAAGAGACTCAATGTAGCCCAAAACTCTACCATCAGATTGATTTCTTAGCTGAGCAGAACAGCAATCACCCAATTCAGAAGGCAGATACACTGGCTTTCAGTATCCCAGAGAATCCTCTTTAAGGTGCTATGCCTGGTGTTCAAGTGCGCCCATAGGACGGCACCAGCCCATCTGAGCTCAAAGATTCAGATGTACCGCCCTCAGAGACGGCTGCGCTCTTTAGACCAGCGCCTCCTGCTGAACCCAAGGGTCAGAACGACCACATGGGGTGAGCAACGGTTTTCTGTCCTTGGTCCCCGAGTGTGCTATGCTCTTCCGTCAAACCTGACTTCTTGGCTCTCTAACAATCTTTAGGAAACAACTCAAAACCTATTTGTTTGCCTAGTTCAGACTCTTAGCCTAACCCCTGGGACACTGCAACGAATTACACTATAAAATCTCTGCACCTAGATGCATTTGTGCTTGGTCCCCAATGGGTATGCGCGTTACTAATTCACAAATCAAATCAAGTATATCCTGTGGTGCCTGGGCCTGGTGGACTCCTGGATGGCACCTGGGGTGGCATCCGGTGCCCCTGCAAAACACTATGGCTGGGTTCCCCTTGCTACACTGCCAGTGCTGCATACTTCGGGGAGACCCCTGAACGGGTCTGGAACACGCTGGTACTGGGAGCCCGTTGTACCCTCAATCCTACTCCATGGTCAAGGACAAGACCAAGAAGACGGTCACACAAAACAAAATGGACTAATACACAGTGACCACTCTGATGGCCCCTATAACTGCCTGTTTGGACTTGGGGTCGCCCGACATGGATACTATTCACGCTACCCTGTCACTGGCAGATGTTATGGGCGCCATTGCAGACTCCAGGAACTCCATGGAGGGGAAGATTGATTGGCTCAGTCCGGACATCTCGCTGCTTCGCCATGACCTACATAAACTCGCGTCCAGAATGGGTGAGGCCGAATGGTGGATTTCGTACTCTGAGGATGCTAATCGGGCAGTAGAGTGCCGGTTGTCCACAGTTACCCAATAAATGAAGGCCCTTGATGACAGAGTCAAGGACGGTTATGCACGCTCGCGGAGGAATAATATTCGGATTGTGGGCACTTCCTCTCCATTGAAAGGGCGCATCGGATCCTGATGGGCCCACTGAATCCTAGGGATCTACCCCGCTCTGTGATTGCAAGGCTCCTGAACTACCTAGATAGGGACACCTTGCTCCAGATGGCTCGCTTGAATGGTCCCATACCATATAACGGCGCCAAGATCTCCTGCTTCATGGACTACACCAGGGAGGTCCCGATGCGCCGTCAGTCTTTCGGCACGGTCAGGCAATGCCTTCATGCACACAGGGTGAAATTCACCCTGTTCTTTCCAGTGCTCATTAAAATACACCACAATGGAACAATTCAGACATTCTCGGATCCTCAAGCAGCCTGGACATGGGTAGAAACTCACCTGGGGAGAGATCCCATGGGGCGCAGGCTTGGGGGAACCCCGGCAGACATGCCTGACTGATCACAACCTTTTTATGGGCCACGATCTCCATTGCCTGTGGGCCTCCCCCTGGCAGACGCCTCACAATCGTAGTGGAATGCTGACTGATACTCTTTGACCTGCAGTAACTTCTTGTCCCTACGACAGTTGTGTGGGCAAGTCACGGACGCTGCCCACTGGCTTGGTGGGGAACTGGCTGCACTGGCCGTGGCAGTGAGGACGCCCCCACTTGTTTTCCCTTTGCTCTTTATTTTCTTTTTTCCTTCCTCCTTCCTGCCTCTATCACTGGATCTCTTTTCCGACTGGTGGAGTTCTTAGACCTTGTGTTTCCTTTCTAACTGTTACGCTGGTGGCTAGTTAGCCACATGTTTGGGCGACATGTACTTCGAGTTGGGGGGTAGTATGGGTTGGGGAGTGGTTGGGAAGTTGTGGGTAAAAATATTTTTTACACAGCGCACACTGTTGGCGTATAGACACGAAGGGTGGGAGTGGAACTCCTGGGGTATTTGAGACATGAAGTTAATTCCAGACATATTTCTCTCTATGTGACTTGATAGGTCCGATAGCATGAGCAAAAAGCTTAGGTTTTTGTCCTGGAACATGAATGGCTTGTGCTCTCTAATTAAATGAAGCCTGGTTCTCCAGTTCCTAAATAGATAATACCCGGATGTGGCTCTTCACCTCGAAACACACTTGGCAGGCTCAACTGCAATCTTTTTTAGGCGCACTAAGTATTGCAGCGCAATACATGCAGGTTTCTTCAGGGACTCCTGAGGAGAACTCGTACTTATTCAAAAAAGAGTGCCATTGATTGTCCTCTCTACCAAGAACGACCCCTGGGGTAGATTTGTCCTGGTTGTTGGGGAACTATGGGGGGCAACTGTTGGTATCTTGGCCCTCTACACCCCCCCTCCAAAGTCTATGGATCTCATTGAGACCATTCAAAATTTGCAACTCTTCTATCACTCTGAGCTGTGGATTTTGGGAGGAGACCTTTATGACAGCGTTCGACCTGTGTAATGTGTGGAGGAAGGTTAACGGGCAGATTAGAGGTTATTCCTTCCGTTCGGGGGTGCATGCCTCCATGTCTAGAATAATAACTTTTTTCTTCCGCAACTACAGGCACAACCAATCACGTAAGCCATTTTCCTAGTAAGAGGGGTTTCGGACCACTCCCCAGCTCAGAGCTGGAGAGCAGTAGACCTAGGTAACCAGGCAGGGGGACGTTTCAATACTCACTACCTGGGCTTTCCTGAAATCATGAATGGGATCACATCGAAAACCAAGGAATATTTTGCACTTAGCGTTGGATCGGTGGACAACAGGATGATCCTCTGGGAGAGATCTAAGGCTGAGAGAAGAAATGATATCCCTGATCTCGGCAAAACGCAAAGCCCAGTGACAGCAAGTACGGGCAGGCAGCATGACATTGCAGCCGAGGAACTAGACGAAGACTTTCTCTAATCAGACTCCCATGCCACCCATAGGTTACTTGTAGCGGCCAGAGAGACACTGCGGAAGATCCAACTGGATAACACCAGGCAAGCACATGGGGATACATTAAGCAGAATATACGATACAGGGGACAAGGCCCAGACAATGCTGGCCTGGCTGGAGTGGCATGACAAAGGAAAGAGACATGTTATGGAAATACTGGATGGGACTGGGGAAGCCCACGCGTAGGACTCAGATTGCAGAATTTTTTGCACAATATTATGAAGCACTATAACGGGCCTCCACACGACATGAACATGTTGGGCGTGATCCTCTAGGTGACATCACGCTCCTTTGCTCTCCGAAGAGCAGTAAACAGGTCTGGATGTGGAGATCACTGAGGAAGAGATCGAAGAGGCAGACTCCCAACTTCAGTCTGGAAAGGCTTCAGGCCCAAACAGGCTCCTGGTGGAGTTGTGAAACAGGCTTGGTAGCCTGGCGGTTCCGCACTTGCTCAATCTGTTTCTCCAGAGTAGAGAGGTGGGTGCCCTGCTGTTGGATTTGATGGAGGCCACCGCAGTTGATGTTTCAAAAAAAGACAAACCCCCTTATATGTGCTCCTCCTATCATCCTATCTCTCACATAAATGGGGAAACTAAGGTACTGGTTAAGGTGCTCGCCAACCGAGTGCTGTCAGTGATCATCTCACTGATACACCCAGACCAGTGTGGTTTTTCCAGGCAAATCCACATGCATGAATATCAGGTGTCATAATTTGATAATGGGCCATGCCTTGGTTCTTCCTGAGCAACCAAAGGGCCGCACCAGAGGCTCCAACAAACTGACCGACTTACTAACTTACTAACCCATATTCCCCTTCCTGCTCCTCCAACAGAACTGATGCCACTACCCTCCTCGCCTCCCACCTATCAACCATGATTGGTTAATCGCCCCTTCTTAGCCACCCCCCCAGGGCAGCCCTCTGCCCGGCAGCCCCTGTGGCTAAGGGCCCCAAGGCAAAGGGTGGCTCCTACATTGGTGGCTCCAAGACGTGTCTGCAGGTGGCAAGGGCCCCAAGGGAAAGGGCGGCTCCGACATTGGCGGCTCCAAGATGTGTCTGCAGGTGTCAGCAGGGGAAGCCAATGAAGCCAGCAGTCAACAGACACCAACAGAAACTGTAAGTGTGGCATGGGTGGGATGTAGAGTAATTATTCTACTCCAGAAAGCCCCCGACACTCTACCTTACCTTTCCATAACGTAGACTACCATAGACTTACACCATGCATACTTAGAGAGATTTGTGACCACCAGCCTAAATCTACTCATGGCTGGACTGTAAATGTTGCTTGCATTACATACTAACTTACTTGCCAATGTTAACTAGTGCCACACCTAGAGAGAACTATGAAGATTAGCCTGTGTCGCATCTAGATAGGATTGTGAATGTTAGCATGCGCCACACCTAGATGGAATTCTTAACCTTAGCCGGTGTCGCATCTAGATAGGATTGTAAATGTTAGCATGTGCCACACTTATATGGAATTCGTAGTTTTAGCCTGCATCGCATATAGGTAGGATTGTGAATGTTAGCATACGCCACACTTAGATTGAAATTTTAACTTAGCCTGCGTCGCATCTAGATAGGATTATGAATGTTAGTATGTACCACACTTAAATGTAATTCTTAACTTTAGTCTGCGTCGCATCTACATAGAAATATGAATGTTAGCATATGTCACAGTTAGATGGAATTCTTAGCTTTAGCCTGCGTCGCATCTAGATAAGATTGTGAATGTTAGCATGCGCCATACTTATAGATTGAATTCTTAACTTAGCCTGCGTCGCATCTAGATAGGATTATGAATGTTAGCATGTGCCACACTTAGATGGAATTCTTAACTTTAGCCTGCGTCCCATCTAGATAGAAATGTGAATGTTAGCATGCGCCACACTTTCATGAAACTGCCTCATTACGAGTTCGCCGGTCCGGAATGTGGTGAGTCTGTGACGACGGTGGTACAGTTTCTGTGTCCACAAGGTTGCGGAAAGAGCGGCCGATTAAGGGCTGTCAGTCGCGCGCACCAGACGGATGCGGAAATAATGTCACCAAAGCCACGTAAACACCCATGGAAATGGACATACCGGCCCAACAAGCAGTGTAAAAACCATGTCCGCCGCCGTCCTCACGGACACGGAAGCGGAAATACCATGACCGCGAAAACCAGAAAGAGAGAGGCGGCCATTATATAAACCACAATCCACCAGCCATCCAGAGTCAGCACAAGCTAAATCTCCACACTGAGAAGCTAAAAAGGAGCACCACCATGGCAGCCAGGATCCCTGCACAGAGAGAGCGGAAACAGCGCTTCAGCGAGGCGGAGCTCACTGTACTAGTGGACCACATTGTGCAGCATGCCGAAATGCTGTTCAGCGCTGACCAACGCCGTGCAACCCAGCAGCGTAGAAAGGAGGTGTGGGCAGAAGCTGCACGCAAGTGCACAGCTGTGGGTGTCACAACACGGAGCGTGAGGACTGCCACCAGAGGTGGGATGACCTCAGACTGAGGGTGCAAAACCTAATTGCTGCACACCGGCAGCGCAGCAGTGGCACGGGTGGAGGGCCTGCTTCACCACTGAGACTGCAGACATGGGAGGAGCGCTGCAGCAGTGTCCTCCACCTTGAGGCAATCCATGGAATTGGCGATGCAGAGGCAGGAGTGAACCCACCTGCAGATGCTGGTAAGTGCACACATTTCAATGCCATGAGTACTTGTTGAGCCCAGGAGTGCCCCATAGGACCCATTGACAACCCTCCCCACCCCAGTCAGTGCAGGAGTGCCCCAAAGGACCCATTGACAACCCCCCCAGTCAGTGCAGGAGTGCCCCAAAGGACCCATTGGCAACCCCCCCCCCAGTCAGTGCAGGAGTGACCCAAAGGACCCATTCATGCCCCACCACCCCAGTCAGTGCAGGAGAGCCCCAAAGGACCCATTCATGAACCCCCACCCAGTCAGTGCAGGAGTGCCCCAAAGGACCCATTGACAACCCCCCTAGCTCCCAGTCAGTGCAGGAGTGCCCCAAAGGACCCATTCATGACCCAGACGATAAGCAACACCCCCACAATACATGGCCATCAACAGTCATATGCGTGTAAATGCAAATGGTCACTGATCAACCTGTATTATGCATGTGATGGACCCATCAGTAACCACCACACAACTAATAGCATGCCCTCTGTGTCCCCACAGCCATTTCAAGGGACAGTGACAACGCCCAACAGGCGAGGCAATGTGTACCTGCACATGGGCGACCCAGCACCCCTGCCCAGGAGGAAGACGCAAGCTGCTCAGCAACTGCGCCACCAGCTGCATCTGGTACAGATGTACCAGCCAACACCACCATCCCCCTGCTGCCACACAGGTGCCACGCCCACCCATCATGCCCACAGAACCCACCCCTGAAAACATCTGCACTGCAGAGTAGGCTGCAGGCAGTGATAACAGTGCCCCAGCACTGCAGGCTGATGTAGGGCCACAGGGGGCGGGGGAGGTGGGGTTGCCCAACCTGGATGACCTGTCATCCCTCCAAGACCTCCAGTTCAGCCCACCATCACTACATAGTCCAATGAGGTCGCCAACCCCCTCCATGGCTGAGCTGAATGCCCGCATGCAGCGGATGGAGGATCAGCAGCCCATCCTTACCCAGCTAGTTGGAGGAGTCCAGGCTGCAGCGGGAGGAGGCCAGGCTGCAGAGGGAGAGTTATAGTGCATCTGTGCATTGGCTCTCCAGGTCCATTGGACGCTTTGCCACCACCATTGTGACCCTGACACGCCATGTCCGGAAGGGCAACAACAACACGTCCAGAATAGCGGAGTCCATGTTGCTTGCCCAGCAGGGATATCTGGGACGTTTGCCAACAATGCCAGCAACAGTGTCATCCACAAGCACCACCCCATCCAGCTCCACCTCTGCCAGCCCACGGAGGCGCTCAAGTCGCCTAACAGGGCCCTCAGGCAAGGATGCCCATGCGCAGAAGCGCACACGCAAATGATCCCATGTGTGTTTGGCAGTGCAGGACACATACATGGACAAGAAGGGTGTAAGGGGGTGGGTACGTTTGGGTGGTGGGGGAGGTCCATTAGGGGATTAGTAATTTGGGGCCTGGTTGGGGGTGGGTACGTTTGGGTGGTGGGGGAGGTCCATTAGGGGGTTAGTAATTTGGGGCCTGGTTGGGGGTGGGTACGTTTGGGTGGTGGGTGGGCACGGGTGTACGTACAGCTTCCCTACCCAACGCACCTTCTTCCCTGTTATGTTAAAAATATATAATCATTGAGAAAATAATTTATGAGTGGATATCCATCATTGCATTTGCAGTCATTCAATTTATTAACTGGCATCGTCATATCCATGCAATGCTGTCAATGTGCAGTCTCTCAAACGTAAATGCGAATTAGTGTATCCCGTGCTCGTTGGCCATCTTGTGCAACCCCAGGAGAAGGTGGAGCCATCCCATCCCCATCCTCATCCCCATCCGCATGTTCATCACCATCATCATCCTCTGTGTCTGGGGGCAGCGGAATGTTCCTGCGCAAGCACAGATTGTGCAGCATGGCACAAACGAGCGTAATTTTACCCGTCTTCACTGGGCTGTAGAGCAGTGATCCTCTATATCTGCTCAAGCAGCGGAACCTGGCCTTCAGTAGGCCAAATGTCCTCTCAATCATGCCACGTGTGCGGACGTGTGCCCTGTTGTACGCCTCCTCATGCCTGGTCCTTGCCCTCCGTACAAGCGTCAACAGCCATGGCGTGAGTGTATATCCAGCATCACCTACATGGGATGTAGATGTGGGGGACATGTCAGTGTTTGTTGGATCATGTCTTCATCAGATACAGTGCAATCTTGTGTCATTGATCAGTCATCCATATGTGCCAAGCAGTGGTTGGACCGGTGGGTGATTACCATTCCTTGGTCATTGTTGTCGACGTTGGCATCTGGACATTGACCAACGAATTGATGTGCATATGTAGTTGCCCCTGCGGGCAATAGTGTTTGGTAAGTATGGCATTGTGCAGTGATGTACACACATGGCAGAGTCAATCAATTGACTATGATGATGTTGTCGATGCAGGATGTCTCATGTGCAGCCATCATGTGCATTGGGGGGGGGTAGTGGTGCATAGTGTGGGTGGATGTATTGAGTGGCTCCGTTGTATACACCTGTGGTAGTATCGGTTGTGTGTCTCATGTGGCAGGGTGTATACGGGCACACTGTGGCAACCTGTCATGTGCAGCTTTGTGATGTGTGGGTTGTGCTGACTGTTCACTACATGGGCTGGGGGGTGATGCATGTGCAGTTGTAACAGCCCACTCACATAGGTCATTGCCCTGGACACACACCCCCCTTCCACAGGGCCTGGGCATTGGCAGTTGTACTCACCCAATAGCCATGTGCTTTGTCCAGAGTAGCATTCCATGTACCGTGGCAATGTCGAATTCCGCAGAACCCTTGAGTCATGTGTTGAGCCGGGAAAACGTACGCAGCAATGTGTTATCACTTGTCCGACATCACATAACATCTGTACATTCAGTGAGTGGTACAGTTTCCTATTGCGGTACACCATCTCGATAGCACGTGGTACTGTCAGCTCTATGTGGGTGCAGTCTACTGCACCTATGCAATTTGGAATGCCTGCAATGGTATGGAAGGCCAACTTGGTGGCAATGACCTGGGCAAGGGTACGGGGTAGGGCGATGTGTTCCGACACATGGCAAAACAGGGCATCCAGTACCTGTACCAATATTTTTGAGAAACAGGGTTGTGAGAGCCCGTGCAGCTCACCAACTGTCTGCTGATAAGTTCTGGTGCCAAGAAAATGCAGTACCGACACCACCTTCAGGAGGGGGGGATAGCTGTGGTGATGTCAATGTGGCTGCTGATGTCGTCCTCTATCATGGTGGTGATGTACATGATTGTTGGACGGTCCAGCCGGTATAATGTGTGGATCTGTCCTGGGGTCAGGTTCCACTGATGCGTGGTTGCAGGCTGCCTGCGGGGTCGTGCCGGCTGAACAATAGGGTATGGCATGGGTACTGGGTTTGCTAAGTGCCGCCTGCGCCTCCTCCGCCTCTGCCTCATCCTCCTCTGCACCATTACTGCCATCATATGCAGGGATGCCTGTTGGTTCAATAGCCCCAGTCCCAATGCTGCTAGTGCTGCTGCCTGCATAGTTGTGTTTGGAGTTGGCCTGGGTGTGGCCCTTTTGTAGGCTCCCAGTGGCCTGCTGGGTCCAGCTGGGCTCATTTGGTGCACCTGTGGCCTGATTCAGCTCACCAGGCACTGTTTAACGTCATGTTCGCGGTGGCAGCAATACCGCCACTGTGTTCACGGTTTTTGCTCTATTTTTGTGGCAGTGTTTCCATGCCGGTGATACTCGTAATGCTTGCGGTGTTACGTATTGCCGGTAACGGGGGGGTTTCCATGCAGGCAAAGTTTACAGGGGCCTTGGCTCCGCGGTGGCGGTTTATAGAGGTGGTATTTCCGGGTTCGTAGGTCATAATTTGGCGATCGCAGAAACGGTGCTGGTATGGTTATACCGGCAACGTTAAGTCCGGGCCGGCAAACTCGTAATGAGGCCCACATTACCAAGTGCCACACTTAGATGGAATCGTGATCACTAGCCTGCCTCACATCTAGATAGGATATTGAAGATTAGCAAGTGCCAGATGGAATAGTGAATGATAGCAAGCATCACACCCAGACATAATTGCAAGGATAGCAATGCCAATTAACCGATCCACTAACAATTTCGCCCCTCTGCATACACCTCTCAAACTCTAACCAAACACAACCACAAGCCTACAACACAACAATCCGCACAAACTTCACTACACTGCAACAACAAAACAAACCACACATAGACTCGCACAACAGCACACGACGACTACCGACCGTAAAACACCCGAAGCCCAGCCAGCGGACCCACCGGGCTGAGGCTGCCAACAGCACATCACTGCTCTCTTGCACTTTTCCAGCTTATTCCCACTAACGGCCCCTCTCCCCCTTTTCAGAGCCACCAGAGCGCCAGGGGACTACTCCGGTGGTAATAGTGCGCGGTACAAATATCCTTTAACATTAACATTAACTACACCAGACCATGTAATAGCCACACTACACATAAACAGAGAATCAATACTATGTTCAAACCCAACATCTCTAGATGCTGAAGCACATTTAGAGTGAACCACCTACATAGTTCACAAAACCATCAACAACGCAACCATACACCAAGATACCAGATTAATTTACTGCTACGCCCACCCGTGTCTCTGGATCCCTTATGGACACTATCTAACCACCGCGCCTGGCCTAACCCACTATAACCCACACAACACACTAATACCAATACAAAACACTACCACACACCCGAGGCACTGAATTTTACCCATGCAGTTACAATGCACGAGGCCTCCGACACAAACTACCACATGCAAAGCAGCCCTCACAGCCGCCAGTTCCTCTTGGTTCTGAACCTATCCTCTCACCCTATCCCCACTAACCTCTCCAGACCCCTCTCTTGCAGATCCACGCAAACGCCTGGAGACTGCCGTTGGGTGGTAGCAGCACACAGTATAAATCAGCATAACATAACATGGTATACACACTACAGTAACCATACAGAGCCATTCAGGGGTTTAGAACACGACCATATAAGGTTTCCGGAATAGGTAAAGCAACCCCAAATCCAGCAATACAAATACAAGAGAATTCTATTTGATAAAAGCCATATTTTACATTTTTAAAATTGGTAAACTTGTGTATACTAGAAAAAACACAAACATATATTTGTTCACCTTGCCCTAGTTTACAAGTATAAGAAAAGACCCAACACTATTTGATAAATGATTTGAATGGGCATCTCCTTCAACGAAGACACAAGGCCTCATAGGGAGGACAAGTGGCAAAATCGTGTAATACTTAAAATCTTAGACAACTCACCCACATGACAGTATACGTTTTCTCTTAAAATAGAAAATCTTCCACAATCCCACACCAGAAAGCTCTTGGACTTGGCACTGTCTGCCTTCCTGCCATAATATATGCACGCCCTATTATGTGTTATTGTAGACTTGACCAGCATGGAGTGCAAAGATTTACACCCCAAGGCAGCCCTGGTAGCCACCACAAGCTGTAAACCCCAGACCTTAAGTCTCCATGGAAATGGGGAGAGAGGGGAGGCCAAAGCGGAAGCTGGCCTAAACTGCGAACACAGAACCTTTTCTTTCCCCTTTGTTTTTTGGAGGAAGTATATTTTAGAAGGGCAGACGCAGATGAAAGGCTGGCCAGGGCAGGCAATTCTCCCAGGCGGGTGTGAAAGGACTCTATGGCCGAGCTGATGGCCTGGGTGGAGCAGGCCTATGCAGACCTGGATCGCCATTGTTGGTCACCTGGCCTGAAGACACGCGGGGCTATTCAGTCAGTGGAGGACGCCCTCCCCCTTCCACTACGCCCAGTTCCCCTGGCTTTCATGCTTTGTGTTGCATGTGGATCCGTTGTGTCTTATCCCGGGTCAACACACGGTCATGACTCGACACAGGAGGTTAATGGGGCTGTAATAACATGTTACCTTACAGTTCAGCTCTTCCTTTCAAGTTTCTCACCACGCCTTATCCGCATTTCAGCATCTATCCACCCCGTCATGAATCTGCTATTTAAATTTTAATGTATTATCTGCTGGCATAGAGTGCTCTAAATAAACACGGCACTAAGTACATTCAGTGGTCGAAAAGTCTCAGGAGCAGCTGGCGCGCTTTAGAAAGAGGTTTTAGGAAGTTCGTCCCTTGTTCTTTCAAGATAAAACAACTTTCTTTAGACGCTGAACTCAATGAGAGCAGGCAAAAGGTGCGGCCATTTTGTACCGTCGTAGTGATTTACATAATGAGAGAACTTTTCACTGGCATCAGGTAAAGACCACTAACTCATCATATATCTCCCTCTCTCCCCTGCTAATTACTGAAACTACACTGAATCTGCAACTGGGCCACTTACCAATCTCGGTCTTTGGCCCAGCAACTCTCCCCTGCACTGCCCCCCTGGCAACCCATGCACTGCGGGGATGTCTCTGTATCCCTACAGCCCCCCCCCCCTTCCCAGCACTTGTCTGAACTTACCTTGCACTTGCCACCAGCTGGCCCTTATTATTTATCTTGTTTTACTAACCCTGTATTGCACTTTCCTCTCTCCCTTTCCCCCTGGCACTTTTCCCTTCCCCTCTACCCATGCACCTGCGCGATTTGAATGACACCTGGCCTAGTAGGATCGTTGTCTGTCTCCCCTTGTTCCCGCCCTCCCTGCCTTGTCGCGCCTTGAAACACTTGTGTATAGGCGCGTTACAAATGCCATATCATATCATATCATATCATATAATGCTTAAGAACCGACTTTCCTTTGGTCTGGGGTGTTCAGTCTTTGGTGCGTGACCAAAGATTGCGTGATTCTCAGCAAATCACTTTATCTCACAATCACCCAAATGTTCTACATGTCTAGCACGCCCGCTGAAGACTGCATACCAAAAATCCTGTGTTTGTCGGGCAGATTTGGTGCAGATTTCAACAGGCGGGAAAAATGGTCTGAACTCCAAACCATTTGTTCTCCCTTGTTGGTGGGACTTACTTAAAACGAGGTGGTTCACCACCCTGAACACTCCATTTCGCTCTCCCCTCCTGCCTCGCTTCCTTTCTCGCCACACATACAGCACACCCCGTCACCCACATACACATACATAGCGCCCCTCTCTCACATACCCACATCGCTCGCCTCACCTATAGATACACACGCACACATGCCAGCCACTGGGCGCACTCGTGTGCAGCGTGGTTCGCGACTTGGCCAGACTCAGCGGGCTGCAGCCTTTATTGTGTGCCCACCCAAAACGTGTTTATTGACTTTAAGACCAATGATATGATATGTTCTTATCAGATTCTGTTTCCTGTAATGTGGGTGGCGCAGGCGGCAGGGCCAGGGAGGGCAACCAGAACAACCAGACACAAATATTCTTTGGAAAGCAAAAAGGCTGAATTTATCACATTTCTTACATCATCAACAAATGCGATGAAGCTATACATGAATAACAGCATCCAAAAACTGGCATGTCATCAGTTACATCATCATTATGTCATAGTTACATCATCAATTACGTCATTACATGAGTTTTGGGGAGTGGCGGTGGCTGGGACGGCCCTTGGGGAAATATATGGCACCCGTAAACCGACCAGACCTGCCCCCCCTTAGACAGACTGGTTATAACTCGGGTGGAGCTAGCTTCCCTGTACAAGCTTCCAAACTATGGAACACTATCCCTGCATCCTCGCGAGCAGAATCCTCATTCAACCTGTTCAAACACAACACTAAGTGCTGGCTTCATAATTTGGACTCTATGACAGCCTAACCTCCTGACTGCCGCTGACACACCTTGTAATTTAATGTATATTTGTACGCACTTGCAATACTATGTTTGTACCTATCTGTAACTGTAACATAACCATTGTTGACTGTTTTAATTGCAACTGTAACCAGACCTAACTTACGCACCCTTATGCCCCCGGGCTTGGCTGCGCTTTATAAATAAAAAAATACAAATACAAATAGGACTGTTCTATGAGCCCCTGACATGACACCTCACCGTTCTGCACCGAACCGAGGACCATAACCTAAATCAGCAATAAATCTCCCTTCCAGTGACCCAAATGGTTGAGCCCCTAGCTCAATTCATTACAATGTGCCCCAACCTACCGCAACACACGACAAACCCCTAATCTAAATGGGTGGGTGAGTGGGTAAGTGGGTGGGAAAACGACCAAATGCTGCCTTTGCAGCTCACCTGTCCCAGGTGGGGCAAAAGAGAGACAGAGCACCTTGCACCCCCCCCTCTTTATAGCCTCACAGGTCGGGGTTGTGGGATGGTGTGAAAGTGATTTCTGTGATGACCGCGCATTGCAATTTTGGAATTCGATATTTTCGAATTCGCAATTTTGCGCTGCATAGTAATCACGTAGATCCACACAATCCGGGCCATTAATAAGTAAAGTGGGAAAATAAGTGAAATTGGGGAGGGTCGCAGGACCATTTTCGTCGTCCCCCTTAGAAAAGTGGATGTGTTTCCCACTAGGCATTGTGCCCAAGAAGGAGAAGGGGAAGTACTGGATGACCCACAATGTATCATTCCCTAAGGGGGGGTCTCTGTAAAAGATGTGATTGATGATGACTTGTGCTCTGTTAAATAGGCTTCTTTCGATGAGGCGCTGGCACTGTTGAGAATGCTGGGCAGGGTGGCACGCCTGGCGAAGGCGGACATCGAGTCTCCTTTTCACTTACACCCGGTGCACCCCGACAATTAACATTTGTTGGGTTTTGAGTTTGGGGGGAACACTACTACAACAAAAGTGTGCCTATGGGCTGCTCTTTACCCTTTGCGTATTTTGAAACCTTCAGCACTTTTTTGGAATGGACAACAAAACAGGAGTGTAAGGGAGCGCGGGTACTGCATTACTTGGATGACTTTCTGATTTTGGAAAAGAAGGGCACAGACCAGTTTGGAAGGACGCTAAGAGCATTCCAGGAAGTGGCGGACACCATGGGGGTGGCTCTGGCTGCAGAGAAAACAGAGGGCCCAATAACATTGCAGTGCTTCCTGGGGATTGAGTTTGAATGCTAGTTGGGTGAATGCCGCCTACCTTGGGGACAAGGTTCGCGAATTTAGGGAGGCGGTGGCCACCTGTCGTAGGGCCAGGAAAGTGACTTTTGGGCAGCTACAGAGCTTGGTTGGGCAACTGAACTTTGCATTGAGGATAATTCCAATCAGGAGGCCGTTCTCAAGGGCACTTGCGGGAGCCATGTCAGGGTTGACTAAGGTTCATCATCACACCAAGTTGTCCAAGGAACTGAAACAGGACCTAATGGTTCTGGAGGAGTTTCTGACAAATTTTAACGGGGGACAGGTTTGGACATCAGAAGTGAAGGACAGTACTCAGTTGGGGCTCTACACAGATGCAGCGGGCAGCGTGGGATTTGGAGCAATACTGGGTAACAAATGGTCACCGTTGGCCCATCAGCTGGGCTGAAAGTGGGCTGACCAGAACCATTACCTTTCAGGAATTATTTCCAATAGTGGTGACATTAACTATCTGGGGTGAGGAACTGAGGGGCAGGGATGTACTGTTCTGGTAGGATAGCACATTAGTGGTCTGCTCTATTAACCGCCAAAGTGCTGCTTGCCCAATGGTTTTGAGGTTGTTGAAAAGATTTGCACTGTTGTGTCTTTGTGGGAATGTACGCTTTCAGGCAAAGCACATACCTTGTATTAATAACAACGCGGCTGATGCTTTGTCCCCTTTCAAACTACAGGAATTCCACCGGTACCTACCAAGGGCAGTCCCGATTGCTGACCCCCTATCCTGAAACACTTTGGGGACTTGGTGCCTGGATTCAGTCTCACTGATTGAGGCATCAGTGTCGAGAAAGACTATGAAGGCGTATGAGAAAGCAATTAAGGAATTCAGGGCATTTTGTTGTGTACAGTGCTTATCGGATATTTTTGATAGGGATGCAGTGATGATGTTTCTGGTCAGCTATGATCAGAAGGGATGCCCAGGGGGATGGATAGGACTAAGATGGCCACCATTGGGTTCTTTGCAGGATTGCAGGGTAGTCGCCACCCTCCGCTGACTTTTGCAGTACGAAAATAATTGACTGCTGGAGGAGGGGGATGGTTAATTCAGGGGGCAGTAGGCGCCCCTTTGAGCCTGAAAAATTGGTCTCTATCATTGGGGGACTAATGGGGATCTGTAGGGATGAGTGGGAAGTATCACTATTTATGGCAGTATTTTCTGCTGCATTCTTTGGCGACTTCAGGATAGAGTTAGTGGGGGCCTCGACGTCTGATAGATTGGGGGGCTTGTCCAGGGCGGACCTGTCCTTTGAGGGGCAGTCTGTGGTCCATTTTTGGTTATGGGGTCAAAACAGACCATGAGGACAAAGGGGCCAGAGTGACGCTAACAATGCATACCATGGCGAAAATGTGCCCAGTAAAATTTTTGAGGGCTTTTCTGGTGTACAGAGGAGATAGGGGTGGCTCGTTATTCCTGCATAAGGACAGCTCCACACTATCCAAATTTCAGTTGAGTAAGATCTTTCAGAGGTCCTTGGAGGGTGTGGGGCTTAGAGGGTTAGGGTTTGCCCCACACTCCTTCCGAATAGACGCAATAACCACGGCGGCTGGGTATGGGTGTGAAGAAAGACAGATCAAGGAGATTGGGCGATGGAAGTCCTGTGCCTATAAAGGGTACATTGGGCTGCATGTGCTCTACTAAAGACGCAGTCGCGGGATAGGGGTTTGTAGGGGAAATGGGGTGGACAATGTAATACGGTTTACATAATCTGTGAAGGGGGGCCCCCCTCCCCTGTCTGTGGGTAACTGGATATTTCTAACATACAGGGCCTCATTACAAGTCTGGCAGTCCAGAAATAAGGGTGCCAGTAGCAACGTCCTGCACCCTTTCCAGATGCCACACTATGAGAATGGCTGCAGGGGCCGGTGCTCCCGGCAGGTCTCCCTGTCGGGGGCACCGGCCCCTGCAAGCATAGTTTTTACAGAAGCAATGGCACTGTAGCAACGGAATGAGGACTTACAGTTTCCGGCGCCTGACGCCTGACAACCTGGGCCGCCAGGACTTGTAATATCCGGGTAGAACCGGGATATCTGGTGCTGGAATGGTGTTATGAGGTCGGCGGCAACCCGCTAGTAGCACCGGTGGGTTACCACTGACCTCATAATGAGGCCCAGTCTTTATCATTTTGCGTAGGATAGAGGATGACGAGATTGGTGGTATGAATCGTGGGCCATTTGTTTATTCAGAGAATGGAGAAAAGGGTCGAGAACCGACCGGGGTTGTTATTCGACATGACAGGGTAAAACATTCACTGGATTTGTGCAGGGGTTTGTAGGTGGGCCAGGTGAGCTTGCTGGTGGAGGCGCAGAAAAGAAAGAGGGGGTTACCTAACCCCGTGTTGGTGATCTTACACATGGGCGGCAACAACGTGGTACAATTAGAGAGAAGGGACCTCTTGGAATGTTTGCTATCCCTCTTCTCCTGGGTTGGATGTTTTTGCCCGGGGCTTTGCTCGCCTGGTCTCAGATTCTCCCAAGAGTAGACTGGAGGTGTCAGGGTCCAGCTCGGCCATGGAACATTTCTGCCAGAAAACTAACCAATGAACTCGCCCGGCTGGCTGCATGTCACAGGCACCTACAGATTGTGAGGAATGGCCTGTTGAGGGGCCCTGGGACGCTTATCCCAATTGGGTACCAAACCTTTGTTGCAGAACCTTTTAGCTATAATGAGAACAATGGCACAGGTGGGGGGTGTCACAGACCGGTGGGTCCGAGCCCTTGTGGCAGGTGGTGGAGGACCATGTGAACACTGAGATCCCCTTCCGGGGGACTCCAGCGCTGGAATCGTGCTGAGGGGAGGGCACAGAGCCCCCCATTGTAATTGGTGTACGGGGGCAATGGTGGGTGGGATCAGGGGCCATCTTGGGCCCATAACAAAGTCTTTGCTTCCTGGTATCGCCCTTCTGCCTGGACCACTTGTCAGTGTAAAGTGAAATGCAATGATATTGTTGTAGAATGTATTTGTTAGGAATGTCACATTTTTGGTTGGTGAATTGGTGTTTTTCTGTGTAATTAAATGTGGCTGGAATGGCATCTGAAAAGTAATGTGTCTGGTCTGCTCACTTCTCTTCTGGCACTTCCCCCCTGCAGAGCCCAACTCCATGACCATACCTGCTTGCTGCCATTTCCTCAACCCCCAACGCTGTAACATCCATTACCCTCATATTATGCATGTGGCTAGAAACTAATATGTTGTGAACTGTGAGGGTCAGAAATGCGAGGCGGACAACTTGGTTAAGGTTTTTCACAATTAGCCATTTTATTAACTCAAAAGGGTGTGACAAACACCTCACTATCCCTAGCCTAAACAGGATTTACCGGCCTATCAAAATAAGACTAAAGTAAAACACTCTAACAAAACAAATCTGTCCCTCACACCTATACATACATTAACCATAAAGGTAGAATATGGCAACTCAAGTAAAACAAGAATAACAGTTATTCTCAACATTAACTTGATCACTTTGTATCCTTGTAGCCGTGGTCTGATCCCCCTTCACAGGATCAAAAGCAGGATTTCCAATCAAAGTTCAAAAATAAGAAAGTTCCCTTTTGATACAGCCAAGTTTCTATTTATAATGTTCTTCTTACTCCAAAAGTCTTTCAGTTGGCACTTGACAAAGTTCCACAAAATGAAAAAAAGTCTTTATCTTCAAATTGATAATCAATATCTCAATATCATTTCTCCTTCTTGAAAAACAAGCAATTCAACAATTCGTCTTGATTTTATCTGTGTCTGGATGGTTTTTTCTACAGTTCATCAAACAATAGTGATCCTTGCCACTTTCTTTACTTCACAACCTTCAACCACAATGCAATACTTCAATGTCTTCTTCCTGGTCCACTAACCTGCCAGGACTACCACTAACAATCCCTATCCTGGTATACTCCCCTGCCAGGGCAAAACTCCTAACACTGCTACAAGTACTCTGTGGTAAGACTTACAAGGAATGTTTCACTCCTGACACTCTGTATCCCTTACATTCACATCAAACAACTGCTGGCAATGTCTCTGTATCACATTTGCCTTTCTTTGGCTTAGGCAATGTTAGTTGGTGGGTGGCTTAACTATGGCCTCTTCCTCACTCTGAGAGTAATGGTTACAATCTCTCTGTAATATCGTTCTATTGTTAATTGCCAATGTGGGTTGTATGTTTGCCAAAGTATTGACCCTTGTTTACATTGGCAATATTAGATATAGGTTTTCTTCCATGTTGTCCTCTCTTTAATTTGGCAATGCAGGTTTTTATCATGCAACAATATTGTCCCCTTTTTAATTGGACAATAATAGTTGTTACCTTGCTTTCCTTTAAAGTGAGTATTTCGCCCACCTAACTTTCTTGCATTAATTCGGTATTCAAAATAGTCACTAACGGACAGCATTCGACAACGGTGCGTTCCTGTGTTACCTAATACAGGCAAACTGACCAGTCTCTCCACGTGCGTCCGCTTGAACTGCTATCACTGCTTCTTCCATGGACTCCTAAATGTCTGACAGCTTTGGTTGCATTCCCGTGGCCCACATCACTTGGGAAAGGAGCCTATGTTGCCCCTCCTGCATTCCGGTGCTCGCCAACCTTCGGGACCAGGCGCAAAATAAGGAGAGCTTCTCTCTCCCATGGGACAGCTTGTCTGAATACCGCTTCCTGCCTCGTGACTGCTGCAGTTCTGGGTTTCGACTCTGAAGACCCTCTCATGACCGAACTCCGCTTCACAAACAGTAGCGGATATGGCGTCTTCCGTTTTCTGCTTCTGCTTCTGCAACTGCGGCTGACAACTCCTGCTGCTGCTCCACATTCCTGTTCTAATGGCCTGCACCTGAGGGGCCCTTAAATATTCAAAAGTCCCGCTGAGGTGTGGGTCATTAGAACCACTAGACAGCATATTGGAGTTTGATGTCGCTAAGTCCCTCTTCGCTCGTCCCAGTACTTAGGGCTTTGTGGGACTTGAAGTCCCCAATGTTCTAATTTCTTTTTGCATCAAAGGCCTTAATTTTGCAATAGGCCCATCAAAACTGTAGGGTCTCTAGGGATGTTAATTAATTTTCCTAACCTGAGTCCCCTCTCATGTGATGCTCCCACAGAACACCACCCCCAGAGTCGGGATCAGGAAGCATCTTCCTTTCTCTGGCCTCATGAGAAGGGTCCCAGGCTAGGGTTCTTGGGATAATCACATCTGATTTATCACAGTACTCACAAACGGAAATTACGCTCACTCATACCGTGCACACGGCAAGAAACAATTTCATCCCACCATGAAAAGGAAACCAATACGTTGTGTACTCACTTACTAACATTACGCTTGACCATACTAAGCATGCATCAAGATACATTTCCGCCCTACCATCAAAATAAAATCAAGGGAAAAAACGTTCCCTGCTTTCTGATGTGCTTGCAAAATTATTTCTTTACCCCACCTGCTCCATTGGAACAATGGACAGTTTACCCTTAAAAGTAATCTGGCTGCAGAAAAATAAATCCATCATGCACACTGAGCATGAAAGATAACTGAGGAAAACAACAAGGTTTCAAGTTTCCCGACCTTCTACTCTCTCCTTCTCCCTTTTCCCGCACATGCTCCCTCGAGCACAAATCCAAACCATACGCGCACGTCGATGGCCCGCGACCATGATCGCGTGCAAAAAAAAAGAAAAACTCGGCCGCTGCTTTTCCTGCCACCTGCCTGCATTGCCTGCCTGCATTGCCCTTAAATGGAGACCATTATCGAGATAAGGAGAGCAACAGGTGGAGCAACAGGGAGGCCTGTGTAGAAGAGACCAGGGGACCCTTTCCATGAGGAAGCAGCCGTGGTGGGACCTGAAGTCTGACCAGGACACCGGCTGACAATCCTGAGGTGTGGAAGCCTCTGTGACGGAGCTTAATCAGCTGGGAGCTGGGAGCTGATAGCCGCCCAGAGGCAACAGGGTTGCCGGCGCATGCAGAAGTGGAATCGACATGCGAGCGCGGGCTTGCAGAGGTCGGAGCGCCAGCCTGGGAAGCCTGATAAAGCAACAAGAGCCGCCGAAGCAAGACACAGTTGACCGGTGAGTGTTGGGGAAAGACACTCGGAAACCGGGGCGCTCTGGGCAGGTTGTGTGCAACAAACGAAGTGCTGTATGAATGTAAGTTTCTAAATAGTGCTACACTGTATATATTGAATACCGAATTGAATGGAAGCTGAAAACAGCACTAAAACTACATATATTGACTACTGAACATATATTGAATACTGAACTGAATGAAAGTTGTAAACAGGGACATAATTTCACCAAAATGCCAGGGGTAGTGGAAGTGACATCACAGGACCCTTGACCTCTGATGACATCACAGGAAGTGATGTCATTTGGCCCCACGCTGAAGTGACATCACGGGAAGCGATTGAACACAACCTTTCACCCCTTGACAAAACAGGAAGTGGCATCACATAGCATTGTTACTAAGTACACTACGAAAAATATGGTTACGATATCACTGTAATGTGATATACAATTCATACAAGAATGCATCACCATATGTATCGTTAATATCAGTGTGTATAGGACCATATTACCAAATTACTGTGAATGCAAGCAGACGTCCAAGGCCAAATGATAAGTGTTATTATATAGCACTTACGCTTAAGTACTGATATACATTCAATATCACCCAACCTGTGTTGGTACCCATTTATCAACCTCAGAAGGATGAAAGGGTGGGTTGGCCTTGCCGGGCTTCAAACCTGCAACCTGCAGATCACACACACATCGCAGCAGCGAGTGCTCAACCCACTGACCTAGCTCAGCAGCTACACTCTGTAGTGGATACTATTAAACTGGAAACAGAGATTTAACAGCAGGCCATTTCATCTGCAGGTCTGGTGCAAAGTTGGCCACATGTCAAGCTTGCATGGACCTACTTTTCAGGCTTCATAGACTGGCAAAATACATACCATTGGGAGGGTTCATAACTGTGTATTAAAGAGATTAGAGTAGTGCATGGAAAGCAGCACACTCACAAAGTATCTCAGACTATGGGCACTCGTTATGTCCTACATGCAAACAAACATCCTGAACAGAACAGCATGCCATGGAGATAGGAAAGTTAGACACATTACAACAAAGCATTAATTGTGGCACAATGAAATCAAGGGCCTCTTTATGTACTATGGTCAAACGTTTCTACACTGTACACAAGCTTTTAGGCACAGGGTTTTTGTCAAGTGACCGAGGACACCGAGATGGAATGTCTTGTGATGGTCGTAACGGTTTCGTCCAAAATGACCGAGGGCAAAAAGTCTGAGTCCCAAAAGTCCAGACACAACGGCAGAAGAAAACATGCTATAACTGAAACTTGCGAAAAGCAAAATACATAGTCTGAAATGGATGCTTATTCTACTCTAAATGCTTTTTGGTAGTTTTTGTCTGCATTGTGAATTTGAGTTGTTTAAGAACAGACTAAATAAGTGTCTCACCCACTGAAGTGTGCCGGAATTCAACCTTTAATGAGTCTAGCAATTAATGTATAGAATTCCAGAAAGACAAATTATTTGTTATTCCTATTCTTTCTTATTTAGGGTCACTGCTCGTTTCACTTGTGGAACCCCTGTTTTTTAAGAGGCCGGAACCGGAAAGCCAGCCATTCCAGAAACAAAGAGCCACACGGTGCTGGCCACAGCCCAGGAGCTTTAATTGAAAAAGAAAAAGAAAAAATAGTATTTTTTAAATTTTTTTGGGTTAGCAAGGTAGACCCCAGGGGTAGCAAGGGAGACCTCAGGGGAAATGATGTCCCTGGTTGTAAACAGAGGTAAACAACGCATATTAATGACTGAACTGAATGGAAGTTTTAAAACAATGCTACCTATAGCAGATTGAATACCGAATTAACAGAAAACCTAAGAATTAAAACCAGATTGAATATTGAAAGAAAATATACACTTTATAAAAAAGCAAATGGCTAATAAGGGCTAAACAGGAAAAATGCCCACATGAAAGCAACCTAGGGTGAAGGAAACAAGTATGATGGAGTGCAACCAAAGGTGGGACATGAACAAGAACTTTGTGAGTAAATGCAGTGCAGCAAGGCTAAAGATTGGCAAGAGTAGTGAAAATATTGCACAAAGAGCCAAGAGGCCAATAAGGAGAAACTAAAGGAACGTGACCTTGTACAAAGGGGCAAATGCTGAAGAACCTGTGTGAGCTGAATAGCCAAAGGGGTCCTGGTTGCGCAACCTGTGATAGGTGGACCGTGTGGTCTGATAACTGCGCCTAGACCAGTGAGCCCTGCAGTGTGAGAATAAAGACATGGAGGAACCAACCTAGATGGAGCACTGCAAGTGAACTGGTGAGGCAAACTAGAAGGAGGGTCAGGAGGACCCAGTGTTAAGTTGAACTTTAAAAGACGGAATTACATATTGGTTGCTACGTGGAAGTCTTGGAGAAGGGAACCCTAAGACTTGATGAACCTACAAGTATTGTCTTGAGGACGGGACCTCAAGACCCTTTCGTTTGAATTGTGTTGCTTTGAACTTGTGGAAGGGAGCCCTGAGAAGTTTGTGGAACTATTTGAACTTGAACAAGGTAAATCCTAAGACCTTTTTGTGGAACTGTCTTGAACCTGGGGAAGGGGAGTTGAAGAATAAACCGGAAGCTGTAAGAAGCTTGGACTTTGTGTTAATCACCATTTCTTTGATTATTGACATCCACTATACACTGTTTAGCATTAGTTGTGAGGGCAAGTATAGGTTTTGGGGACAGACAGACTTTTAAGTTGGACTCTTAGACTCGGACTTTCCTTAGTTTTGTTTAGGTAGGGAAAACCCACCTTAGCATAGGTCAAGTTAGGGCTTTTACCATCCTCACATTTAAGTTAATAAATATCTTTTGTTTGAAATATAAGTCTCTTGTATGCGTCTTGCTTCATGATGCCTTCACACCACTCAACACCCAAGAACACTGATCATCGCTCTGAGCACACCGGCCTTCCTGGCCAGCCCTCTCTGCCCAATACCTTCCAGGCAAAACGGAACAATGGAGACAGTGCACCATACACCCTCCTGTGCATGCGCGGCTCAGTCCCCAGCATTTCAACGCTACTGAGCTGGAACAAAGCCACGCTGGCAAAAGAACCACCTGTTAGGTAAATAAGTGTACACCGCCATACATGTGTCAGATAAGAGACATATCGCTCTCCCCCCGAGCCACATATCTACACAAGCTCTGAGCCCTGCATACCAGTACTGGACCTCTCCTTAGCTGCGGGATTCAAACCCGCATTTTAGACATAACAATCCGATGGAGCCCAACCAGCCAATGCCTGGCTATCAAAAGCAAACCCCTCGCTACCTATCTATTCTCCTTACTGACCTCACGAAAACCGTTTCACATTGTACACCACATCCCCAAGGCAGCCTGCTTCTTGAACAAAAACAAACAAATGCTGCCCTTGCAACTCACCGGTCCCGGGCGGGCAAAAGAGAGGCGCAGCATTATGCGCCCCCCTTCTTAATAACTGCCCAGGACCCTTTGGCTCCAACTTCCGACCTCGAGTGGCGGCACCTGCCAGTGAGGTCCCATGTCGTCCGGTGCTGGTGTTGACCAGCCCCTTTCTGGTTCACTTCCCTTCCTGGCCCACCACCATGCCTCCCAATCCGTCACCCTGGCTAAATGCCAGGGCTTCTCTTCTGGTCACCATCGGACTACACCCAGCAAACAGTTCCATGACTTTTGTTAGCCTCATGGTCACAGGCTCCCCTGGCCCTTCATCCATTATAGGTGGATAACATGAGTACTATACAAATGGGTAACAAACATCTGTTATCTGTCTCTTGGTCTCATCTTATTCACCTATTGTGTTGTACACAGCATCTTCTATTGGAGATGATTTTGCTGCAATATTCCATGAAAAGTGCGTTGCTGCTGTTTTGAGATAGAAGTGTGCTATATCAAATGACTTCCAAAGAAAATCCAGTCTTCCCAGTCCCTAAAGACTCATATCACACAAACACTGCACAGTCTCTAACTTTACCCACCTTTGTCTATTTAGGTGACAATTACTGGGTACGTCCAATATCAGCCATCCAACAGAAATTAATAGTAAGAGCTGAAGCACCCTAACCCGCCGGTACACCCCGCCTCTGTGGGGGTTATTGCACCAGCACCTCCCGCATGCAAAATAATCAGTTTAATTTTTGGAGAAAAACAAAGTGCATGGAATCGTGTTTCTCCAAGGTGAAAACTATGGCTTGGATAAGATGGAAAAAAGGACGTTGGGCATTCTAGAAAGAGCCTCCTTTGTATTTCCATTGTGCAAGGAGGTGCAGCTACGAGGGCTTGATGCCAGCCACACAAGGACACCGAACGGAGAACGCTGAAGGGAAACCCACCGTACTGACAGAACCTAAGTTTAGTTTGAAAATAAAGGAGGTGAGTGTGTTGCAAACATGAGGTATGAGAGGAGCTGGACGACAGAACTATATTGTCAGATGATAGATTAAGCCTGCATTGCAATGTTTCTGATTGGCTGAGCCACACCCGCTGATTACTTATTAAGCGTTTTGTATTGCACCTGTGTCTCCTTGTGGCATGCTTATAGGGCATGTGAATATAAAGTGGTCAGACTTCTAATCCTTCTATAGTGTCATGATGAACCAAGGCATTTAGAAACCACGCCCAAGAAAACACAGCACTTCCTAGAACCCCTAACGGCCAGGTTCTATATATGGGAAAACTTAAGGAAATATGGGCTCATTTAATTGAGGCTGGGATTTCAACCATGGCTTCCCTGGGATGAGGAGCCCCAGTCTGGCCTTCCTGGAAGTTCCCAAGTCCTTTTAGGGCTATAAGGTAATAGTTATATTGGTGTGTGAGGCCAGAATCCTTTAGGCTGAAGCTGGGCGATAATGGGAGTTAACTTACATAATCCCAACTTTGACAAGCCTTCTCACCCTGGGCTGCAGTTACTGGATACTGATAATAGAGGGCATCATGCGAAATGTAGACTCAAACAGCGGTGTATGGTCTCGTTAACAGACTAGATTTCCTAGTCTACCCTTCTGCTTTTTCTTTTTTTGTGTGTGTGCTTGTTGAGTGGGTTGCTATCTGCTGTTTTATGGCAGCTTTGAGGGCGCTTGAAAATTAGACATTTTAAAAAAAACATGAATGAAACCCCAATGTAATATAACATGACCTAACCAGCTACTATAATAGGAAACAGACATCATATTCTCCATCCCACCCCCAAAAGGTTTGAATGAGTACAGAAAGTAGCACTCGGGTAGATTCTAGCTAACGTGCATTTAGCTTTGGGGAAGAACATTTTATCCCAGCACAGCAAGACATTACAAACATGTTTCTACAGCTTAAAAACATGACATGGCATAGCACAACATAACACGATGTAGCATACCAAACCTAATTCAGTGTAGCACATCAAACAGTGCTAGGCATAGGTAATATGGTATAGCGCAGGCACATAGCAAAACAACACACACACACACTTCTGCAGACTCACCTTCTGCTGCTCTTGGGTAGACTCAATCCCATCATATTTTCAAATGTGTTTGTTCTGTGCATCCCAATCCTATTCCTAACCCTCCACCCCTACCTTTCTGTCCTGATTATTCTTTCTGTCCTGATGTTTCTTTCTTCTTCCTCCACAATCTACAATCTGGTCTTGTCAGGGGGAGGAGGGTGCTATGCTATAAGAACACTATGGTGGTGATTGGTGCGCTATAAAAGCTTTATAACATGCTATAACATAGTGGCACTAGGAATGGCCTGCAACCATGGCAAGCAGTCACTTTGGCCTTGTCCTGAACCCTCGAGCCACCCAAAGAGTCAACTCGCAACGGTCTTTGATAATGACTAGGGGTACCTCCCACAAATGGAGTCACAGTGCACTGCTGAAAATGACCAGCGGCCGTTGGCCATGGCCTGGGCTTTTCCAAGCCATAGTAAGTGTCCTTTGTGCATGGTTTAATGCCATGCCCTTTGGCCGCATTGACCATAATGTTGGCCAAATGGCAGGTCCTTGGGCCACCAATCTGGCCCATAGGTCACATCCTGGGTTCAAGACCTGGATGTTTCCAGTGAACCTAGAGGGGCCATCAGCTACTAGTGGCCTCCAAAACGCCATGGTAGACGGTGGCCACTGTTAGGTAAGATTTTCATTTTAGTGATTTATCTTCCTGACCTGTGTCAACCCCAGAACGTTTTGCTTGGACTTGGGGATTATTTCTCCTTGTCCCAAGGTGAGTAGGAACCTTTTTCCCCACTCACCTAGTATTTTACTCTTTTTATGGGTGACCTTGTTATGCCTCTCAATAGTGTATGGTTGGAGATACAGTTTCCTATAACTTTTGGGCTTAGGCTGGTTTGCCCCTGTGGTCTGCCCTGTTAATTTCACCTTTAATGTACTTCAGTGAACTACTGTTCCCAAGGGGTAAAGAGGGATTGTCAACCCCTTTACATTTTACATAGTGAGCCAGCACACCCCACCTTATGTGGAGTGCTGGGGGGATACATTGTATCCCCTTTCTTACTTACCTTTAAAACACTTGTTACAATTGCAAGTTTACTTGAATGGCTGGTGGCCGTGTTCAAGACACGGATGTTGCCTGTGAACCTAGAGGGTCCATGGAGTATTAGTGGCCTCCAGAACGACAAGGTAGCCTGTGGCCACCTCGGCCAAGCAGTTCCATGGCACTTCAACAAATTACATTACTTCAATGTAATTTACTTTGTGGGCATTACCTTGACATTTTACTTCAAATCGTTTTTTGGGGGATCCCCCTATGTCCCCTCTGACCCTTCACTACCACCCCAACGCAAAACCCTCCTCACCCCTCTTTAGCCCCTTACCCCACAAATACATATACAAATTTGACGTAAATCGAAGTAATACCCACAAAGTAAATTTCAACTAAGTAAGTTACTTTGTGGAAACAACGTGATACCCGGCAAGCAGCCTTCTCTAAAGAGTTTGAAACATAACTGTACTTTTTCAGACTACCTTTCCCTCCCTACTGCTAGGGCCACCCCAAAAGGGCTGCAATATGGCCCCTTTTAAATAAAACATCACCTGCAAAAATTCTGTGATTCACAATCGTTTCCCACTAAAAATTGCTGCCACTTTGGTCACCAGTAGATTAGCTCTCTTTCAGTGAAACAATCTGGTCGCCCCTCGTGGACGTCCATGGTTCCCCAGAAATGGGGTTCTGCGAACCCAGACTAGTACCCAATCAGGTGGCTGAAAAAGGGAGCGTGGAAACCATAGGCTGCACCGGGCGAATCCAGATATCGCTGATCGATTTTTTTTGCTAGCTTTGGGCATACTTTACAAAAACCTCTGGACATATTTACACCAAACCAAAAAGCAAAACTGCGAGTCAAACCATTTGTGAGTCCCACACAAAGGTTTTGGGTAAATCCGACCAGCGGTTCGAGCTATAGGAGAGAGCCAAATTAATCTATGGAGAGCGAAAGGCAAAAAGTGTGGTTTTGCGACCCTCTACTGACAAAGCTGCATGAATCTTTCCAAAATTAGTTGGGTCTTTATTTCATTTGGAAGGTTTTGTGACCATTTGTCAAACAGCGCAAGTGATAAGCCCCCCAAAAAGTTCTCCTCCAATGTGGAATCCTACGTAACCCTAACTACAGCGTCGCTATCACTGATTCTGTTATACATGTATGCACCCCCATATACCATATATCTTATATTATATGACTCGATGCCAACCTTTTCTTCCTCTGACCTTTTCTCTTGTGGAGGGCATTTACCTAAATCTCAAAGGGGTCCAAGGATAACATGCTTAAAGAGTGGGATTATTTCCTGATGACCTATAACCAAACCCCCACTCTTCTTCTTCAGACAATCAACCATCAGATCTTTGAGAGCAGAATGCAGTTCATGCCGCCCTTTATGCCCAAAGAGCATAATTAACCTGTGTTGTTCCACGTTGTCTTGCTTTCAGGACCTCTAGGTCCTTGGCTGGGTCTGAAATTAGATTGCACAATCGTACCTTAGACTCAATTCTCGCTAATCAAATCCCTATTAAATGTGTAGGATTTATTTCTGGGACAATAGAACTTTAATATTACTGTAGTCTGGGCTACCAATAGGCGATTACCGCTTCCATACTTAAAAAAATGTTGTTTATTCCTACTATGAAATCATACTGGTAGAATGTGAAAGAAATAATATGAGAATCATAATCTTCTGGTGTGACACAACAACAGAGGAGGGAATGGTTTTCTCTACCTCACCTGATTCTTCTTAGACCGAAGGGAAGCCTATGCGGCACCGCGGGCAGCAGCAGGCCTTTGACACGAGGCAAACTGCAAAGCACAGCACTACTATGTTATTGGACAGACATAATACAAATACAGCACATACTGCCAGACGTCAGAATGGCAATATTAGTCTTATAAAACAGAAGAACAATATAAAGTTGTGATTGGCCACATTCCGTGTTCTGCGGGGCAGTACACTTTTAGCGATAACGCAAACATCTCCAGTTTTACCACATCTCCAAGTTCTTAGTTGGCATTAAAATGGATGAATCACCTCTAGCTAAATCCTCCAATTTAACACCAATATTTAGAGGATTTACTATGGATGGAATTAGCGCCCATTGAGCGCCCTGCAAGTCCTCGATCAAGTCTAACGGTCTCCATGAATGGGGACTAACATCACCATGCCACCAATTTTAATCCAGCATAATTCCACTGGAAAGAGTGGGGGTCTCAGGGGCGGAATGAATGGTTATTGTTTTCCTCAATTGATGCTCATTATAGCGAACTATTATTAAGGAACATGTCTGGAATCTATCTAACTTGTACAGAAACAAGAGGCATGTTTCAGTGCCTAGGAAGATTTGGAATTCATTTTTCACACTGACTCACAAAGTTATATCATGAAGCCTAAGGATCAAAGTGGCTTCCCACTTTATCAGGTGGAGGATATGATTATGATGCTGGAGCCAGCCATGCTCATTAGGTCTGGTTGAATCCAGATGGACATTTCATATAAAGAAGCACACACGCAACAGACTCTGGAGTAAAAAAAAGTAGCCATTTGATCCCAGCAGAAGGTGCAATCACTTTTATTGGTGGTTCTGTAATCTCCTTCTGACAACTTGGATTACCGCCCTGCTAAAAAAGACTTGCTTGATCCAACCATTTAAACGAACTACCGACCCATCAACACTGTCCCATTCCTCTTAAAAATCCTCAACAGAGTGGCCTACCCTCAAATCCAGGCATCTCTGGAAGACCACCTCATCCTCAGTCCCCACCAATCTGGCTTCCATCCCAGACATGGAACAGAAACTGCCCTCTTGGACTTAAAGAATGAACTAGATGAAGCCAATGATGCAGGAAAACATTCTCTCCTTCTACTACACGATCTCTCAGTGGCATTCGATCTCCTAGATCACAAAACGTTATACCACATCCTGACCTCTGTTGCCCAATCTCATCAGAAGCTGCCAACTGGATTGCCTCCTTCCTTGACAATAGAACATAGAGAATCTTTGCTGGTGAAACATAAGACCCCTCGTCGCCCAACACTTGTGGCGTCCTGCAAGGCTCCCGTGTTTCACCTATTCTCTATAATATTTGTACAAAATCATCCTTCAACCACCATGACGCTCTGGGCATCTCTTTCACATAAATATGTGGATGACACACAAATATTCATCCCCTAACAGGTGTCTATGCCCAAGATTTCTCCTCTCTGTACTCTGATTATGAAATAATCCAAACTTGGAAAGCCCAGAAGAGCCTGTGATTGAATGACGAGAAGACGTAACTCCTTCTAGTCGGCCCTTCAGTCCATCTCGCAAGCCATGATCCAGCATAACACCTCTTCAACATAGATGGTCACAAGATGCCAGTCTCTTCTTGAGGCATCTACATGGATGCTTCACTTAGCATGACCTGTCAAATTAACAACATCTCTTCTGAAACTGCCTACACCACAACACTCATATAGACAAGAAAACCTTTTGTGTCTACTAGCAACTGGCTCATTGTGGCACGCGCCCTTGCAGGGTCTAAGTTGGACTATTGTAATACCTTACTCTGTGCCACCTCAGAAAAGAACCTGAATAGGCTCCAAGTGATCCAAAACAATGCCCTCTGAGCAGTACTGGAAATGAGTAGTTTCAACCATATCACGGCAGCCAGGAGAGATGCCCACTGTCTCCTTGTCCAGGATAGAATCAAGTTCAAATCCCTCGCAATCGCCCAACGCTGTCTGACAAACAATGGCCCATCTTACCTTGTCCAGATGATTGTGAAATTTACATCAGCCAGACCACTCAGATCCTCCCACAGCCATCTCCTCCTCACCCCAACATTCCAACGGAAACAAGCAGGGGGCTCCAGTTTCCCGGTGGTGGTAGCCAACCTATGGAACGATTTGACACTTCACCTATGTTCCCGAAACCTCTTAACAGCGATTCAGAAAACTTTCAAAACACACCTGTTTAACTAACCTTTGGTATCAACTTGCCAAATCTGTGTACCCTCTTTATCCTGTCTGTAACCAGCACCTAGATGCCCAAGGGCTTTGTGTGCTGCTATAAATGCAATAATAAATAAATACATGGGAAAGATTATCAAGAGTTCTGAACACATCCGTCGCAGCCCAGCCAATTAACATGTGGTTGACACTTGTTGCCAAAATGTGAGCTGCATTTTCCTTGCCCACTAGTGGGTGCTGCTTTGGCCAATGTACAAGCAATTTTCATTGGCAATCAAAAACCAGTTTACATTCAGGCAGTTTGTGAGCTGCATTATGACTGACTGAGCGGTGTTGTGATAAGCGATGCATGTAGGTTGTAGTGGGTTCACAGACCAGCTGTAGACTCAGGGAGTTGCCAGGTAATCATTGTTCATATATATACATATGTACAGGAACCAGTTACTCTTGCAGTCTATATACAGTGGGACAAAACAGAGGGATCAGGAGCGGACCCACTGGCCATCCACATGCATCCCAGCTCAGGCCCCGAACTGTCACTCCTAGAACTCTCAGACACAATCACACAGCAACATTCCCCTGAGCTGTCACTCAAACATTCATCAACATTCTATCACTCATACAGAACTCCAGGACAAAACAAAGTACATACATCACAACATCCTCCTCCGTACATTTGCAAACACAACCAATTAAAGACACCCAGAACAACCAACACCACAAACCTCCATCCGTCTGGGTCTGCCACCTCCAGACACAGGACATGCCACATCCTGGAACACACTCCAAACCACCCTAAACACATACCGCACAATGGGAGCCGGAAAGCAGACAGAGATGAAATGGGTTGACATTCAGCAGTAACACCACCATACACATGGGCCCCATACATTCTCCTCACACTAAGGGGTGGTGCCACACTGGCCCAAGTGTGGCAACACAAAGCGGCGTCCGTAACAACACACTTTCCACCCCCACTCAGGGACCATATAACCAACCCATCCACTCACGCCTGGCTACGATAGACAATTCTCAAAGAAGCTCTGCGACTATTGCCACCCTTCAACTAAACCATCCCAACCTCACCCTTCTTGGAGACTTCAACATATGGCTCGATGTCCTCACCAACCCTATGACTCACTCTATGGTTGACGGTCTAGACGCGATTAACCTCCAACCCCACTTAAACGGCCCGACACACTCTTGATGCCATCTTTAGCCCCCACAACCGGATTCATCTAAACCCCCCACCCCTAACATCTGGTCCGATCACTTCATTGTTTCTTTCGCCATTTGCCCACCTGATCTGCTTCCCGTACTCAAACCTGAACCTCCGAATCCACGCAAATGCTAGAAAAAACTAATAATCGTTCCTGACCTAGCCAACGCACTCCTCCAGTCTCCACCTGCCAACTCAATAAACAAATAACCCCCAACGCCTTCGATTCATGGCTCAATGCCGCACTAATGCGGCTCACACCCTCTTGTAAACCATCAGCCCGCCGTGGCCTCTTCCCTAGATGGTTCAATCCTGATTTGAAGATCACTAAACAACTATATAAATGCCTAGAACGCAAATGTCAGAAAGACAAAACCCAAGAGAGCAGAGCCACCTTGGCCCGACACCTTCATCAGCACAAGGCCGAAATACGGAAAGCAAAAAAAGCCCACTACAACTCCCGAATCCTAAACTGCAAAAACCCCAGCAAAGAACTTCACAAAATCATCAACGAATTCACCAAACCGGCATGCACTACCACCGTCCCGACCCCCTTACAATCACTGTGCGACTCACTCTCTCTCCACTTTTACGCCACAGCTCTCGAAAGAACAAATGCGCTAACCACCAAACTGGCTCTCTTACATCCACCAGGCAACCCTCCCCCCATACCAGCCAACTCACCGCCTACGACCACTGCGCAACCAAAGTTTGACTCCTTTAGTCCAATATCACCCGACCAATTTCTCAAACTTCTCTCTGCCCGCAAACCATCCGGCTCTCCGCTAGACCCTTGCCCGGCCACAACCCTCAAAGAAAGTTTTGCTTCTACCTGCGATCCATCATAAATGACTCCCTTTCCTCAGGTATTTTTCCTGATGCATTCAAAACGGTTCATGTCAAACCTCTAATAAAAAAACCTTCCCTCGACCCCCTCGAGCCCAAAAACTACTGCCCCATCTCAAACACCAGGTTCCTTGCCAAACTCATTGACCGACCCGCCTACATCCAACTAAATGCCGTTGTCGAAGCCAACAATCTGCTTGACCCCGCACAATCGGGTTTCAGTGCCCGGCACGGAACCAAAACCACCCTAACCTCAATCTGGGATGACCTTAAAATGACGGCAGACTCCGCGGGATGCGCCGCATTAATCCTTCTCGACCTATCCGCCGCCTTCGACACAATCACTCAATCCTCCTTGACCGCCTCCACTCCCTAAGAATCTGTGGAACCGCTCTCAAATGGATAGCTTCATTCCTCAAAGATAGGTACCAAATAATGATACTCTCCACCTACTCCTCCCAAGCCCGACAAGTCGACACAGGAGTTCCGCAAGGAGCATGCCTATCTGCCCTCCTGTTCAATCTTGATCACCCTCCCACCAATAATTTGTTCACACAACATCCTGTGTTACAACTACGCTGATGACACTCAACTAATTCTAAAACTCTTGAATTCAAAACCCAACCGCCGACCTGACCTCGCCTCCTGCCTCCTCGACATAGAGCTCTGGATGACCCAAAGCCACCTCTTGTTAAACCCCTCCAAAACCGAAATCATGGTATGTGGCAACTCCGAACTTCTTCCACACCCACTACCCTGGCCATCTGCCATGGGCAACTCACTGACTCCCTCTAACTCAGTAAAAAACCTTGGATGCACCCTTGACTAACACTCTTGCGTCAAGTCAACAACATCTCAAAGTCCTGCCACTACCAACTTAAAACTCTTAGGCGCATCTTTCCATATCTCTCCTTTCCCAACAGACTTGCCGCGGTCCAATCAATTGGTATATCAAGACTGGACTATGCTAACCCACTCTACCTCAGAGTCCATGCTTACCAACTGAATAAACTTCAAAGAGCACAAAACGCTGCAGCCAAACTGCTACTAGCGCTCGGCCCGGGAGACCACATCTCCCCAGCCCTTAAAACTCTGCACTGGCTTCTAGTGGCCCAAAGGGTGACTTTCAAAACCTTATGCATTTCTCATCGAGCAGTGCATAAAACCGGACCTTAATATCTTCAAGACAAGCTAAAACCCTATCACCCTTCATGTACTCTAAGATCAAGCTCGGCCGGCCTCCTAGCCATACCTAAAACAAACTCAGTCAGGTTATGTGGATTATCATTCTCAACCTTGGCCCCCATGCTGTGGAACACACTCCCACCCCACATCCGCCTAACCGAAGATCTAATATCTTTCCGCAAACTACTGTTAACTTGGCTCTTCCCCTAAAACCAACCCGTACGCAAACTAACCCAAACTGAATAACAGCATCTCAATGACACCAACCCAACAAACTACTAGATCTTGAATAACAATAAGACAAATAACAATACAACATCAAGATCCATGCGAGAAAGCGACAACTCATAACCGCTAATGTAAACTAAAAGGACAATCAAAATAGAACGAGTAAAATAGATCAAAGCAGTGAAGTGGATAAAAAGAATAAATCGTACGAGAACAGTAATGAGGTTTAAATGAATGAAATGGATGTAATGAGTGCAACAGACAAAATGAACTAAATGGGCGAAATGAATAAAGAGAAGAGGATGGAAAGATGAATACTAGAGACTGTAATGAGTGCAATGGACAAAATGAACAAAATGGGTGAAATGAATAAAGAGAAGAGGATGGAAAGATGATATAAGAGACTAATGAGTACACAGACAAATGACACCCACTGTATGAGTGCATGGCATAAATGGAAAATACAGAATAGAAGATTCAAGTACATGAGACAAGTGTAGTGCATCAAATAGATAGACAGCATGGAACGGATCCAGTGCGTATGACGAGTGACATGGCCTGAAAATGATAATGCACGATGAATGAACGAAGTGAACGGAGCGGATGAAATCGTTAGAATAAATGAAGCGCGTGGAACAGATGAGTGCGCTGAGCGGATGAATGCGTTGAGCAGATGAGTGTGTTGATCGGATGAGTGTATAGAACGCATGAGTATGTTGTGCGGATGAGTGTGTTGAGCGGATGGGGTGTAGAATGGATGAGTGTGTAGAGCGGACGAGTGTGTAGAGCGGATGAGTGCGTAAGTGCGGAGGAGTTTGTAGAACGCAGGAGTGCATAGAGCAGATGACTGTACAGAGCGGATGAGTGTGTAGAGCGGATGCATGTGTAGAGCGGATGCATGTGTAGAGCGGATGCATGTGTAGAGCGGACGAGTGTGTAGGGCGGATGAGTGCGTAAGTGCGGAGGAATGTGTAGAACGCAGGAGTGCATAGAGCAAATGAATGTACAGAGCAGATGAGTGTGTAGAGCGGATGCATGTGTAGAGCAGGTGCATGTGTAGAGCGGACAAGTGTGTAGGGCGGATGAGTGCGTAGGTGCGGAGGAGTGTGTAGAACGCAGGAGTGCATAGAACAGATGATTGTATAGAGCAGATGAGTGTATAGAGCGGATAAGTGTTTAGAGCAGATAAGTGTTTAGAGCAGATGAGTGTATAGAGCGGATGAGTGCGTATGAGCGAACGACTTTGTAGAGCAGGCGAGTGCATATAGCAGATGAATGTGTGAAAAGAACGAGTACATAGAGCGAATGAGTGCCGGAAACGGATGAGTGCGTGGAGCGGATGGGTGCGCCGAACGGATAAGTGCGCAGAGCGTGATAGGTGCACAGAGTGTGATAGGTGCGCAGAGCGGAAGAGTGCGCAAAGCGGAAGAATGCGCAGAACGGAGAAGTGTGTAGAACGGAGGAGTGTTTAAGAACAGAGGAGTGTGTAGAGTGGATGAATGCGTAGAACAGACTAGTGGGTAGAACAGACGAATGTATGGAGCAGACGAATACGTAAGAGCGAATGATTGCGTAAGAGCGGAGGGGTGCGTGAGAGCAGAGGGATGCATGAGAGCGGAGGGATGCATGAGAACGAGTGAATGCGTAGAACGCGTGAGAGGGCATAAAGCAGACGAGTGCCGTGAGCAGACAAGTGCATAGAGCAGACGAGTGCGTAGGGTGGTTGACTGCGTAGAGCGGATGAGTGCGTAGAGCTGATGAGTGCGTAGAGCAGATGAGTGCGTAGAGCAGATGAGTGCGTAGAGCATGTAGAGCGGATGAGTGCCTTGAGCGGATGAGTGCTCAGAGTGGATGAGTGCGTACAGCGGATGACTACGTAGAGCGGTTGAGTGCCTAGAGCGGACGGAACGGGTGAAGAATGTGGATGGAATGGGGACGTATGTAGATAGATCGAGTGATGTATGTCGATGGAACGGGTGACGTATGTTGGAACGGGTGACGTATGTGGATGGAACGGGTGACGTACATGGATGAAATGGGGAAATATGTGGATGGAACGGGTGAAATATGTGGATGGAACGGGTGGAGTATGTGGTAGGTACTGGTTATATATGTGAAAGGTACGGGGAAGTATGTGGATGGTACGGGTGAAATATGTTGATCGAGGGCGTAAAACAACTTAGAAATACACTGAATGGATCGGAGTGCGTGGAGTGGATTGGAGTGCGTGGAGCTGATTGAGTGCGTTGAGCGGATTGAGTGCGTGGAGCGGATTGGAGTGCGTGGAGCTGCCCGGAGTGCATGGAGCGGAGTGGAGCGCATAGAATTGCGCGACTTACACAGAATGGTTTGGAATGCACGGAACGTTTGAAGAGCATGTAACCCACGATATCACATCACCACGCTTACTCTCTTCTTTATACCACCATTCAACTAGAACACAGAGATACTATGACACCATTCGGTATAACTGTTCTCACACCAACATCTGCCTCATATTCCCCATCACTCTAACTAAACACTGCTGGTTACACCCCTCCCAGCCAGGCGTTCTTCTCAGGCCTAACGCAGCCACAATCGGTCTGGATAAACCCCGCCAGAACGAGCACATACTCTTGATCTCTCAACCACCACACCTAACGCTAAGAAGCAGCTATTACATGAATACCACACCAGCTGCACACATATCCGGTGCTCACACGCACCTTTGACTCTCTCTACTCTCACTACTGACTTGAACTTCGGTTCCCAAGGGCATTCAACCTACCAGCGCCTTCAGACCATACCAATGGTATATAAGGCGTTATATAAATGCAAAATAACATAACATAACCATGCAGACCGGAACAACCAGGTGATACACTCAAGCACTCGCCCTACATCTAAACCATTCAGAAAACAGACAATCCTGGGTGGTGTTGCACATATCCAAGTGCAACAACACAAGATGGGCAAATAGACAACCATCTTGACTTCCACCCTCCAATCAAAACAGATCCCAGACACTACACACTGCGCACAAAATTAACCATCCCCTAAACACAGTCCACACAAAGAACACACAAAACACTAGGAGGTACACAACACACACATAGGTAGTACTCCTGGCAGTACAAACTATGAAGAAGAAAAAGGCAATAAATAAACTAGGCAAAGTTGCAACAAGTAAACACAGTCTAGACCAGATGAACCTGCGAGTAATATGCTTCAAAGATGCATCCGTATAAAGTAAAACAACAGGAGCCCATTACCAGTCCCATCTGTAGTGGTGAGATCGCTCCCTCATGGGACTCCACACAAGTCTGTGAATGAAAACACGTGCAACACACAACGGTGAACACAGTGTAAAATCCGGGCAGGTAATTTTCCTCAGACCCCTCCTTCCCCAATGCCTCTGAAAGGGGAAACAGAACTTTAAACAGCATGTCATAGCATTCTGCTTATGTAGAATGCACTTGTGTGGAATGCAGAACGTGGAAGGGAGAATGAGAATGTTAGTGGAACTTCAGTCAGTTGGAAGGAGCTGTGGACAAGGCTGGTGGGGCGTACATAAGATCCTGTTTTGTATCAATAAATGAACTAACACCACTTAATTGTGTGAGAGGAATCTTTTCACTAGCGACAAAGGTTTCGCGCGGCAGTGGCCCCACCGAGTAACTGCTGCACCGAACCGAGCAAACGTTGGTAGCAGCGGATTGGAAGCAGGCCGAGCCGACCCAGCAACCATACAGCGGCCCAGAAATCTATAACAGGTCAGAGCTCAGAGTGCCATCTACTCCTGCGGACCGGTGCTGGGGGGAGAGGCAGTGTACTCTATGGGAGCGAAGCAGATGTTTCCATAAATTGGAAATCTGGCACGAGTGCTTCTTTGGCCCACTCAGTAAGGCCCACGCACGTGCGTTCTGTGGTTGTCCAGCAACGTTTCTTCCAAAGAGATACACCAATTGTATTCAAAGAGGCGCAGCACATTCCGTACCCTCTCCAGCTATTGACGTGTTTGAGGAAAGTACCTAGCGGCGTCGGAAAACATGACGCCATTTTGTGTTGCTAAGGCAACTGAAATAACAAAACAAATGGTTTTGCTACTCCAGCTGGGCTTAAAGTCGGCACATAAGAAAGAACACAGCAGAACAATTAAATTTCGGATTAATATATTAAAGCAAGGCTGCTCATGGCTGCACAGTCAGACACCAAAATGCACGTGTGACAGCTCAGTTATTACATACAATATTATTAATGCTGCTTCTCATACATTGCTACTTAACGCATTGACAGCTACAATGCGATTAACGCTTAACGCAACAACTTTGGTAATACATATACATAAAGCTTACCTTCAAGTTCCTGCCAAGCAACAATGTTATAACTTATACAGTAACATGTGCACCAAAACACGGATGCTGCTTTATATGAATTAGCATTACTGTAACCAATATCAGTACAACTGTGTTTTGCCACCCAAAACAAGGCTGTAGAACATGTTACAAGTCCATTTCATTCTTCGAATAAAAGTTAACTATAATGCCTCAATTCTGACAATCACTCTGCGTGTGACCACCAACCTAACTGGTCTCTAAATAACACCACAACCAAATTCCCTGTGAACACTATAGCGATACAATGTATACCACCACCAAATTACTTTCTGGAAATACAAGGAGAACCAAGCATACCCTGGAAGAGGTGGAAGAATAGGTTCGACCAATATGTATTGACTACGCATGGAGTGAACTTTGCTGGAGAGAGAAAGAAATGTCTGCTTATGCGCTGTCTTGGGGACTACAGCCAAGAGCAATTTGAAAATCTCCCTCCACTACCTGAAGAAGAATCTGGTAATCTATCAGAGTATGAGAAATGCATCAAGATGTTAGACAAACAATTTGAAAAATGCACAAGCATCATTTTAGAAAGATATCACTTTGGAAAAAGGTAACAGGGGAAGGATAAATCTGTGGAACAGTATATCACGGCATTGAGAGGACTAGCAGCTTCATGCGAATTTGGCTGCACGTTAAATGAAAGACTATGGGATCAATTTATGCTTGAATGTTGCAATGGAAAAGTAAGAGAAGCACTATGGGCCAAAAACAACCCCGCCTTTGACAAAGTTATAGGGGTAGCAAAGGAAGTAGAACATACCCACCGATGTGTTAAAGAGTTGGAGAGTAGGATCAAAAGAGATGAGAAGAAATCAGAAGAAGAACAAGTTATGGAGATAGCTACTGTACAGACAAAGGAATATGACAAGAGGCAGAATTTTAGGAAGGAAAATGTAAAAAATAAATATATAAAAAACAGAGGTAGAAAGGAGGAATCCGACAAGAAAAGATGTTTTCGTTGTGACAATCCTTCCTTCACACTTTGCAAGCAGTGACAAATGCCCGGCAATCAAAGCACTGTGCAAAAGATGCAACAGACGGGGACATCTTACCTCATGTTGCAGGACATGAGTAAATGAGTGCCCCACCCGACCTGCTGAGGCAACAAAACCAGGCCTTCAACAGCCCAAAAGTATGCTCAATTGTGACATGAGTGCGTGCATGTGCTCGCTTGTAGTCCTCTTCGTGCCTGTTGACTGGTTGGCTGATGGGGGTCAGGAGCCACGGCTTCAGGGGATACGCAGCATCACCTGCATGTGAGCAATAGAAAGTGTACTTGTGATTTCTTTGGTCATTCCTTGTGAGCACTGCCTGTACAGTGTTCATGATTACATGCAACAGATCATTCATGACTGCACTTCACGTGTTCCTTATACAAAGACCCAGGTAAGTGTACTTAGGGATAACCCGTGGTTGGTGGGGATGGGTACAGATCACGCCTCAAAAGGTCCATGATGTCCTCACATCTGATCGATATGTTGCCAATGAAAATGGACTATGCATGTACAGTGCACAATGACAATTGCCTGATTTGATTCATGATACACAGTGGTTTCCAAATCATGCATTCGACTACTTGATATCACTGTGTAGGTGTCCATCAACGCCTTCCCCCATATGACTAAGGCACATTCACATTGGTGGTATGGTCCGCCGGTGAAGGGTAACGTTTCTGTGATAGGGCTGGGTGGGTACTAGCATGGTGGAAATGAGGTAATGTGGATGAATCCTAAACCACTCAATCATATGTTAGTGGTGGTATCTGACTGATGATTGCAGTAGCTTCCATGCTTGCCCCATTACATTTGGAAGTGTCCGATAAGGTGTCTGGACAGGTAGAGTGGTCTGCGGTGTACCTGCGGTGTGTGTACCGTGACTGAGATCTCCCTGTGTGGCAGTTGGATTTAGCTCAGGCATGGCAGCATGACCCGTGATTTACTTTGCTGAGCTCATTTATTTCATGCATTGTGACTGCAGGGTGATGCATTGTGGTACCTGTGGTTCATGTCTAATGATGTTCCTAATGCATGTGCTGGTGTCGGCACTGTGTATATTGCTTCCATGTACGCACTGCTGTGTAGGCAGGCATGCCACATCTGCATCCATTGGCTGTGTCCCACATTCTGTTGAATTCACTAGGGTCAACTTTAAGGCACCCAGGAGGATGTATGTGGTCTTGTTCCATGTGTGTGATATGTTGTTGTGCAGGTTTGGGATGTAGAGGTATGTAGGTCTGGTCCCTCATGCGACTTTGACTTCTATAGCCCAATCCAGTCTATCTGCACATCATTGCATCCATGGTAATGCTTACGCCTATTTTCAGGGGTGATTATGGATTCATGCATGTGGTGTACACTTGTGTTGCTCATGCAAGCCATCCAGTGCTATGTTCCTGCAGCTCTCATGGCACAGCCAGCAGACAGGTTGCCTGTGCTTGTGCCCCCCCCAATCAACACCCTTCCTGGCCCTCTGGTTAGACTTACCCAGCAGCCAGGTACGTTGTGCAGCGTATCGTTCCATGTAGCGGGGAAGCGTGAAGTTGCGCAGCACGATGGCATCATGTGTGGAGCCCGTGAATCTCGCACAGCAATGCGTTATGATTTTGCTTGCATCGCACACCATCTGGACATTCGGGGAATGGTAGAGCTTCCTGATGCAGTACACTACCTCCACAGCATGCCGGACTACCAGCTCCACATGGGTGCAGTCGAGGGCACCTATTACGTTTGGCATGCCTGCCAGTGCATAGAATGCTATTTTGGTTGCATTCACCTCCTCCACAGTCTGTGATAAATGTATGTGGTCCCTTGCGTGTTTCAGGACGACATCTAGCACCTGGTTGAGCACACGGGAGAAACATGGTTGTGAGATGCCATGCAGCTTCCCCATTGTGTGCTGGTAAGTGTCTGTGGCAAGGAAGTGTAGCACAGACACTACCTTCAGCAAGGGGAGTGGGGGTGCTGTCCGGATGTTAATGAGGCTCACCAGGTCATCATGAATGAGGTCCACTATTGTGCATAGGGTGTCCCTGTCCAGGCGGTACAGGGTGTGGATGTGTTCAGGGGTTAGGTCAAATGGACTGGCCCTTAGGTGAGGGATTGGTGGCTGCCTGAGGGGTACAACTGCCTGCACTGTTGGTATGTGCCGGCACAGTCTCACCCTCCTCCTCCTGCGCCTCCGCTGCATTCTCTGGCTCAATGCCTGCTCAAGAAGTAGCAGTGCAGGCATGTCTTCCAGCCCCAGTATTGCAACTGCTAATGTTAGCATTGTGTATTTGGGAGGTGTGGGGTGTGTGGGAGTGCTCCTTTTGTGCTGTACCAGACTCCATTGCCTCCACCTGTGCCGATTGTGTGCACCTGTGGCAGGTTTCTACACAGCAGATTCCTAGTAACGGCTGCCCCACGATGCCGGTGTTAATGGCATCATGGTATCCGTTCTTACCAGCATCTCCATGCCGGTAATTGCATCTCCGCGCGACTGGTAATGTGCTCTTCCTTGAGGCATGCCAGTGTCACTGGCACGGCTGCCGCATGTCTGCGCTCATACCGGCAAGGGAGAGTCCGGTCACAGCGGGTACCTGCCGATGCTGGTGTCACCGGCATCACTGCTTGTAATACTCCGGTCCGGTAAACAAGGCTG